>NC_090448.1:30523945-30830276 GCF_031143425.1 Pleurodeles waltl | reverse complement strand
GGTGAGGTAAGGGTGTTGCCGTAGAACAAGTGTGTGCGAGCCCTGACCCATAACGACCACCAAACCACTTGACCAGTAACACTTGCGTACTGAGACTCGTGTTGTGGCACGACCAGTGGCATCCACAGACAAGTAACACTGACAGCTATCACCCACAGACAGGCCTGCGGCACTCTCAGAGGACATTTTGGTGGATTCTATGTGGACACACACCATGTGCAGGCATTTCACAAGGAGGGAGGTGGAGGAGAGCCTACTCTTAACAAAACAAGAAAAAAGTAACTTTGCCTAGAAACTGTACGTAGACACTGCGTGATGCTGGAGTCAGAAGCCCCTTGCGCACAGCACCTGAAAACAAGGAAGGTGGCGACTTGCATTTAAAACACGACAAACTCCAACCACAAGAACCCAGATATATCTCACACGTAACCCCGAACCAGTTAAAACCTTAATCAAACACCCAGAGATAGCGAGTTGAAGACATGCATACACCAGGATTTTACCACCGCTCCTTACGTGTGGCGGGACCTGCCACTATTTGTAAAAAATAAAAAGTAGTTCCGCAACAATGCTCATGGGGCTGTCTCTGGTGCAGAAATGTTTGTGTGTCTAGCAAACTTCAAGGGATAACAATGGTAGGATAACTCTTGTGGTTAATGCACTTGCTGGAGGGATCTGTGTTATGTCTATTCACACTTTTGACTCCTCCACCACTATGGTGTGCCACATAAACTCGTAAGAATCATCAGGAACTCTTACGAGGGAATGACCTGCAGGAAGGTCCACAAGGACAATTTACGGAAGCCTTCCAAGTAAGGACCAGTGTTGCCAGGGTTATTTGGTCTCACCTTTTCTCTTCCTGCGGGCCACAGACTGGATCACGGAGACATCCACAGCAAGGAGAAGAAATGGGATCTACTGGACACCTGAGGCGCAGCTCTACGACATGGACTTTGCAGACAACCTGGCCCTACTCTCCCACAACAATCTGCTGATGTAAGAGAAAACCAAGAATGGGGCAGCCACATCAGACCAACAGGGTCTCAGTATTCACAGTGGAAAAACCAAGATTCTGAAGGCTAACACGGCCACCACAACTGCAGTCACTCTTACAGGCCATGCGCTGGAAGAGTTTGAGGACTTCACCTACCTGGGCAGTGTCATGGACAAGCAGCAGGGGCATAGCTTGGTCAGTAAGACTTGGGGGTTGTGAGTTACTGATTTCCCAACAATCAGGCTGACATATAATGTTATAATACATTATACAACAAGCAGGGTGCGCTGGAGGGCCTTAAGGGGCAGCGGAAAGGCAGATGAATGTAGATTGCTGGGGTACTAAGAGAGAGAAAGCACATTCTTTTGTGAAATAAAAAACATTTTTGAAGTCTTTCCAAACAGGGAGTGAGAGTGCGTGTACGTTTTGTCTATGTCTGTAAAGATTCCGAGTGAAGTTCAGCTGACACCTCACCGTACCCGACTGAAAGCACCTGTACCCATCCCAAAATACATGTATTAGGGGGGTGTAGCACCCCAAACACCACACTCCCCCCCCCAAGCTACGCCTCTGACAAGCAAGGCGGCACAGACGCCAAAGTCAAAAGGCAAGAATCGGCAAAGCAAGGAGCACCTTCATTCAGCTACAGAAGATCTGGATCTCCAAGGACCTAACGCTGCAAACTAAGATCAGGCTTTTTAACACCAACATAAAATCAGGCTTTCTGTACGGAGCAGAAACTTGGGGGACAACCGTGACCACCCTCAATAAAGTCCAGACTTTCATCAACACCTGTCTGAGGAAAATCATGCAACTCCGCTGGCCAAACACCATCAGCAACAACCACCTATGGCAGCAGACTTTCCATCTCGCTGCTCACGATGACATCATGAAAGACGCTGGGGCAGGATAGGTCACACCCTCCGCAAGCCGGCATCAAACACCACTAGGTAGGCGCTGACCTATATCCCTCAAGGCAAAGGGAAAAGGGGAAGCCCAAGAAACACCTGGTGCCGAGGCCTCGGGGCCGACTGCAAGGAGATGGCTACACCTGGTGTTAGGCTGAAAGAAAAGTCTAGGACGGAGAAGGTTGGCGAGTCCTGGTTGATGGCCTATACCCCACCAGGGGTAGTAGGCAGAATTAATCAGTACAGTCTTGACTCCTCATTAGGTAGAATGGAGGGTTAATGTGCCTGCTGCAAAGACAACGTGCGACATGCCGATCATAGATCTGAGGTTTATGCAGACAGCTCAGAGGACTACTGATTTTTGTGTCTGAGGTCCTCTTGTTACTCACAGTTCATAAGTTACAATCCTAATATAGCACAGTGAGCTATGAACTGGCCTCATGGAGCTGGATGCAAACTGCTGACATACCTTTAGAACCTTATTGTGTTTTTTCTCGATTTGTCATTATTCCAAAGTTGCTAAAAAGACCTTTTGGGGTTGTAATGAAGTCTTTCTGGCATAGACTACCTAAGGTAGTACATTAGGGTCACATCCTGATTTGGGGTTTCTTCAGACAAGTACTCAGCATACAATGCCAGCCAGTATGAATGATATGTGACGGCTGTGCTTTGTAAGCCTCTATGTCTTGAGTAACATTTCCTATACATTGATATACACACGTATGATTTATTGTCTCTCTATAATGTGCGTGTGATGTAATGCTCTCCGACACACTACACTAGAATGAGTAGTGTTACAAAAGAAATAAAATTAAAAATGTCTAGTTAAATGCTATCAGTGGCTTTACTCACATCCTTACATCTGACATTCTTACAGAGAATGCATATCTCTTACAGACAAGCGATGCACAAAGTCATAAACATGCCTCCAAACCATGGTATCTCTTAGGCACTTATGAAGTGATAACTAGCTGAGTGCCTTTGTTTCCCTCCATCGCATTGACATCTGGGTGCCAACCTCCAGATAGCGCCCACTCAAGATGAAATTCCAACAAGATGCGTGCTGGTGGCCCTTTAAGTGAGGCCTTTGTTTTGGGCCCAGCTGCAAGTGAAAACAAGAGACTTCCCCTATCCCTGGCAGGCTGCTGCTCCCAACAGAAAGGAGACAATGTGTGGGCACTGCTGAGTGTGTCGGGGTGTTGGCAAATTGCACTGGGACAAATTCAGCATATTTCACTGAGCTCTGAGTTGTCGGCTTGAACTGACTCATCCCCATTCCCTGCATTGTGAGCAGGTATTGTCAGGTATTGAGTGCCAGCCCTTCAGTGGCAAGCAAGGACTGAGGTAGTGATTACCTGCACTTCTCTGTTTCCATCTCAGGCCGCAGTGGTGGTGGGCTACGGTGCCAGGTCTCCTCAGGAATGGCTGAAAGACTAAGAAAGTTGATAATTCAGAAACATACACTCGTGATTCATTGTGTAGATTGGCACAAAGGGGAGAGGTATGGTGTTCCCACATGTGAGTGGAGAGTGGATGGAATGACATTTACATGGAATGCAGTGCGCATGTCGTGTAACGCACACTGCGCGGTGTATGATGGGAGGGTCTGCAGGCTGTGAATGTACAATATACATAGGCAGGCCCTGCCACGGGGCGAGGTCAGTCAGAGTTACACCACTAGGTGTGACAAACACCAATTCTAGACTTCCTAGTGGCTAGGGGATACTCGGGAGATGCTAGGGGAAGCACCTGGGGTTTTGTTACACCTCCCGGGTGGGACCAGCATGGGGACAGAATTCCCCACATACAGGATTTTTCATGGTAGACAAATGTGTCTTGAAGATACACTTCATTCTTATGGGCGAGATAAGAGGGAAAGGCCCTAAAACAGCAGTTTTGGTTGAAAATGGGAGCGCTTATGTGGCAAAATGGCATTTTACCCTGAGCGCTGAACATTGTTACACCG
Organism: Pleurodeles waltl; assembly: GCF_031143425.1. Lineage (NCBI taxonomy): Eukaryota > Metazoa > Chordata > Amphibia > Caudata > Salamandridae > Pleurodeles > Pleurodeles waltl. The sequence goes on along the minus strand of NC_090448.1, from coordinate 30,826,408 downwards.
CTTCCCAGAAAGTATGTTCCGCAAAGGTTCTAGTCTGACAGACTGGTGAAGTTGGATCCAGAGGTTTCTGTTGATACTTTTTAGATTTCAGCATCTCACCGAGTATCCGCAAAGCTTCACATTGTCTCATTGGAAATTGAAGCAGTTCCCCCAGGCCTCGAGACCAAACTCATGTGGTTTGTAAGAAGACACTGAACATTCCCTTCTTCTAGGTGCACAGCTTCTATTTCCCAAAATAAGTTGATGGGCAGACCTAAAAATACAGCCTTGGGACAAAAAGGCCTCTGTGCGGAGGAGAGTTAGGCTGTTGTCCATTCACTGACCAGCACTGAGCCAGAAAGCAAAGGCCTCTGCCTTGCACTGAATATACTCTGGATTTCAATCACATTTGCATCACGCGCAGCGCGCCGCCTGTTGTGGACGTGTGTGCCTGCTAATACCAGCCTGGACCAGAGAAATGAGATGAAATCTGCCATTGCACCCGTGACCCTGCCCATCTGGCCTTGCCGGAGTTTATCGTGGCCGAGGTCTCAAACAGCCCCTCACGGGTGAGGCCCAACAGGGCCGAAGCATGTTGGCAACGAGGGTTCAGCAGTGGCATGGATGAAATGCATGCATCCAGGCACCAGGTGCCTTTGCTTCGTCTCATGAACTCACAGGCATCCATTGTAATACCCCAGGGGGTCTGGGGTTCAAGCCCCCGAGCGTGAGGGCGACAGAGTGATGACAGAGTGAGCCCCTTGGGGAGGGCTTCAGGCCCTGTTAGCTGAACAAATGTCAGATCGGTAGAGATCTCGAGCAGATAGACTCAGCAGCCCAAGCGCCTAGAGGTGAAATTGCTCGTAGTATGCGCTATGTGAAGAGTATGAAACCACAGTGTGTCTGTACACTTGCATGTTGCACAGCAACACCCCAGTTCAAGAAGGCATCAGTGGATGCATGCATGTAAAAGATACAGATCACGTCAAGGACGCCCCTACACGCACCAGCGCATGTTCACGCGCCCCTACACGCGTCAGCACATGTTCGAATGCCCCTACACGCGTCAGCACATGTTCACGCGCACCCACGTACAAGCATCAGCGCATGTTCACAGCCCATGTTCACAGACACCGACATGCACCAGCACATGTTCACGCGCACCCACACGCACCAGCACATGTTCGTGGGCACCCACGCACAAGCACCAGCGCATGTTCACGCGAACCCACACGCACCAGCACATGTTCGCGGGCACCCACGCACAAGCATCAGCGCATGTTCACAGCCCATGTTCACAGACACCGACATGCACCAGCACATGTTCGCATGCCCCTACACGTATCAGCACATGTACACAGCGCAGGATCACAGGCACCGACATGCACCAGCCCATGTTCACGTGCACCAGCGCATGCTCACGCGCACCCACACGCACCAGCACATGTTCGCATGCCCCTACACGCATCAGCACATGTTCACAGCGCAGGATCACAGGCACTCTCACGCACCAGCCCATGTTCACGTGCACCAGCCCATGCTCACGCGCACCCACATGCACCAGCACATGTTCGTGGGCACCCACGCACAAGCATCAGCGCATGTTCACAGCCCATGTTCACAGACACCGACATGCACCAGCACATGTTCGCATGCCCCTACACGTATCAGCACATGTACACAGCGCAGGATCACAGGCACCGACATGCACCAGCCCATGTTCACGTGCACCAGCGCATGCTCACACGCACCCACACGCACCAGCACATGTTCGCATGCCCCTACACGCATCAGCACATGTTCACAGCGCAGGATCACAGGCACTCTCACGCACCAGCCCATGTTCACGTGCACCAGCCCATGCTCACGCGTACCCACACGCACCAGCACATGTTCGCGGGCACCCACGCACAAGCATCAGCGCATGTTCACAGCCCATGTTCACAGACACCGACATGCACCAGCACATGTTCACGCGCCCCTACACGCATCAGCACATGTACACAGCGCAGGATCACAGGCACCGATATGCACCAGCGCATGTTCACGCATACCCACACGCACCAGCACATGTTCGCGGGCACCCACGCACAAGCATCAGCGCATGTTCACAGCCCATGTTCACAGACACCGACATGCACCAGCACATGTTCACGCGCCCCTACACGCATCAGCACATGTTCACAGCGCAGGATCACAGGCACTCTCACGCACCAGCGCATGTTCACGTGCACCAGCCCATGCTCACGCGTACCCACACGCACCAGCACATGTTCGCATGCCCCTACACGCATCAGCACATGTTCACAGCGCAGGATCACAGGCACTCTCACGCACCAGCCCATGTTCACGTGCACCAGCCCATGCTCACGCGCACCCACATGCACCAGCACATGTTCGCATGCCCCTACACGCATCAGCACATGTTCACAGCGCAGGATCACAGGCACTCTCACGCACCAGCCCATGTTCACGTGCACCAGCCCATGCTCACGCGCACCCACATGCACCAGCACACACTGGTCTGTCCCAAACCATCTGCAGCCGAGGTGGCACTTTCACCTCTTGTGTTTTTGTTTTTGAAGAAGGTGTGCCGCTGCTATTGGTGCTCACATCAGTGATGTCATCAGTGGTGCTGTTTGTGATGTAATGTGTGAGGTCATTAACAGTGCACGAGACAAGTTAAAGGTCTGTCGTCAGGCACGGGCCTGCACTAACTCCCAGAGAGGAGGTTAGCCTCCCACATTACAACCGGGAGAGGCCTGCACGTGACAGAGCTATGAGGGTCACTCTCACATCCCCCCGTAACTGAAGAGGTATTGTGACACGTCACACCAAGGCTGTCCCTGAACCACAGGACATTGGTAATCCCTGCATCAGGGCCAGACTGGGAACCCAAAGCAGCCCTGGCACAGTTTGTCAGACTGGCCCCAAAGGGTGCCCAGTGAGGGAGCTGGACCACTACAGTGAGGCTTGGGGGGTTCTGCCCAGTGGTGTAACGAAACTTGAGGGGGCACCCCTGCAAAGTCCCTGGAGGGTCCCTCCTCCTGTACCCTGTCACAGGACATTGGTAATCCCTGCATCAGGGCCAGACTGGGAACCCAAAGCAGCCCTGGCACATTTTGTCAGACCGGCCCCAAAGGGTGCATAGTGAGGGAGCCGGACCACTACAGTGAGGCTTAGGGGGTTCTGCCCAGTGGTGCAACGAAACTTGAGGGGGCACCCCTGCAAAGTCCCTGGAGGGTCCCTCCTCCTGTACCCTGTCACAGGACATTGGTAATCCCTGCATCAGGGCCAGACTGGGAACCCAAAGCAGCCCTGGCACATTTTGTGAGACCAGCCCCAAAGGGTGCCTAGTGAGGGAGCCGGACCACTACAGTGGGGTTTGGGGAGGTTCTGCCCAGTGGCGTAACGAAACTTGAGGGGGCACCTCTGCAAAGTCCCTGGAGTGGGTGCCCGCCTCCTTGGATCCAGTCACAGGACTTTGGTAATCCCTGCATCAGGGTCAGACTGGGAACCCAAAGGAGCCCTAGCACATTTTGTGAGACCAGCCCCAAAGGGTGCCTAGTGAGGGAGCCGGACCACTACAGTGGGGTTTGGGGGGTTCTGCCCAGTGGTGTAACGAAACTTGAGAGGCACCCCTGCAAAGTCCCTGGAGGGTCCCTCCTCCTGTACCGTGTCAGGGGCCTGCAGCCTGTGCAGTGTACTGGGTGTACTGGAGCTTGGCCCCCCTCCTCCAGCATTGGGAAAATGGCAAAACTGCATTCTACTACACATTTCATTATATTTTCAACTGTATTCGTTTTTACAGCACAGTAAGTGATGCCCTCGCAGAACACCAGGACACAGTAATCTTTATTGGGGCTCTTCAATGATTCCGTCACCATCACCCTCTAACAGTGGCTCTCATCTCTCCATAGCCCCTCTCTCACATGTATTTCATTTGTTGTATAGCGCCTCTCTTACCAGCTGTAGGGTGTGGGAGCACTTTACATCACGCACACATCCAGGGACAATGATTCATTTGTGTGTATAGAAAATGTTACGTATGACAAACCGGTCTACTCGGTGTACAATTCACATCATCAATCATGTTAGGCAATTTTTAAGAGTGCTTGCTCTGGAGAAGCATACACTCGGGATTCAGGACATAACACAGTGATTAGGGTTGACTTTCTAATAACAATTTATTTCTACCCAACAAACACATTTTATCAAAATTAGGATAATCAAAGACTGGGAAAAAACATCACTTTCTAGCCTTTACCATGCAGGTTGCCTGCAACTATTTGATGGCAGTTCATAGCTCACTGTGCTGGATTATGATTGAAACTTATGAACTTCACAGTGACAAAATGATCTCTGTGAGTGTGACAAACACAGCATCCCACTGAGCTATGCACATAAAATGCTGTTCTGTGATCTGTGTAGCACCTGTTCTTTGCAGCAGGCACATTAACCCTCTGCTCTACCTTAGATGAGTCAAAACTGCCACAAGACAAAACTCCAATCTCTTCACAGCAAATACATTAAACACCATCAATACCTTGGCACTTTTATTGTTGCCTGAAAAGTGCTGGATATACAACGGACTCTACAGTGCTTTTAAAATTGCTGCACTGGTACAAAACCTGTCCCCAACTAACAAAAGCGCCCCTCCTCTTCCAGACTCCCAAGGAAACGTGCAATGCCCGGTATGGCCAGTCCGGCCTTGAACCACATATAGAGGTGGGTGAGCCAACAAACTGACAGGGAGAGCCGAGCCAGAGCCGACCATGGGTCTGGCTTGGCTCTAGGGGCTCGTGCATGACCTGAGCCACGGACATGTTTGGCATGTAAATCATGCAACAAAAATCACGTGAAAATGTGATCAAAATTAAAAAACATGTATTTCTTCACCATGGAGAAGCATTTCACCATACTACATCAAATGATATCACAACTTTGAGAAGCATTAATTGTAAGCAGAATTAAATATAAGCTTAAAAATACTTATGCCCCCTACCTGATACCAATGCCTTTAGCGAACTTAAGGGCAAGTCATTTGTCATGCACATCTTATATTTTACGTAGATTCTTATTATACAGTAAGCAGTGTTTATATAGCATCCATCCTGAGCTCACATATGTAAAAGTGGTCTGAAATGCAAAAATGAAGAAAAGGGCGGCAATGTGAATTAAAATATTTCCCCAGCGTTATAAGATTTACTCAAGTGGGGAAGCTCGGATTGATCTCAGGTTTTCTGGTTTTACATTGTGAAATTCAGCAATTATATGGATACCTCTTTTTCTCTTCTGTTTTACATTAAAGGGTAATGCTTTGTTTATTGTGCATGAGAATAAAGATAGGCCTGGGTGGAACTCACAGAGTTTCACTCAGTGGAATTCCGCAGAGTAATATAAAAACTCACTGAAATTCTCCAGTTCCATGTCGCGTTGCTCGTGCTGATTTCTAGCACCGGGAGCTTGTTCCGCGCTGTAAAGTCTGCATGAACTGCACCATGTGGCACCTCGGAGGGCGCTGCCTCTTTCTGCCACTCGAGTAGATTTTCTACTCGAGCGGCAGCTTTCTCAACGTTAATGCTCTCGACTTGCCACGATTGCCCACGTCGAGAAATTTTGCGAGGAAGCGTGCTAGGGGATGCAAATTCTCGCTCACCAACTTAACGCTGGCGAGCCTCGTGTGAGAAAAAACTTCACATGGCGGTTGGCGGAGTTTTACCCGAACTCCATGCTCCTAGCGGAGTGGGTAAAAGTCCGCTGGAAGAGCGGAATTTTTCACCCACCCCTAATTAAAGGCTGAGTGGTGGCAGATGCCACATGAAAGCTCGACTAGTTTTGGGCTTGATGATGGAAGAGGACCACAAACTGAGCCAGAGCTGAGCATCTGTCTCAAGCCTGGCTCGAGTCTTAGGGTTCTCCTCCACCAAATAAGTATCTTTCTAGCTGGAGCAGCAAAACGGCTATGAAGACAGGAGGCAGCAGAATTCATACTGTCCAGCTCACAAGAGAAGTCCTGAAGACAATGAGCCCTCGCTTGGTTACCACATAGTTCTAAAAAGGCTTCTGCCTGATCTTGGACACACTTTGTCTGCCATCTTGGTTTGGTAACTTCCCATAGATCTTCCTAGAAGAAACTGCCATCTTGCAATGGTGCTGAAATTAAATTCATGTACTCTGTTTGTCAATGGAAGAACTGCACCTAGGGTGGTGACTATGGAAGGGTTGTTATCTCCTGCTGCCCAAACACTTCCGGTGTCATTGTCCAACCCCTTCCAGGAAACCACTGGGCTTCTTGTCTCCTCTGGCAATCCAGCGCTCTCTGGCACATGTGATTGTGGAGAGAATAAATTGAGAGTTCTTAATACTGCAGGTGGGGTATTTTGGGGCTTTTAAGTTTTTTGCCTGAAACTCATGTAGGTATTTCCCAGAAAGTGCTTATTTTGTGCTTGTTGTTTCCGGTGTGGAGCACCAGCACTTATTTTTGAGGGCTGGTACTTATTTTTCTGAGAGCAAAAGCCTCATATGGGAAAGACTGATGAATGGAAAAAACGAAAAAGCGTCACAAAGGGAGAAAGTAGAAAACTGCTAGAGTAAGCTGAAGGGCAGGGAGTGGCTGTAAATGAATTAAAGAGGCCCGAAATGACTTCAGGATTACGGCGCCTTAGTATTCAGCCGCACGTTTAAGAGGAGGGCTTTGGGCACTGCCACGTTTTTATTTACAAATTAAGCACTGTTCCCAGACCTCTATGCGAGGCTGATGTGGGGCACCTTGGCAGCAGGGCATGCCACCCTTGGGCCTAGCAAGCATTTGTACCCCTCTTCCACCAGTCTAGCAGGCTCATTTGGACACACATGCATTTCTTACCCTTTTGGAAGGATTCTGAAATGTAGCTGAACGAACATACATCATTTTAAAGCAGTGTTCCACCTTCCAGTAACCCCGGAGTGCGTGGCACGTGTAGTTATCAGCTGCTCAGCGGTTCTCGGGCTATTGGCAGGCAGTATTTGCCTATGAGGAAGGCAATGGTAATTTTTTAAGACCCACCTACATAGTTTCATGGAAGTCACCAATATACAGCAAACTATGCATGTACTCCTCAGCAGCCCAGACTGGAAAATAACCCTTGCTTGTGATGTCATTCCTTGAATTATAGCTTAAGAAACCATTACTGCTTCTGGAATAACACTAATGAAGTATGTCATCCATCCATCTGTTCATCCATCCTTATAAGCATCCACCTGTGAGTCACCCACGGACCCCACATGTATCCAGTGTGTAGTGGGTTCCTGTCCTTCTCCGTGAACCAGCTGCCTTCACGCTCAACAGGCGACCAACAACTGTACCCCTGAAAAACCCAGTCCAGAGTGGAGGGGCATGCACTTAGCCCCTCATTCCAACCCCCGCCATTTGGCCGCTCCGCGGTCAGAAGACCGCGGAGGCCATTCCGACTTTCCCGCTGGGCCGGCGGGTGACCGCCAAGAGAGCGCCCGCCGGCCCAGCGGGAAAGGCCCTGCAACCCAGAAGCCGACTCCGAATGGAGCCGGCGGTGTTGCAGGTGTGCGACGGGTGCAGTTGCACCCGTCGTGATTTTCACCGTCTGCTAAGCAGACAGTGAAAATCATGCTGGGGCCCTGTTAGGGGGCCCCTGCACTACCCATGCCAGTGGCATGGGCAGTGCAGGGGCCCCACGACACCCGTTCCCGCCATCCTGTTCCTGGCGGTAAAAACCGCCAGAAACAGGATGGCGGGAAGGGAGTCGGAATCTCCATGGCGGCGCTGCAAAATTCAGCCCAGACAGGGGAAATCCGGCGGGAAACCGCCGGATCCCCTTTTCTGACCGCGGCGGTCAGAATGGGCAGGAAAGCACCGCCAGCCTGTTGGCGGTGCTTTCCGTCGGTCACGGCCCTGGCGGTTTTTACTGCCAGGGTCGGAATGACCACCTTTGTGTAGGAAAGTACCACCTTGCCTGGCACGTTACCCCCATTTTCACTGTATGTATGTTTGTTTTTGCCTGTGTCACTGGGATCCTGCTAACCAGGACCCCAGTGCTCACAAAGTGTGCCCTGTATGTGTTCCCTGTGTGGTGCCTAACTGTATCACTGAGGCTCTGCTAACCAGAACCTCAGTGTTTATGCTCTCTCTGCTTTTAAAATTGTCACTGCAGGCTGATGACTAATTTTACCAATTCTCATTGGAACACTGGAACACCCGAATAATTCCCTTGTATATGGTACCTAGGTACCCAGGGTATTGGGGTTGCAGGAGATCCCTATGGGCTGCAGCCTTTCTTTTGCCACCCATAGGGAGCTCTGACAATTCTTACACAGGATTGCCACTGCAGCCTGAGTGAAATAACCTCCACGTTATTTCACAGCCATTTTAAACTGCACATAGGTAACTCATAAGTCACCTATATGTCTAACCTTCACCTGGTGAAGGTTGGGTGCAAAGTTACTTAGTGTATAGGCACCCTGGCACTAGCCAAGGTGCCCCCACATTGTTCAGGGCAAATTCCCTGGACTTTGTGAGTGCGGGGACACCATTACACGCGAGCACTACATATAGGTTAATACCTATATGTAGTGTCACAAGGATAATTCCAAACATGGCCATGTAACATGTCTAGGATCATGGAATTGTCACCCCAATACCATTCTGGTATTGGGGTGACAATTCCATGCATCCCCGGGTCTTCATCACAGAGCCCGGGTACTGCCAAATTAACTTTCCGGGGTCTCCACTGCAGCTACTGCTCCTGCCAACCCCTCAGACAAGTTTCTGCCCCCCTGGAGCCTGGTCCCAGGAAGGCAGAACAAAGGATTTCCTCTGAGAGAGGGTGTTCCCTTTGGAAATAGGTGTGAAGGACCTGGGAGGAGTAGCCTCTCCTGGCCTCTGGAAATACTTTGAAGGGCACAGATGGTGCCCTCTCTTTATAAGCCAGTCTACACCGGTTAAGGGATCCCCCAGCCCTGCTCTGGCGCGAAACTGGACAAAGGAAAGGGGAGTGACCACTCCCCTGACCAGCACCTCCGATGGGAGGTGCCCAGAGCTCCTCCAGTGTGTCCTAGACCTCTGCCATCTTGGATGCAGAGGTGTGAGGGCACAATGGACAGCTCTGAGTGGCCAGTGCCAGCAGGTAACGTCAGAGACCCCTCCTGATAGGTGCTTACCTTTCTCAGTAACCAGTCCTCCTCTGTGGGCTATTTAGGGTCTCTCCTGTGGGCATCTCACCAGATAACGAATGCAAGAGCTCACCAGAGTTCCTGTGCACTTCCCTCTTCGACTTCTGCCAAGGATCGACCGCTGACTGCTCCAGGACGCCTGCATAACCGCAACAAAGTAGCAAGAAGACTACCAGCAACATACTGACGTCTTTCTCGACTGTTTCCTGGTGGTTCATGCTCTGAGGGCTGTCTGCCTTCACCCTGCACTGGAAGCCAAGAAGAAATCTCCAGTGGGTCGACGGAATCTTCCCCCTGCTAATGCAGGCACCAAACTTCTCCATCACCGGTCCTCTGGGTCCCCTCTCATCCTGACGAGCATGGTCCCTGGAACACAGGAGCTGGGTCCAAGTGTCTTTGACAGTCCAGTGGCCCTTCTGTCCAAATTTGGTGGAGGTAAGTCCTTGCCTCCTCACGCCAGACAGTAATCCTGTGTACTGCGTGAACTGCAGCTGCTAGGGTTTCTGTGCACTTTTGCAAGACTTCCTTTGTGCACAGCCTAGCCCAGGTCCCCAGCACTCTGTCCTGTATTGCCCAACTTGCTGAATTGGAATCCGACGTCGTGGGACCCTCTTTTGTGACTCTGAGTCGACCGCTGTCCTCAGATCTTCTAAGTGCCTGTTCAGGTACTTCTGCGGGTGCTGCCTGCTTCTGCATGGGCTCTCTGTGTTGCTGAGCGCCCCCTCTGTCTCCTCCTCCAAGGGACGACACCCTGGTCCTTCCTGGGCCCTGGCAGCATCCCAAAATCCTTAACCGCAACTCTTGCAGCTAGCAAGGTTTGTGTGCAGTCTTTCTGCATGGAAACAACTCTGCATCCTCCAGCACGCCATGGGACATCTTCTGACCAAGGAGAAGTTGCTGGCACCTTCCGTTGTTGCAGAATCTTTGGCTTCTTCTACCCAGAGGCAGCCCTTTTGCACCTTCATCCAGGGTTTAGTGGGCTCCTGCCCCCCGGACACTTGTGTGACTCTTGGACTTGGTCCCCTTCCTTTACAGGTCCTCAGGTTCAGGAATCCGTCTTCAGTGTTTTGCAGTCAGTTGTTGTCCTTGCAGAATCCCCTATCTCGACTTTACTGTCTTTCTGGGGTAGTAGGGTAACTTTACTCCTACTTTTCAGGGTCTTTGGGTGGCGTATCGTGGACACCCTTAGTGATTTCTTACACTCCCAGAGACCCTCTACACACTACACTAGGCCTGGGGTCCATTCGTGGTTCGCATTCCACTTTTGGAGTATATCGTTTTTGTTGCCCCTAGGCCTATTTCTCCCTATTGCATTCTATTGTGATTCTACATTGTTTGCACTACTTTTCTAACTGTTACTTACCTGATTTTGGTTTGTGTGCATTTAATTTGTGTATATTACTTACCTCCTAAGGGAGTATATCCTCTGAGATACTTTTGGCATATTGTCACTAAAATAAAGTACCTTTATTTTTAGTAACTCTGTGTGTTGTGTTTTCTTATGATATAGTGCTATATGATATAAGTGGTATAGTAGGAGCTTTGCATGTCTCCTAGTGCAGCCTAAGCTGCTCTGCTATAGCTACCTCTATCAGCCTAAGCTGCTAGAACACCTCTATTCTACTAATAAGGGATAACTGGACCTGGCACAAGGTGTAAGTACCACAAGGTACCCACTATAAGCCAGGCCAGCCTCCTACACTTAGTCAAAGTCAAAATAAGGTCGCAGAATTCTTGTTAAGCTAAAAGGCATCGGATAGAGCTAATCAACCAAGCCCCATGATACCTATTGATGTACTCAGTGAACCACCTGCTGATCCACCCATTCATCCGTCCCCGTCCATCAATCCATCCATCTGTAAGTCTGTCCAAGGCCAGACAGTCAGGCACCCATCTTTCCATCCATCCATCCAGCTAAGGCCAGCCAGTGAGCCTTCCATTCATCATTGCGTGCCCATCAATCCAACCATGATCCGTCCGTCTGAGTTCATCCATCCATCCATCTATCCGTAAGTCTGTCCAAGGCCAGCCAGTCATCTATCCATCCCTCAATCCATCCACGGACAGCCAGTGAGCCATCCATCGATCAATACGTACCCATCAATTCAACCATGATCCTTCCATCTGAGGTCATCCATCCATCCACCCGTCTATCCATCCGTCTGTCCATCTGCCATCCATCTGAGCCTGGCCGTCCATCCATCTGTAAGTCTGTCCAAGGCCAGCCAGTCAGTCACCCATCTTTCCATCCATCCATCCAAGGCCAGCCAGTGAGCCATACTTCCATTAATGTGTGCCCATCAATTTATCCATGATCTGTCTGTCTGAGGTCATCCATTCATCCATCCGTCCTTCCACCTGTCTGTCCATCTGAGTCCGTCTATCCATCCGTCCACCCATCCGTCCCTCTGAATAGATCCATCCATCCATTCAAAGCCAGCCAGTCATCCATCCATCCCTCAATCCATCCAAGGACAGCCAGTGAGCCGTCCATTCATCATTGTGTGCCCATCAATCCAACCATGATCCGTCCGTCTGAGGTCATCCATCCATCCATCCATCCATCTGTCTGTCCATCCTTCTGAGTCCGTCTGATCATCGATCCATCCACCCATCCACCCATCTGTAAGTCTGTCCAAGGCCAGCCAGTCATCCATCCATCCCTCAATCCATCCACGGACAACCAGTGAGCCACTCATACATCAATGCATGCCCATCAATTAACCATGATCCATCTGTCTGAGGTCATCCATCCATCCATCCATCCACCCATCTATCCATCCGTCTGTCTGTCCATCTGCCATCCATCTGAGGTCATCCATCCATCCATCCATCTGTAAGTCTGTCCAAGGGCAGCCAGTCACCCATCTTTCCATCCATCCATCCATCCACCCAAGGCCAACCAGTGAGCCATCCATCCATCAGTGTGTGCCCATCAATTTATCCATGATCCGTATGTCTGAGGTCATCCATTCATCCAGCCGCGTGTCTGTCCATTTGTCCATCCATCTGAGTCCGTCTAGCCATCCATCCACCCATCCATCTCTCTGAATAGATCCATCCATCCAAGGCCAGCCATCCATCCATCAATCAATCTGTGCCCATTCATTAATTCATTCACCCATCTGTCCGTCTGAGGTCATCCATCCTTCCATCCAAGGGCAGCCATTCATCCATCGGTTTGTGCCCATTAATCCGTCCATCTGGGGTCATGCATCCATCCCTCCCTCTGAATGAATCTTTCCATCCATTCCTCTATCCTGAGACCTCGCCCACACCTCGCTCAGAGATGTGCGCTCCCTCTCGCCCACGCCGGGCCAAGGGGCACGCGGTGTCACACTCACTCCCTGGCCCCATGCACCCATTTACAGCCCTTATCACCAGCGCAGATTAGTGCCTGGAAGGCCGGTGTGGGAGGGAGGTCTGCATGAACCCGTTGTGGCACCGGCTGGATCCGGTTTACGGGGCCGGACTCTGCCTGTTCCCGCTGAGTGTGTCAAACTTTCACCTCCGCCTGAGCAGCCACGGTGGGGGCCGTGAGTTGGCACTTTCTGCAGGAGCCCCAAGGCGCTCCATGGACACAGCAGAGGAGGCAAACACTTTATTTCTTTCCTTGTCACTTTTTTCTCATCTTTCTGTTCCTCCTCGCCTTCATCTTTTGTGATTTTCTCTCTGACTCTGGGCCAAACTCAGATGATAGAAAATAAGTGACAGCCCCTAAATATGTGTGCCCGGTAGACAGCACCCGCAACCACCAGCTCAAATTAAGCACATGGACCTCAGCTCTGGCCAAACATCAAACGTTGTGCACTATAGGTAAATTTTTGCCAAATACTTTTAGGGTAAAGGTGCAGTATGCAAGGTTTTAAAGCACACAATACAGGGAGTGCAGAATTATTAGGCAAGTTGAATTTTTGAGGATTAATTTTATTATTGAACAACAACCATGTTCTCAATGAACCCAAAAAACTCATTAATATCAAAGCTGAATATTTTTGGAAGTAGTTTTTAGTTTGTTTTTAGTTTTAGCTATGTTAGGGGGATATCTGTGTGTGCAGGTGACTATTACTGTGCATAATTATTAGGCAACTTAACAAAAAAAAATATATACCCATTTCAATTATTTATTATTACCAGTGAAACCAATATAACATCTCAACATTCACAAATATACATTTCTGACATTCAAAAACAAAACAAAAACAAATCAGTGACCAATATAGCCACCTTTCTTTGCAAGGACACTCAAAAGCCTGCCATCCATGGATTCTGTCAGTGTTTTGATCTGTTCACCATCAACATTGCGTGCAGCAGCAACCACAGCCTCCCAGACACTGTTCAGAGAGGTGTACTGTTTTCCCTCCTTGTAATTCTCACATTTGATGATGGACCACAGGTTCTCAATGTGGTTCAGATCAGGTGAACAAGGAGGCCATGTCATTAGATTTCCTTCTTTTATACCCTTTCTTGCCAGCCACGCTGTGGAGTACTTGGACGCGTGTGATGGAGCATTGTCCTGCATGAAAATCATGTTTTTCTTGAAGGATGCAGACTTCTTCCTGTACCACTGCTTGAAGAAGGTGTCTTCCAGGAACTGGCAGTAGGACTGGGAGTTGAGCTTGACTCCATCCTCAACCCGAAAAGGCCCCACAAGCTCATCTTTGATGATACCAGCCCAAACCAGTACTCCACCTCCACCTTGCTGGCGTCTGAGTCGGACTGGAGCTCTCTGCCCTTTACCAATCCAGCCACGGGCCCATCCATCTGACCCATCAAGACTCACTCTCATTTCATCAGTCCATAAAACCTTAGAAAAATCAGTCTTGAGATATTTCTTGGCCCAGTCTTGACGTTTCAGCTTGTGTGTCTTGTTCAGTGGTGGTCGTCTTTCAGCCTTTCTTACCTTGGCCATGTCTCTGAGTATTGCACACCTTGTGCTTTTGGGCACTCCAGTAATGTTGCAGCTCTGAAATATGGCCAAACTGGTGGCAAGTGGCATCGTGGCAGCTGCACGCTTGACTTTTCTCAGTTCATGGGCAGTTATTTTGCGCCTTGGTTTTTCCACACGCTTCTTGCGACCCTGTTGACTATTTTGAATGAAACGCTTGATTGTTCGATGATCACGCTTCAGAAGCTTTGAAATTTTAAGAGTGCTGCATCCCTCTGCAAGATATCTCACTATTTTTGACTTTTCTGAGCCTGTCAAGTCCTTCTTTTGACCCATTTTGCCAAAGGAAAGGAAGTTGCCTAATAATTATGCACACCTGATATAGGGTGTTGATGTCATTAGACCACACCCCTTCTCATTACAGAGATGCACATCACCTAATATGCTTAATTGGTAGTAGGCTTTCGAGCCTATACAGCTTGGAGTAAGACAACATGCATAAAGAGGATGATGTGGTCAAAATACTTATTTGCCTAATAATTCTGCACTCCCTGTATTTTTGGTGCATCTTTTTAGATCAAAGCCTACCAGACTGCGCAGCTGTCGGGCTTGCGAAAGACATTGTAAAGAAATGGCTCCCTGTTGCAGTTACCCCCCACTTTTTGCCTGATACTGATGCTGACTTGACTGAGAAGTGTGCTGGGACCCTGCTAACCAGGCCCCAGCACCAGTGTTCCTTCACCTAAAATGTACCATTGTATCCACAATTGGCACACCCTGGCATTCAGATAAGTCCCTTGTAACTGGTACTTCTAGTACCAAGGGCCCTGATGCCAAGAAAGGTCTCTAAGGGCTGCAGCATGTCTTATGCCACCCTAGAGACCCCTCACTCAGCACAGACACACTGCTTACAAGCCTGTGTGTGCTAGTGAGAACAAAATGAGTAAGTCGACATGGCACTCCCCTCAGGGTGCCATGCCAGCCTCTCACTGCCTATGCAGTATAGGTAAGACACCCCTCTAGCAGGCCTTACAGCCCTAAGGCAGGGTGCACTATACCATAGGTGAGGGTACCAGTGCATGAGCACTGTGCCCCTACAGTGTCTAAGCAAAACCTTAGACATTGTAAGTGCAGGGTAGCCATAAGAGTATATGGTCTGGGAGTCTGTTTTACACGAACTCCACAGCACCATAATGGCTACACTGAAAACTGGGAAGTTTGGTATCAAACTTCTCAGCACAATAAATGCACACTGATGCCAGTGTACATTTTATTGTAAAATACACCACAGAGGGCACCTTAGAGGTGCCCCCTGAAACTTAACCGACTGTCTGTGTAGGCTGACTAGTTCCAGCAGCCTGCCACACCAGAGACATGTTGCTGGCCCCATGGGGAGAGTGCCTTTGTCACTCTGAGGCCAGTAACAAAGCCTGCACTGGGTGGAGATGCTAACACCTCCCCCAGGCAGGAGCTGTGACACCTGGCGGTGAGCCTCAAAGGCTCACCCCTTTGTCACAGCCCAGCAGGGCACTCCAGCTTAGTGGAGTTGCCCGCCCCCTCCGGCCACGGCCCCCACTTTTGGCGGCAAGGCTGGAGGGAACAAAGAAAGCAACAAGGAGGAGTCACTGGCCAGTCAGGACAGCCCCTAAGGTGTCCTGAGCTGAAGTGACTCTAACTTTTAGAAATCCTCCATCTTGCAGATGGAGGATTCCCCCAATAGGGTTAGGATTGTGACCCCCTCCCCTTGGGAGGAGGCACAAAGAGGGTGTACCCACCCTCAGGGCTAGTAGCCATTGGCTACTAACCCCCCAGACCTAAACACGCCCTTAAATTTAGTATTTAAGGGCTACCCTGAACCCTAGAAAATTAGATTCCTGCAACTACAAGAAGAAGGACTGCCCAGCTGAAAACCCCTGCAGCGGAAGACCAGAAGACGACAACTGCCTTGGCTCCAGAAACTCACCGGCCTGTCTCCTGCCTTCCAAAGATCCTGCTCCAGCGACGCCTTCCAAAGGGACCAGCGACCTCGACATCCTCTGAGGACTGCCCCTGCTTCGAAAAGACAAGAAACTCCCGAGGACAGCGGACCTGCTCCAAGAAAAGCTGCAACTTTGTTTCCAGCAGCTTTAAAGAACCCTGCAAGCTCCCCGCAAGAAGCGTGAGACTTGCAACACTGCACCCGGCGACCCCGACTCGGCTGGTGGCGATCCAACACCTCAGGAGGGACCCCAGGACTACTCTGATACTGTGAGTACCAAAACCTGTCCCCCCTGAGCCCCCACAGCGCCGCCTGCAGAGGGAATCCCGAGGCTTCCCCTGACCGCGACTCTTTGAACCTAAAGTCCCGACGCCTGGGAGAGACCCTGCACCCGCAGCCCCCAGGACCTGAAGGACCGGACTTTCACTGGAGGAGTGACCCCCAGGAGTCCCTCTCCCTCGCCCAAGTGGAGGTTTCCCCGAGGAATCCCCCCCTTGCCTGCCTGCAGCGCTGAAGAGATCCCGAGATCTCTCATAGACTAACATTGAAAACCCGACGCTTGTTTCTACACTGCACCCGGCCGCCCCCGCGCTGCTGAGGGTGAAATTTCTGTGTGGACTTGTGTCCCCCCCGGTGCCCTACAAAACCCCCCTGGTCTGCCCTCCGAAGACGCGGGTACTTACCTGCAAGCAGACCGGAACCGGGGCACCCCCTTCTCTCCATTCTAGCCTATGTGTTTTGGGCACCACTTTGAACTCTGCACCTGACCGGCCCTGAGCTGCTGGTGTGGTGACTTTGGGGTTGCTCTGAACCCCCAACGGTGGGCTACCTTGGACCAAGAACTGAACCCTGTAAGTGTCCTACTTACTTGGTAAAACTAACAAAAACTTACCTCCCCCAGGAACTGTGAAAATTGCACTAAGTGTCCACTTTTAAAACAGCTATTTGTCAATAACTTGAAAAGTATACATGCAATTTTGATGATTTGAAGTTCCTAAAGTACTTACCTGCAATACCTTTCGAATGAGATATTACATGTAGAATTTGAACCTGTGGTTCTTAAAATAAACTAAGAAAAGATATTTTTCTATATAAAAACCTATTGGCTGGATTTGTCTCTGAGTGTGTGTACCTCATTTATTGTCTTGTGTATGTACAACAAATGCTTAACACTACTCCTTGGATAAGCCTACTGCTCGACCACACTACCACAAAATAGAGCATTAGTATTATCTATTTTTACCACTATTTTACCTCTAAGGGGAACCCTTGGACTCTGTGCATGCTATTCCTTACTTTGAAATAGCACATACAGAGCCAACTTCCTACATTGGTGGATCAGCGGTGGGGTACAAGACTTTGCATTTGCTGGACTACTCAGCCAATACCTGATCACACGACAAATTCCAAAATTGTCATTAGAAATTGATTTTTGCAATTTGAAAAGTTTTCTAAATTCTTAAAAGACCTGCTAGGGCCTTGTGTTAGATCCTGTTTAGCATTTCTTTTAGAGTTTAAAAGTTTGTAAAAGTTTGAATTAGATTCTAGAACCAGTTGTAGATTCTTAAAAAGTATTCCAACTTTTAGAAGCAAAATGTCTAGCACAGATGTGACTGTGGTGGAACTCGACACCACACCTTACCTCCATCTTAAGATGAGGGAGCTAAGGTCACTCTGTAAAATAAAGAAAATAACAATGGGCCCCAAACCTACCAAAATACAGCTCCAGGAGCTTTTGGCAGAGTTTGAAAAGGCCAACCCCTCTGAGGGTGGCAACTCAGAGGAAGAGGATAGTGACTTGGAGGACAATTCCCCCCTACCAGTCCTATCTAGGGAGAACAGGGTCCCTCAAACCCTGACTCCAAAAATAATAGTCAGAGATGCTGGTTCCCTCACAGGAGAGACCAACACCTCTGAAATCACTGAGGATAACCCCAGTGAAGAGGACATCCAGTTAGCCAGGATGGCCAAAAGATTGGCTTTGGAAAAGCAGCTCCTAGCCATAGAAAGGGAAAGAAAAGAGATGGGCCTAGGTCCCATCAATGGTGGCAGCAACTTAAATAGGGTCAGAGATTCTCCTGACATCCTAAAAATCCCCAAAGGGATTGTAACAAAATATGAAGATGGTGATGACATCACCAAATGGTTCACAGCTTTTGAGAGGGCTTGTGTAACCAGAAAAGTGAACAGATCTCACTGGGGTGCTCTCCTTTGGGAAATGTTCACTGGAAAGTGTAGGGATAGACTCCTCACACTCTCTGGAAAAGATGCAGAATCTTATGACCTCATGAAGGGTACCCTGATTGAGGGCTTTGGATTCTCCACTGAGGAGTATAGAATTAGGTTCAGGGGGGCTCAAAAATCCTCGAGCCAGACCTGGGTTGATTTTGTAGACTACTCAGTAAAAACACTAGATGGTTGGTTAACTGGAAATGAAGTGTGTGACTATGTTGGGCTTTATAATTTGTTTATGAAAGAACACATTTTAAGTAACTGCTTCAATGAAAAGTTGCATCAGTATCTGGTAGACCTAGGTCCAATTTCTCCCCAAGAATTGGGAAAGAAGGCAGACCACTGGGTCAAGACTAGGGTAACCAAAACTTCCACTGGGGGTGACCAAAAGAAAGGGGTTACAAAAACTCCCCAGGAGAAAGTGGGTGACACTAGAAACAAAGAAAAAGAGTCCTCTGTAGGCCCCCAAAAACCAGAACAGGTGGGTGGGCCCCAAGACACAACCCAAAACAAAGGTGGGTACCAGGGTAAGAACTGGGATGCCACTAAGGCATGGTGCCACAACTGTAAACAGTCTGGGCACCACACCAAGGACACTTCTTGTCCCAAAAACAAACCCCAGAACAAAATTCCAGGGGTAACCAGTGTAGCCATGGGAGATGACTCCTCAGATGAGGAGGTCTTCATAGCCTTCAACTGGAAACAGGGCCCAACAGGTGAGTTGGAGATTCCAGAGGGAAGTAGACACTTCCACCACCTACTGGTGAATGGAATCCCAACCACTGCCCTGAGAGACACTTGTGCCAGTCACACTATTGTGCATGACAGGCTGGTGCTCTCAAACCAGTACATCCCAGGTGAGACTGCCAGGGTAAGAGTTAGCCTAGACAGGGTCACTAAGAGGCCTGTGGCTTTAGTACCCATAGAAGTGGGTGGCACTCTTAGCTGGAGAAGGGTAGTAGTCAGTACAGACCTCCCCCTTGATTGTCTCCTTGGAAATGACTACCCAGAGGTTAGTCAGAGCCCAAGAGAGGAACTGGTCCAGTGCCAGTCCTCTCCCAAGGATTCTGGAAGTCCTGCCTCTGCAGTAAATGCAAGCAGGCCCCAGAAGAAGAAGAAAAGAAAACAGAGTAGGAAGGGTGGACAACCTTTAGCCAAGGTTACAGCAAGCCAAGGAGATTCTGCTCCAGTAGGGGAGAACTCCAAAAATGGCCCTGATAAAGTCCAACCTGACCCACAAGAAGTCCTGGCTAGTCAGGCAACTGTTAAACCTGAGTGGGTGGCTCCTCAGCTAACAGAAGAAAGAGTGGAAGAAGGGTGTTTACTACAAGATGTGGTAACCCCCCACTCTAATACAGCAGACAGGCAACCTGAACCCAAAGAGGCCTGTAACTTAGCCCCTTCCCTTTTAGGTGAAGAGCTAAAGGTGTGGTTCTGGGCACTGACAGCTGTCAGTGGCCTCTGCTGGGTGTTAGCCTTTATGGCTGCACTATCCTTAGCATGGTGGTCTGACCCCATGCCAAATAGCAAGTTAGGCCCCCTGACCCTATTGGTCATGGTGGGGTTACTCCAGCTCTGGGTAACCTCTCTGGGTAAGCTAGGGGTAACCCTGGCCAAGATAAGGTTAGCAGAGGTGGATACCTCTAAGACCAAAATAGAAAGAATGGGTGGAGACATTGAAGAGGCAGACAAGAGGCAATTCAGACTAGGTCCTATCACGGTGGAAGTAGGTCAGTTCCCCAAAGGGAATGACCTGAACAGAAGGATGTAAGGCAGAGTAGGCCCTGCAACTAACCAGCCTATTTCTCCTACTCTTCCTCGCCTGACAGACTAGGAAGACTCTCCCAGCTTGGGCTGAGTCTCCTGGCCTGTGGGCTGGGGGGGGCTTGTGTAAAGAAATGGCTCCCTGTTGCAGTTACCCCCCACTTTTTGCCTGATACTGATGCTGACTTGACTGAGAAGTGTGCTGGGACCCTGCTAACCAGGCCCCAGCACCAGTGTTCCTTCACCTAAAATGTACCATTGTATCCACAATTGGCACACCCTGGCATTCAGATAAGTCCCTTGTAACTGGTACTTCTAGTACCAAGGGCCCTGATGCCAAGAAAGGTCTCTAAGGGCTGCAGCATGTCTTATGCCACCCTAGAGACCCCTCACTCAGCACAGACACACTGCTTACAAGCCTGTGTGTGCTAGTGAGAACAAAATGAGTAAGTCGACATGGCACTCCCCTCAGGGTGCCATGCCAGCCTCTCACTGCCTATGCAGTATAGGTAAGACACCCCTCTAGCAGGCCTTACAGCCCTAAGGCAGGGTGCACTATACCATAGGTGAGGGTACCAGTGCATGAGCACTGTGCCCCTACAGTGTCTAAGCAAAACCTTAGACATTGTAAGTGCAGGGTAGCCATAAGAGTATATGGTCTGGGAGTCTGTTTTACACGAACTCCACAGCACCATAATGGCTACACTGAAAACTGGGAAGTTTGGTATCAAACTTCTCAGCACAATAAATGCACACTGATGCCAGTGTACATTTTATTGTAAAATACACCACAGAGGGCACCTTAGAGGTGCCCCCTGAAACTTAACCGACTGTCTGTGTAGGCTGACTAGTTCCAGCAGCCTGCCACACCAGAGACATGTTGCTGGCCCCATGGGGAGAGTGCCTTTGTCACTCTGAGGCCAGTAACAAAGCCTGCACTGGGTGGAGATGCTAACACCTCCCCCAGGCAGGAGCTGTGACACCTGGCGGTGAGCCTCAAAGGCTCACCCCTTTGTCACAGCCCAGCAGGGCACTCCAGCTTAGTGGAGTTGCCCGCCCCCTCCGGCCACGGCCCCCACTTTTGGCGGCAAGGCTGGAGGGAACAAAGAAAGCAACAAGGAGGAGTCACTGGCCAGTCAGGACAGCCCCTAAGGTGTCCTGAGCTGAAGTGACTCTAACTTTTAGAAATCCTCCATCTTGCAGATGGAGGATTCCCCCAATAGGGTTAGGATTGTGACCCCCTCCCCTTGGGAGGAGGCACAAAGAGGGTGTACCCACCCTCAGGGCTAGTAGCCATTGGCTACTAACCCCCCAGACCTAAACACGCCCTTAAATTTAGTATTTAAGGGCTACCCTGAACCCTAGAAAATTAGATTCCTGCAACTACAAGAAGAAGGACTGCCCAGCTGAAAACCCCTGCAGCGGAAGACCAGAAGACGACAACTGCCTTGGCTCCAGAAACTCACCGGCCTGTCTCCTGCCTTCCAAAGATCCTGCTCCAGCGACGCCTTCCAAAGGGACCAGCGACCTCGACATCCTCTGAGGACTGCCCCTGCTTCGAAAAGACAAGAAACTCCCGAGGACAGCGGACCTGCTCCAAGAAAAGCTGCAACTTTGTTTCCAGCAGCTTTAAAGAACCCTGCAAGCTCCCCGCAAGAAGCGTGAGACTTGCAACACTGCACCCGGCGACCCCGACTCGGCTGGTGGCGATCCAACACCTCAGGAGGGACCCCAGGACTACTCTGATACTGTGAGTACCAAAACCTGTCCCCCCTGAGCCCCCACAGCGCCGCCTGCAGAGGGAATCCCGAGGCTTCCCCTGACCGCGACTCTTTGAACCTAAAGTCCCGACGCCTGGGAGAGACCCTGCACCCGCAGCCCCCAGGACCTGAAGGACCGGACTTTCACTGGAGGAGTGACCCCCAGGAGTCCCTCTCCCTCGCCCAAGTGGAGGTTTCCCCGAGGAATCCCCCCCTTGCCTGCCTGCAGCGCTGAAGAGATCCCGAGATCTCTCATAGACTAACATTGAAAACCCGACGCTTGTTTCTACACTGCACCCGGCCGCCCCCGCGCTGCTGAGGGTGAAATTTCTGTGTGGACTTGTGTCCCCCCCGGTGCCCTACAAAACCCTCCTGGTCTGCCCTCCGAAGACGCGGGTACTTACCTGCAAGCAGACCGGAACCGGGGCACCCCCTTCTCTCCATTCTAGCCTATGTGTTTTGGGCACCACTTTGAACTCTGCACCTGACCGGCCCTGAGCTGCTGGTGTGGTGACTTTGGGGTTGCTCTGAACCCCCAACGGTGGGCTACCTTGGACCAAGAACTGAACCCTGTAAGTGTCCTACTTACTTGGTAAAACTAACAAAAACTTACCTCCCCCAGGAACTGTGAAAATTGCACTAAGTGTCCACTTTTAAAACAGCTATTTGTCAATAACTTGAAAAGTATACATGCAATTTTGATGATTTGAAGTTCCTAAAGTACTTACCTGCAATACCTTTCGAATGAGATATTACATGTAGAATTTGAACCTGTGGTTCTTAAAATAAACTAAGAAAAGATATTTTTCTATATAAAAACCTATTGGCTGGATTTGTCTCTGAGTGTGTGTACCTCATTTATTGTCTTGTGTATGTACAACAAATGCTTAACACTACTCCTTGGATAAGCCTACTGCTCGACCACACTACCACAAAATAGAGCATTAGTATTATCTATTTTTACCACTATTTTACCTCTAAGGGGAACCCTTGGACTCTGTGCATGCTATTCCTTACTTTGAAATAGCACATACAGAGCCAACTTCCTACAGACATCTTGGGGACATTCAGAACGCTTCCCCGGGAATGCATTCTGCCCATCGCTTGCCATGGGCTTTGTTTTTGGTAACTCACACTTTGGTGGTCATTACGACCCTGGCGGTCGGAGACCGCCAGGGGTAATGTAGCGTCCGTACCGCCAACAGGCTGGCGGTACGGAGGCCCTTATTACGACCGCGGCGGTAGCGCGGTGGTCGCACCGCCGGGGCCGGCGGTTTCCTGCCGTTTTAGCCCCGGCGGTGATAATCCGCCAGGGCAGCTCTGCAAGCAGCGCTGCCCTGGGGATTATGACACCCCTACCGCCAGCCTGTTTCTGGCGGTTTGCACCGCCAGGAAGAGGCTGGTGGTAAGGGGTGTCCTGGGGCCCCCTAACAGGGCCCCGGCCAGCTTTTCGTAAAGCGCAACGGGTGCTAATGCACCCGTCGCACGGCCGCAACACCGCCGGCTCCATTGGGAGCCGGCTCCTATGTTGCGGCCTCATCCCCGCTGGGCCGGCGGGCGCAAACTTGGTTTGCGCCCGCCGGCCCAGCGGGAATGTCGTAATGGGGGCCGCTGGAGTGCGGCCGCATTGGCGGCCGCATGGCGGTTACCGCTTGGCGGGTGGCGGTAGCCACCCGCCAATGTCGTAATGACCCCCTTTCTGTTTTTTCACTTTGCTGGCTTTATTTGTTTTAGGCCGTCCAGGGTGACTTTGTTCCTTCCAAGAAGCACAGCCTTTACACACCAACTCCCCTTGTATTCTTCCAAGAGTGATCCTTTTTTGTAAGCAGGCCTGTAAATATTGTCACATTTGCTGTGCATTCAAAGGCAGAGGTCCAAAGTCAGGTTCTGTCTTCTAAGTGAAAATACTTGGGGGTAGGAAAGGGTTTTCACTAGCACAGAACAACATTTAAATTAATTCTGCAAGTATTCCAGAATATTTCAGAATTAGGAGCGCACAAAAGAAGCACATTTTTGTTACTCTTGAAGAGTGGTGGTAACTCATGTTCTCCATGCACTGTTAATTACCCCTGATATTACAGCAGTCATGACAACTTCTATAACACTCTTAAAAGTTTAAATGAAACATTAGCAGTCAAAGTTTTAAAGAAAAAGCTGTACATGGCGAGGGGGTGAGTTATAGTTACCTTAGGGCACAAGTTATAGTTACTTGAAATAACTATAACTATAACTGCTGAATTTCTATGGTTTGTATAATTAAATTCAGAACCTAACTATAATGTCCCTGTGACCTTTGTACCTTTGTTTTTTCAATGAAAAAATATATATATAAACACACATATATATATTGCAAAACCAATTTCACCCCGTCCTGCCAAACTCAGACAGGTGTCTCCGTAAAACGTGAGGATGGATTCACGTACCATGCACAGCCATTTGACTGGCACCTTCAAAATGGTGCCATGAGGATTGCTTCAAGCAGATCTGTTTGTTTGTCCCTACCTGAACCACCACGTTTGAAGCCACAAAAGTTCTGTTTTTCGTCGACAATGGTCAGAAATTATTTTTTGGATGCACAGCCATTTGACTGGCACCTGCGAAATAGTGCCATGTGGATTGCTTCAAGCAGCTGTTTGACGAGGGCCTGATTTGATGAGTACATTCAGTATGGATGAAGTGACAGCCCATCCAGGGAGTACTTATGAGACTGAACTGTTTGAATTTGGCTGGCAGCGTGACTAAGTGACAACATTTACCAAAGGTCTGCTTACCAAATCATGGTGAATTGAACTACTGGGGTATTTTGACCTGCATTGTGGCTGATTCTCAGGCGCAGGTATTCCAATTGGGATTTAATGTGAGAAACTTTGCACTGACATGGCTGCTAGAAAACTGAGTGTATGAACCTGAAAGTTCCAGTCCTTTCTCACTTATCATGGTTTAATTCTCCAATGGGAGCCCTATATAGGAGTTTTAAATTGGCGTGATGGTCTCAACTTCTTTTGTACCAACAGCATTGAGGAAGACAGTTTGCCGAAACGCGTCTGCCGTGAATAAAAGGCATCTTTAACCCCGTGTGGGTACATTTATGTAGAGTAAGGCATAGAAACCTGTACTTACCTACCTGTCTATATCTTGGATTGAATATTCTGTCTTTGATATTTTGTGCCATTGATATTCTGGTTTCGATATTCAGGTGCACACCGTGTGAGTCTATGTGAAGGAATACATGGGTTTGTTAAGGTACATATTAAAGCACCCTGAAAGGATTGTAAAGTTGTAAAGTGGGCTGACCGTCAACTTTGAGGGCTTTGCAAACTGTTCAAGCTTTGTGAAATGCAAAACTTGTGAAGTTCTCTGTTTTAAAAATATATGCTTACCTCAGCCCAGAGCCCTTCCCCCCACACCTCTTACCTGAGATGGTGGATTTTATTTCAGGAAGATGTCTCACCTGAGGCATTTTGCATCAGAAAATCATCACTCCTGGAAGCTCCAAAGGGATAAACTTTAACTCAAGTAAAGTAAGCAAACTTTGGGTCTGATTAGGAATTTGGAGGATGTAATACTCCTTTGCAAACGTGACAGATTATATTCTATGGTACTTGTAATATGGAGGACGGGATATCCACCAAACCCTAAATCAGGTCCTTAATCTGCATTGTAAAGTGTGGAGTTTCCTAATGCTGCCCAACTTCCTTAGTGAAGTTTTAATTTAACTCTCCACTAATTTAAAATAAAGTCAGGGGGTCTGATTCACGAAGGTACTTATGTGTAGTAAAGTTACAAGTGCGGAGTCTGCGTGCTCGTGTGGAGTCTTGGCACTTGTGATGGAATCTCTGCGCTTGGAGCAGAATCTCCGCACTGTGTACTCTCCACGCAGAGTGCGCTGTGCAGAGATTCCGTCCTGAGTGCAGAGATTTCCCCATGAGTGCAGAGACTCCCCCACAAATGTGGAGACTTTGTACTCCTAACTTTACTACATGTAAGTACTTTCATGAATTGGGCCCAAAGAGAGCTTGGAGCATATCCAACATGGAAAGGTTGAAAATGGCGGTGAACAGTGCGTTTTAAACAATTTAGGGCTGCAATAATGGTGAAAATGTAATAGAATTTTAATTTCATTTTACAAAGGAAGTTGGGAAGGTCCCACAATGAATTTCACTATAAGCTTGTGAGATAAGATGGATAGTTCAATTACATATGACCAAACGCACCAGTCAATACTACATGGACTTGAAGCAAGGTTCGACATTGACATACACCCCTCACAGTCACGGCAAGCTGTGCAAAAGGAGACCTTCGTCAGACATCGGCCAGTAAGACAGGCAGGCAGGCATGGTAAGAGATAAGTGATTGTGTGAGCCTGGAATGAGTCCATTTGAGGCCTATATCCTGGCAGAGGACACTAGTTCCATCTCTAGTTAGAAAAGCTGTAGATGAACAGGCCTCTAAGGCTCTGAGTGGTGGTTTCACTGTTTGCCTTTAGTATCCTGCTCTGTGACAACCTCTCTGATGCTGCATTCATGATGCTCTCATTTGGATGCTACAGAGCCCTCCTCTTTGGGAATTATGGACAGTCCCCTCTCTTTCAAATGCAGTAGATGCCATGCATAGAATCCTCACAATGGCATTCTCTACATAGCTACATTGCTTGGACGAGTATACACTTTTCTGAGTGGCGAATGAGGAAAGCATGGAAGCCTGCCATGTGTACTAGAAATGGAAAATATTTACTTGCAGAGGGCTTGTTCGGCATTACTACAGTTGCAGATTAAAGTCAAGTTTCATGATATGAAACAGTTAATAAGCTGCCTTATTTAAACGTACACTAGAAAGCTGAGTCACTGCCTTACTAGAACTTGGACTTCTCAGCAAGTAGGTTGTACTTACGAAGGACTATACCAGCAAATGTAGATATTGCTAATATCCATTAAAAGAGAAGGTGTGAGCACTTCTGACCAAGAGTGTCACGATCCTACAATTTTTGCAGGAGTGAAATAGACGTGCAGAAAGTTCCCAACTTCCCTGCAGGCAAGGCGGATCAGATAATGATGATCCAGCCTGGCTTACCGGGATGAAGGGACGGGCTTACGGACACCGGACTACCACTGGAGGACTTCTGAGCTGCCTCGTCTTTTTCTCAGCTTCTAAAAGGCAAGCAACAGAATTAGTGCCTAATTAACTATTATGTGAGCACCTATTAATATGCAATGTATTTATGGAGTTCCTGATGTTTCTTTCTCCCTTCTGCTAGACTGCTGTTAAACCACTTGGCTTCTGATGACTCCATCTACAAACACAAGAGCTCCAATGTAAACGCCTCTAAGTACATGTCTGGATTGTACATACAGGGAACTTATAGGCCTAAACCCTCTACACCTACCCTGTTTACAGTGATGCAAGTGGAGAAAAAGACTGCTTCCAGGGAGCATAACAAGGCACAGGAAGTTGAGTCAGGAAAGTTTACCAAAATATTATAATGGAACCTTAATTGTCAGGTTAATTAAGAAAATTAAATGCATCCAATTAACGTTCAGCCATGATTATCTTGTTCATGACTACTCTCTTTTTGCTTTTTAGGCACTCCCAGGGGCCAGGACTTCATTTCGTAAGAGTCACATCAGATAAGCATCAACAATAAAAATACTAACACTTATATAAGCACGCTACCGCCTTGAAGACTATGGGCCTGATTCTAACTTTGGAGGACGGTGTTAAACCGTCCCAAAAGTGGCGGATATACCACCTACCGTATTACGAGTCCATTATATCCTATGGAACTCGTAATACGGTAGGTGGTATATCCGCCACTTTTGGGACGGTTTAACACCGTCCTCCAAAGTTAGAATCAGGCCCTATATGCCTGCTTTTCAATATTTGTTCATCTTCTTTCATGCAGGATGCGACAAACACACACAAAGAGACAGCAGACCTGCCTCCCGACGAGAACACTGCTAGGAAGTGGAGGGCTGGGACAAGGCCGAAGATTGGAGAAGGACAGGAACCGTCGAGAGAGAGAGCCTGCGGGACACAAGGAATCAGGCGAGCGGAAGTGAGCGTGAATTCCCGAACAACGAGCAGTCGTTTAGGGTGCAGCGTGCTACCTAAAAGGGCTACATGCTCCATCCTCTCACGCCAGGCGCCCGACAAAGAGAATGTAGTAACAAATAACAAGAGAGTGCCGTTGTTAAGAAATTCGTAATAAACAATATGGGTAAAAATGATCAAACTTTAAAAGGACTTCAACAACCGCTACACAAGGTGATTTTTCAATCTATTTTACTTTCTCTCGTCTCTGCTTACATGCTAATCTCTGTCCCCACTGCCTCTTTCACCTTTTCCCCACTCCTTCTTTCTGTTTCCCACTGCATCTCTCTATCGTGCCCTTCCCGTGTCTTCTGTGCTCTTAGTTTTTTCTATTTACTCTCCTTTCGGCCTCTCATTTTCTAGAGCTTTTTTTCTCCATCTTCTCTGTACCCCTCAGAATGTTATTATTTTCTCCCTAGCCCCTTCTCCATAGACCATGTAGGGCAACTCAATTTTTCTCTTGGCTGCACATGGAAATGAGCAGTAGCTGCCCCATTTCTTGGTTCATTCTGCTGCTCTCCAGTCCCAGAAGTCTACCACCCAGCAGACCTTCTACAACTGGAGATGTCCCCTAAAACCATGGAACAAAGAAGTTAATGGATGTGGCCATCATATCCCTGCATCTTGTTTCCCAATCTTGTGGGACAAGACATCAGGCTGCATGGATTTGGTGAATTTGATCTGCTTTGTGGCAGAGGACAATGCGGTGACGTCCATCGCAGGACCTTCACAGTGCAGTCGGGCCCACGGTACAGAAAAAAGAAAATCTTCCTGGTAAAAACAACAGAAACATTGTCTTTTCTTAAATGAACGTCGGGAAACCAGGGAATTTGTTTCTTCGAGCCCGACTTTTTTTTTCTTTTGCTGTACTGTACAGCATTGATCAAATAAAGAGAACGTATCCCCTATTTTTTGATTTAAGGTCTGGGAAAAAGGGGAAAAAACAACCACAAACAATATGCACAATCCCACATGACCTGTATTTCTTCTATAGTAGCTCTCAGTGCGTGCTCAGGGCCAGACCAAGAAACAATATTCAAAACATGGAAATTTCTATTTATTTTTTCAACATTTCACCTATTCAACTTATAGGTATTGTGCCTATGTATTATTTTTGCAGATCACTCCTCATTGACCCATCTCCTTCATCTGATTTTAAATTGTGTGGTCCTGAAGAAGGTGGATTGCTCGTCTGTTTTACCCACCGAAACGTATGTTGACTGTTTTTCAACAAGTCCCAGTCAACAACACTACAGCGGCAGAAATTTGAGATCTTTTCTCCGTTGGACTCTTGGAGTCAATCAATCAATCAGTAATTTGTTAAGCGCACTACTCACCCGGTAGGGTCTCAAGGCGCTAGGGGGGGTGCTACTGCTCGAAGAGGCAGGTCTTGAGGCACTTCCAGGAGGTCAGGAGGTCCTGGGTCAGACGTAGGTTGATGGGGAGGGAGCTCCAGGGTATGACGGCAGTGTATGTTATGTATGGCTGGGATGGGATTGAGTGGTAGATGTGAGAGGATGTGTGTGTTGTATGTATGCATGTTTGAGTGAGAGAGAGTGGAGAGTGGAGAGAGGATGTGTGTGTTGTATGTATGTATGTTTGAATGAGAGAGAGTGGAGAGAGGATGTGTGTGTTGTATGTATGTATGTTTGAATGAGAGAGAGTGGAGAGAGGATATGTGTGTTGTATGTATGTATGTTTGAATGAGAGAGTGGAGAGTGGAGAGAGGATGTGTGTGTTGTATGTATGTATGTTTGAATGAGAGAGAGTGGAGAGAGGATATGTGTGTTGTATGTATGTATGTTTGAGTGAGAGAGAGTGGAGAGAGGATATGTGTGTTGTATGTATGTATGTTTGAATGAGAGAGAGTGGAGAGAGGATGTGTGTGTTGTATGTATGTATGTTTGAGTGAGAGAGTGGAGAGAGGATATGTGTGTTGTATGTATGTATGTTTGAGTGAGAGAGAGTGGAGAGTGGAGAGAGGATGTGTGTGTTGTATGTATGTATGTTTGAATGAGAGAGAGTGGAGAGAGGATGTGTGTGTTGTATGTATGTATGTTTGAATGAGAGAGAGTGGAGAGAGGATATGTGTGTTGTATGTATGTATGTTTGAATGAGAGAGTGGAGAGTGGAGAGAGGATGTGTGTGTTGTATGTATGTATGTTTGAATGAGAGAGAGTGGAGAGAGGATATGTGTGTTGTATGTATGTATGTTTGAGTGAGAGAGAGTGGAGAGAGGATATGTGTGTTGTATGTATGTATGTTTGAATGAGAGAGAGTGGAGAGAGGATATGTGTGTTGTATGTATGTATGTTTGAATGAGAGAGAGTGGAGAGAGGATATGTGTGTTGTATGTATGTATGTTTGAATGAGAGAGAGTGGAGAGAGGATATGTGTGTTGTATGTATGTATGTTTGAATGAGAGAGAGTGGAGAGAGGATATGTGTGTTGTATGTATGTATGTTTGAATGAGAGAGTGGAGAGTGGAGAGAGGATGTGTGTGTTGTATGTATGCATGTTTGAATGAGAGAGAGTGGAGAGTGGAGAGAGGATATGTGTGTTGTATGTATGCATGTTTGAATGAGAGAGAGTGGAGAGAGGATATGTGTGTTGTATGTATGCATGTTTGAATGAGAGAGAGTGGAGAGAGGATATGTGTGTTGTATGTATACATGTTTGAATGAGAGAGAGTGGAGAGAGGATATGTGTGTTGTATGTATGTATGTTTGAATGAGAGAGAGTGGAGAGAGGATATGTGTGTTGTATGTATACATGTTTGAATGAGAGAGAGTGGAGAGAGGATATGTGTGTTGTATGTATGTATGTTTGAATGAGAGAGAGTGGAGAGAGGATATGTGTGTTGTATGTATGTATGTTTGAATGAGAGAGAGTGGAGAGAGGATATGTGTGTTGTATGTATGTATGTTTGAGTGAGAGAGTGGAGAGTGGAGAGAGGATGTGTGTGTTGTATGTATGTATGTTTGAATGAGAGAGAGTGGAGAGAGGATATGTGTGTTGTATGTATGTATGTTTGAATGAGAGAGAGTGGAGAGAGGATGTGTGTGTTGTATGTATGTATGTTTGAATGAGAGAGAGTGGAGAGAGGATATGTGTGTTGTATGTATGTATGTTTGAATGAGAGAGAGTGGAGAGAGGATATGTGTGTTGTATGTATGTATGTTTGAATGAGAGAGTGGAGAGTGGAGAGAGGATATGTGTGTTGTATGTATGCATGTTTGAATGAGAGAGAGTGGAGAGAGGATATGTGTGTTGTATGTATGTATGTTTGAATGAGAGAGAGTGGAGAGAGGATATGTGTGTTGTATGTATGTATGTTTGAATGAGAGAGAGTGGAGAGAGGATGTGTGTGTTGTATGTATGTATGTTTGAATGAGAGAGAGTGGAGAGTGGAGAGAGGATGTGTGTGTTGTATGTATGTATGTTTGAATGAGAGAGAGTGGAGAGAGGATATGTGTGTTGTATGTATGTATGTTTGAATGAGAGAGAGTGGAGAGAGGATATGTGTGTTGTATGTATACATGTTTGAGTGAGAGAGAGTGGAGAGTGGAGAGAGGATGTGTGTGTTGTATGTATGCATGTTTGAATGAGAGAGAGTGGAGAGAGGATATGTGTGTTGTATGTATGCATGTTTGAATGAGAGAGAGTGGAGAGAGGATATGTGTGTTGTATGTATGTATGTTTGAATGAGAGAGAGTGGAGAGAGGATATGTGTGTTGTATGTATGTATGTTTGAATGAGAGAGAGTGGAGAGAGGATATGTGTGTTGTATGTATGTATGTTTGAATGAGAGAGAGTGGAGAGAGGATATGTGTGTTGTATGTATACATGTTTGAGTGAGAGAGAGTGGAGAGTGGAGAGAGGATGTGTGTGTTGTATGTATGCATGTTTGAATGAGAGAGAGTGGAGAGAGGATATGTGTGTTGTATGTATGCATGTTTGAATGAGAGAGAGTGGAGAGAGGATATGTGTGTTGTATGTATGTATGTTTGAATGAGAGAGAGTGGAGAGAGGATATGTGTGTTGTATGTATGTATGTTTGAATGAGAGAGAGTGGAGAGAGGATATGTGTGTTGTATGTATGTATGTTTGAATGAGAGAGAGAGGATATGTGTGTTGTATGTATACATGTTTGAGTGAGAGAGAGTGGAGAGTGGAGAGAGGATGTGTGTGTTGTATGTATGCATGTTTGAATGAGAGAGAGTGGAGAGAGGATATGTGTGTTGTATGTATGCATGTTTGAATGAGAGAGAGTGGAGAGAGGATATGTGTGTTGTATGTATGTATGTTTGAATGAGAGAGAGTGGAGAGAGGATATGTGTGTTGTATGTATGTATGTTTGAATGAGAGAGAGTGGAGAGAGGATATGTGTGTTGTATGTATGTATGTTTGAATGAGAGAGAGTGGAGAGAGGATATGTGTGTTGTATGTATGCATGTTTGAATGAGAGAGAGTGGAGAGAGGATATGTGTGTTGTATGTATGTATGTTTGAGTGAGAGAGAGTGGAGAGAGGATATGTGTGTTGTATGTATGCATGTTTGAATGAGAGAGAGTGGAGAGAGGATATGTGTGTTGTATGTATGTATGTTTGAATGAGAGAGAGTGGAGAGAGGATATGTGTGTTGTATGTATGTATGTTTGAATGAGAGAGTGGAGAGTGGAGAGAGGATGTGTGTGTTGTATGTATGTATGTTTGAGTGAGAGAGTGGAGAGTGGAGAGAGGATGTGTGTGTTGTATGTATACATGTTTGAGTGAGAGAGAGTGGAGAGAGGAGAGAGGATGTGTGTGTTGTATGTATGCATGTTTGAATGAGAGAGAGTGGAGAGAGGAGAGAGGATGTGTGTGTTGTATGTATGTATGTTTGAATGAGAGCGAGTGGAGAGAGGATGTGTGTGTTGTATGTATGTATGTTTGAATGAGAGAGTGGAGAGTGGAGAGAGGATATGTGTGTTGTATGTATGTATGTTTGAATGAGAGAGTGGAGAGTGGAGAGAGGATGTGTGTGTTGTATGTATACATGTTTGAATGAGAGAGAGTGGAGAGAGGATATGTGTGTTGTATGTATACATGTTTGAATGAGAGAGAGTGGAGAGTGGAGAGAGGATATGTGTGTTGTATGTATGTATGTTTGAATGAGAGAGAGTGGAGAGAGGATATGTGTGTTGTATGTATGTATGTTTGAATGAGAGAGAGTGGAGAGAGGATGTGTGTGTTGTATGTATGTATGTTTGAGTGAGAGAGTGGAGAGTGGAGAGAGGATATGTGTGTTGTATGTATGTATGTTTGAATGAGAGAGAGTGGAGAGAGGATATGTGTGTTGTATGTATGTATGTTTGAATGAGAGAGAGTGGAGAGAGGATATGTGTGTTGTATGTATGTATGTTTGAATGAGAGAGAGTGGAGAGAGGATATGTGTGTTGTATGTATGTATGTTTGAATGAGAGAGAGTGGAGAGAGGATATGTGTGTTGTATGTATGTATGTTTGAATGAGAGAGAGTGGAGAGAGGATATGTGTGTTGTATGTATGTATGTTTGAATGAGAGAGAGTGGAGAGAGGATATGTGTGTTGTATGTATGCATGTTTGAATGAGAGAGAGTGGAGAGAGGATATGTGTGTTGTATGTATGTATGTTTGAATGAGAGAGAGTGGAGAGAGGATATGTGTGTTGTATGTATGTATGTTTGAATGAGAGAGAGTGGAGAGAGGATGTGTGTGTTGTATGTATGTATGTTTGAATGAGAGAGAGTGGAGAGAGGATATGTGTGTTGTATGTATGTATGTTTGAATGAGAGAGAGTGGAGAGAGGATATGTGTGTTGTATGTATGTATGTTTGAATGAGAGAGAGTGGAGAGAGGATATGTGTGTTGTATGTATGTATGTTTGAATGAGAGAGAGTGGAGAGAGGATATGTGTGTTGTATGTATGTATGTTTGAATGAGAGAGAGTGGAGAGAGGATATGTGTGTTGTATGTATGTATGTTTGAATGAGAGAGAGTGGAGAGAGGATATGTGTGTTGTATGTATGCATGTTTGAATGAGAGAGAGTGGAGAGAGGATATGTGTGTTGTATGTATGTATGTTTGAATGAGAGAGAGTGGAGAGAGGATATGTGTGTTGTATGTATGTATGTTTGAGTGAGAGAGAGTGGAGAGTGGAGAGAGGATGTGTGTGTTGTATGTATGTATGTTTGAATGAGAGAGAGTGGAGAGAGGATATGTGTGTTGTATGTATACATGTTTGAGTGAGAGAGAGTGGAGAGTGGAGAGAGGATGTGTGTGTTGTATGTATGTATGTTTGAATGAGAGAGAGTGGAGAGAGGATGTGTGTGTTGTATGTATGCATGTTTGAATGAGAGAGAGTGGAGAGAGGATATGTGTGTTGTATGTATGCATGTTTGAATGAGAGAGAGTGGAGAGAGGATATGTGTGTTGTATGTATGCATGTTTGAATGAGAGAGAGTGGAGAGAGGATATGTGTGTTGTATGTATGTATGTTTGAATGAGAGAGAGTGGAGAGAGGATATGTGTGTTGTATGTATGTATGTTTGAATGAGAGAGTGGAGAGTGGAGAGAGGATATGTGTGTTGTATGTATGTATGTTTGAGTGAGAGAGTGGAGAGTGGAGAGAGGATATGTGTGTTGTATGTATGTATGTTTGAGTGAGAGAGTGGAGAGTGGAGAGAGGATATGTGTGTTGTATGTATGTATGTTTGAGTGAGAGAGAGTGGAGAGAGGATATGTGTGTTGTATGTATGCATGTTTGAATGAGAGAGAGTGGAGAGAGGATATGTGTGTTGTATGTATGTATGTTTGAATGAGAGAGAGTGGAGAGAGGATATGTGTGTTGTATGTATGTATGTTTGAATGAGAGAGTGGAGAGTGGAGAGAGGATGTGTGTGTTGTATGTATGCATGTTTGAATGAGAGAGAGTGGAGAGAGGATATGTGTGTTGTATGTATGTATGTTTGAATGAGAGAGAGTGGAGAGAGGATATGTGTGTTGTATGTATGTATGTTTGAATGAGAGAGAGTGGAGAGAGGATATGTGTGTTGTATGTATGTATGTTTGAATGAGAGAGAGTGGAGAGAGGATATGTGTGTTGTATGTATGTATGTTTGAATGAGAGAGAGTGGAGAGAGGATATGTGTGTTGTATGTATGTATGTTTGAATGAGAGAGTGGAGAGTGGAGAGAGGATGTGTGTGTTGTATGTATGTATGTTTGAGTGAGAGAGTGGAGAGTGGTATATATGGGGTTAGAAATAATGGTGATTTATGGTAATTTAATTGATATGTACACTGTAAAATGTTTTCATGTGTATGTATGTGCAATGTACCGAGCGGGATTTCTTTGTTTTTGTAATAGGTAACTTTGATGAATTAAAAAATTGAAACATATGTGGAAAATAAGTGTAAATAATGTTTGAGTACAAAATTGGTAATCAATGTAGGGTCTACCTACTATGTTGAATAGGTGAAATGTTGATAAAATGAAAAATAAATAGAACTGTACATGTTTTGAATATTGCACATATTGTTTGTGGCTACATAGCATTGATGTGACCGCAAAGCCAAAGTGAAAGTAGATCGCACCAAAGGAATCTGCGGGGATCCAACAAAGTCCTGCCACACAGCATTCCTACTCTTCTCACAGTAACAATAGTACCCCACTTATGTGGCTGGGCTATCACTGCTGCAAAGAAAGGCCTCAAGCCAAGAAGGAGACATCAACAAATTGCAAATTGACCTACTCTGGCAATGTGGGTGACGTCGGTATTTAAGGCAGGGCTTGCTCGGCACCAACGGAAAAGTGCCTGGCCCATCAGAAGTGGTGGTATGTTTAGGGGTGCCTAGGAAGGTTGCCCTCTCCTCACTGGAGAGGCCTACCATTTTCTCAGTCATAAGAAAGGCTGTGTGGCATTCTTCTTTGTCTCAGGCAGGATCTCCCCACCTTGGTTAAGATCTAGGTGAAAATGTGAATATGAAAGTAAGAAAAGCAATGTTTGAAAGAAAAAAATTTGAAAATGCAAGTTTTGTACTGGAAGGTGTAAAAGCAAGAATCTATAAATTCCAAAACGAAAATTCAAAATGAACTAGTATAGTTTATTACTTTCACCTTTGTGTACATGTTTTAAAATTTAAAAATGCAAAGGTGTAATAGTGGCTTCTTATTGAAAGGGAATTCATTTTTCCCTTTAAAATATACCTCAACCAGACCTGCCAACTTTAACTAAAATCTCACCCTTTTAGGAGGGGGCAGGCCTAGTGCCGAGAAGTACCTATGAGACACTTTTGCCCCACCCTCACCCTGGCGACAAGCTCCCTCCTCTAAAAAACAAAAACCAAAGGTAGCTGAGGCTGTTGCCGATGTCCTGGGGTGTTTTGACATGCATTAATGGAGGTCGGCAGTTTAAATCCTCCAAAATCTGCTGAAAGCCGGTGTTTACAGTGGTTTTCAGCTCGCTTACCCTCCCGCCATGTGAAAATCTGTTCCTCACAGTGTGACCGTGTGATGGGAGCCGATATTGCGCTTCACACGTTGGCACGTTTTGGACATGCCTGATGTGCAAAGGTAAACACTCCTCTGACAGAGCTGGGACTGTGAAATAAACCGTGATACGACGTGTCTTAAAGCAAAGGCTGTAAACTGAATGGTAAACATGAAAGGGAAAGCACATTACCCTGTGCCCGCCCTCACTTCTCACTCTGCAATAGCAAGGGTGGGGTAACCCGCAAAATTTGCTGTAGCGTAAGTATGTGAAATTACAGCAAAATTACCTGAGATTACGAGGTGCTACGCAAGGAGTGTAACCCAGCATTTAGAACTATTTTCTTAGTGCAAAATGGACCTAAGGTCACATTTGTGCTAAAAACAAATGGAGCTAAATTCAAGACAAGACGGACATCACCAGCCACTGGCGCTCGCTAAGTTTCTTCTTGCTGTGCTGCTCCTGTAGGATCTTTGGGCCAAATTACTCATAATTACGCACACAGGCGTAATTACGTGATTGTGGGCAATTTGCAGTATTTCTTCTTGTTGTTATTTTTATCATTATTTCATTATTATTATTATTATTGATATTATTGTCACCGTTGTTATTAACCCCTACAGTACCTGGGACGAGCTGGTCTCGGCCACGGTTTCCCTGTGCCGGAGACGAGACCAGCTTGTCCTGCACCGGGCCCACGGGGGGAGTGCTAAGCATTTCTCTTCCGCTCGGGAGGAGGGGGCAGGCAAAGACATCGAAAGAAAGTAAAGGCTTTTCCTTTCTTTCGATGTCATTCTGAGCATATCTGCTGCCCGATCGCAATGCCCACTAGCACCAGGGAGTTTTTTTTAAAATTTACATATAAAGGAGAACAACCCCTTGGGCAAAGGTTACCCCCTTGTGGGGCATTCAATTATTAGGCCTTTTCTGCCCCCGCTGGGGGTAAATCGGCCTCTATTGATTAGATCAATCTGCCCCCTGTGGGCAGAAGCCACTAGACACCAGGGATTTTTTTTAAATGAAATTGGCTTAAGGGGAGCGACCCCTTTGGCAAGGGTCGCTCCGCAGAGGGCAATTTTTTTATTAGGCCTTTTCTGCCCCCCCCTGGGGGCAGATGGGCCTATATTGATTTGGGGCAGAAGCCACTAGACACCAGGGATTTTTTTTAAATTTGTTTACATTCATAAGGGGAGCCACCCCTTCGGCAAGGGTCGCTCTTCTGAGGGGGCAAATTGTTTTTAGGCCATTTCTGCCCCCCTTGGGGGCAGATCACCTATTTGTATTAGGCCGAAACCACTAGACACCAGGGATTTTCTTTTGCGCCAATTTCACGCAAGGGGAGCGACCCCTTAGGCAAGGGTCGCTCCCCTGAGAGGCAAATTTATTTTAGGCCATTTCTGCCCCCCTTGGGAGTAGATCGGCCTATTTTTGTGAGGCTCATCTGCCCCCCAGGGGGCAGGAACCCCACCAGACACCAGGGAAGATTTATTTTCAAAAAAAGAGGGTGCGGGGGTGTGGACATACCCCCACCTCCAAATAAATGGGGACAAAGTTGTTCTGCCCACTGATGGGCAGATGGAGCAATTACCCCCGATCCAGTCCCCGGAGGGGGGGGGGGCAGAAAGCCTACTAGATGCCAGGGAATTAAAAAAAAAAAATAGTGGGCTGGTGGCTACCAACCAGTATGGGGATGGTTAAGCCCCCACCCCAACTGAAGGTGGTAACAGTCTTTCAGCTGTCCCCCGCACACTAAAACATGATCCCACGGCAAGCAAGAGGACATTTGGTTGTTTTGGGTTTGGTTTTACATTTGGGCCATGAGAGCTTGGCTAACTCTCAAATTCGTCCCACTTGGAATGGTGAGGGCTGCACTTTTTGGACTTTGGGATGCTGCCATGTAGAAAAATCCACAAGACCTAGACACATCTGAAAACTAAACATCTGGGTGAGTCCAGGGTGGTGTGCTTCACATGCACCCGCACCATTTTCTTACCCACAGTGCCCGGTAAACCTCCAATTTGGCTGGATATCATACATCTTTCCGACATGATGGAACCTTCCGGAATCTGCAGGAATCCACAAAATTCCTACCACCCAGCATTGTCGCATCTATACCGATAAAAATTCTTCCCCACTAATCAGCCCCAAAATTTTTTTTTTACAAACTGCCCTTTTAGATCCGCTTTGGTTACCCCTCAATTTCGACATGTTTTTGTCTCTTCTCTGTCACAGGCACTTGGCCCACCTACAAGAGTGAGGTATCATTTTTATCAGGAGACAGAGGGGAACGTTGGGTAGTAAGAAATTTGGCCCGGTACCGTGATCCCACACAGAAATATGGGAAAATATTAATTATTTTGCTAAATTTAAGCTTTGCTGAGGATTCTGGGTGAGAAAACATTGGGGGATCCATGCAGTTCACACCTTCCTGGACTCCCTTGGGTGTCTAGTTTTCAGACATGTTTGGGCTTGGCAGGTTTCCCTATATGGCTGCTGAGCACAGGACCAAAAACACAGGTGTCCCCCCCCCCGCACACAAAAACAGGTAGTTTTATATTTGATCATTTTGATGTGTCCAGATAGTGTTTTGGGGGCATTTCCTTGGCCAAATTTTGAGGTTTGCAAAGGATTCTGGGTAACAGAACATTGTGAGAGCCCCACAAGTCACTCCATCTTGGAATCCCCTAGGTGTCTAGTTTTCAAAAATGTATAGGTTTGGTAGGTTTCTCTAGGTGCCGGCGGAGCTAGAGGCCAAAATCCACAGCAAAGCACTTTGCAAAAAACAGCTCTGTTTTCTTTGAGAAAATGTGATGTGTCCACATTGTGTTTTGTGGAATTTCCTGTCGCGGGCACTAGCCCTACCCACACAACTGAGGTACCATTTTTATTGGGAGACTTGGGGGGACGCTGTGTGGGAGGAAATTTGTGGCTTTTCTCAGATTCCAGAACTTTCTGTCACCGAAATGTGAGGAAAAAGTGCTTTTTGGCCAAATTTTGAGGTTTGCAAAGGATTCTGGGTAACAGAACCTGGTGAGAGCCCCACAAGTAACCCCATCCTGGATTCCCCTAGGTGTCTAGTTTTCCAAAATGCGCAGGTTTGCTAGGTTTCTCTAGGTGCCGGCTGAGCTAGAGATCGAAATCCACAGCTGGGCACTTTGCAAAAAACACGTCAGTTTTCAATGTAAAAATGTGATGTGTCCATGTTGCATTTCGTGTTGTGGGCATTAGGCCTACCCACACAAGTGAGGTACCATTTTTATTGGGAGACTTGGGGGGAACACAGAATAGCAAAACAGGTGTTATTGCCCCTTGTCCTTCTCTGCATTTCTTCCTTCCAAATGTCAGAAGGTGTGTAAAAAAGACGCCTATTTGAGAAATGCCCTGTAATTCACATGCTAGTATGGGCACCCCGGAATTCAGAGATGTGCAAATAACCACTGCTTCTCAACACCTCATGTTGTGCCCATTTTTGAAATACGAAGATTTCCTTGATACCTATTTTTCACTCTTTATATTTCAGCAAATGAATTGCTGCATACCCCGTATAGAATGAAAACCCATTGCAAGGTGCAGCTCCTTTATTGGCTGTGGGTACCTAGGGTTCTTGATGAACCTACAAACCCTATATATCCCCGCAACCAGAAGAGTCCAGCAGACTTAACAGCATATTGCTTTCAGAAATCTGATGTTGCAGGAAAAAGGTACAGAGTAAAACATGGAGACAAATTACAGTTATTTTCACCTCAATTTCAATACTTGTTTTATTTCAGCTGTTATTTTCTGTAGGAAACCCTTGTAGGATCTACACAAATGACCCCTTGCCGAATTCAGAATTTTGTCTACTTTTCGGAAATGTTTTGCTTTCCAGGATCCAGCATTGGTTTGAGACCCATTTCTGTCACTAGCTGGAAGGAGGCTGAAAGCACAAAAAATAGTTAAAATGGGGTATGTCCCAGTAAAATGCCAAAATTTTCCTGAAAGCTGAAAAGCTGGTGATTTTAGCACCGCAAACCCTTTGTTGCTGCCATTTTCAGGGAAAAAAACCACAAGCCTTCTTCGGCAGCCCTTTTTTTCCATTTAAAAAAAAAAACGAAATGTTTGCTGTATTTTGGCTAATTTCTTGGTCTCCTCCAGGGGAACCCACAAACTTGGTGTGGGCAGCTTATGTGGACAAAAAGTTATGAGGGCCTAAGCGCGAACTGCCCCAAATAGCCAAAAAAAGGCCTGGCACAGGAGGGGGAAAAGGCCTGGCAGCGAAGGGGTTAATGTTACTATTATTATTATTATTGTTACTGTTGTTATTATTGTTATTATCATTATTATTATTTGTGTCATTGTTATTATTATTGTTACTGTTGTTATTATTATTGTTACTGTTGTTATTATTGTTATTATCATTATTATTATTTGTGTCATTGTTATTATTATTGTTACTCTTGTTATTATTATTGTTGTGTTATTGTTATTAGTGTTATAATTATTATTATTATTCATGCTATTATTATTATTATTATTATTAAGATTGTTATTATTATTATTTTTTGTGTTGTTTTTATTGTTATTATTATTTGTGTCATTGTTATTATTAGCATTATTATTATTATTCGTGCTATTGATGTTATTATAATTAGCATTATTATTAGTTATTATTGTTATTATTATTGTTGTTGTTGTTGTTTTTATGATTTGTTTTATTACCAGTATTATTTTCATCGCTGTTTCGTTGCTGGTGTACCATTCGTTACTATTCCACCTTCATCATCATCATCATTGCTGCTGATCGACAACCGGACAGTCCTGGAGGTTGTAACGTGGTCATTCGTCAGTGGCCAGGGCTCCAGGGCCCTCCTGCTGTCTCCGCTGGAGGAGGTTTGAGTTCACCTAGGTGGAGCTGGACCACTCGTTGCCACTCTTAGGCAGGAGCATCCTCCGGAGAAAGCCTAACAGGTGGGGGTGGGCTTAGAGATGGAAGTTAGTGCTCCCTGCCTACAGATCTAGGTAGCTAGAGCATACGGGACACTGCCTAACACTCACC
Source organism: Pleurodeles waltl (assembly GCF_031143425.1). Taxonomy (NCBI): domain Eukaryota; kingdom Metazoa; phylum Chordata; class Amphibia; order Caudata; family Salamandridae; genus Pleurodeles; species Pleurodeles waltl. The sequence goes on along the minus strand of NC_090448.1, from coordinate 30,784,990 downwards.
ACCCCTAGGCCCTGTAAACCCTTCTTACCCTTCACCCCTAGGGTTTTAAGTCCACACCCCATTGTCACCTAGGACCAATACCTCCTTACCTTAACCATCCTCTCAGAACTACACCTAGTAACCTATCATCTCCTAGGACCAGTGACTCCTTACCTATCACCCCATAGGGTCTATAAGTGCATACCCTCATTGCCACCTAGGATCCATACCTCCTTACCCTAACCATCCTCTCAGAGCTATACCTAGTAACCTATCATCTCAGAGGACCAGTGACCCCTTACCTATCACCCCATAGGGTCTATAAGTCCATACCCTCATTGCCACCTAGGATCCATGCCTCCTTACCCTAACCATCCTCTCAGAGCTATACCTAGTTACGTATAATCTCCCAGGACCAGTAACCCCTTACCCATCAACCATAGGGTTTTAAGTCCACACCCCATTCTCACCTAGGACCAATACCTCCTTACCCTAACCATCCGCTCAGAACTATACCTAGTAACCTATCATCTCCTAGGACCAGTAACCCTTTACCCATCAACCCTAGGGTTTTTAGATTCATTCCATCATTGTCACCTAGGACCAATACCTCCTTACTCTAACCATCCTCTCAGAACTATACCTAGTAACCTATCCTCTCCTAGGACCAGTGACTCCTTGCCCATCACCCCCTAGGGTCAATAAGTCCACACCCTCATTGCCACCTAGGATCCATGCCTCCATACCCTAACCATCCTCTCAGAACTATACCTAGTTACCTATAATCTCCCACGACCAGTAACCCCTTACCCATCAACCATAGGCTTTTAAGTTCATTCCCTAATTGTCACCTAGGACCAATACCTCCTTACCTTAACCATCCTCTCAGAACTACACCTAGCAACCTATCATCTCCTAGGACCAGTAACCCCTTACCCATCAACCCTAGGCTTTTAAGTTAATTCCCTAATTGTCACCTAGGACCAATACCTCCTTACCTTAACCATCCTCTCAGAACTATACCTAGTTACCTATACTCTCCCAGGACCAGTAACCTCTTACCCATCACCCCCTAGGGCAGAGGTCTTCAAACTGGGGGGCGGGCCCCCCTAGGGGGGCCTGAAGTGATCCCAGGGGGGGCCCCAGACTCTGGCCAAAATAAATATTATACAGATAACAGGCCTTTGTTTTAAGCAGAAGCATGTTATTGCAGTTTTAAAAAGGTAACAGTACTTAACTGCAATGTTTAAATAGGTTTAGACATATTTAAACATTGCCATGTTTATAAAATAATTGTGAAAAATTCTGAGGGGGGCCCAATGATTTTTATTTTTCAACTGGGGGGGCGCGGCATTAAAAAGTTTGGAGACCTCTGCCCTAGGGTCTCTAAGTCCATACCCTCATTGTCGCCTAGAACCAATAACTCCTTACCCTAACCATCCTCTCAGAACTGTACCTAGTTACCTCTCATCTCCTGAGACCTGTAACCCCTTACGCATCACCCCTTAGGATAAGAGCCAATAACTCCTTACCCTAACATCCTCTCAGAACTGTACCTAGTTATGTATCATCTCCTTAGACTAGTAACCCCTAACCCATCACCCCCTAGGGTCTCTAAGTCCATACCCTCATTGTCACGTAGAACCAATAACTCCTTACCCTAACCATCCTCTCCCGAAGAAAAATAGGTAAATCTGGTGGAACTTGCAGAACATTTATTTCAAACAGATCAGCTAAGTGCTGTGTGGAAGGACCAAGGCGGCCCACTCACCCTAATCAATCAGTGAATCAATCAGTGAATTTATAAAGCGCGCTATGTACCCGACAGGGTTTCGAGGTGCTGGGGAGGGGGGGGGGGTGCTGCTAGCGTTCGAAGAGCCATGTCTTGAGGAGTCTCCTGAAGGTGAGGAGGTCCTGGGTCTGGCGTAGCGAGGTCGGGAGTGAGTTCCAGGTCTTGGCGGCGAGGTAGGAGAAGGATCTGCCGCCAGAGGTCTTGCGCTGGATTCGGGGGACGATGGCGAGGGCGAGGTTGGCGGAGCGGAGTTGACGTGTGGGGACGTAGAAGTTGAGTCTGGAGTTCAGGTAGGTGGGTCCGGTGTCGTGGAGTGCCTTGTGTGCGTGGGTGAGGAGTTTGAAGGTGATCCTCTTGTCCACGGGGAGCCAGTGGAGGTCCTTCAGGTGGGGGGAGATGTGACATTGGCGGGGTATGTCGAGGATCAGGCGGGCGGATGCGTTCTGGATGCGTTGGAGTCGTTTGATGTCTTTCGTTGGGATGCCTGTGTAGAGTGCGTTGCCGTAGTCAAGTCTACTACTGACGAGGGCTTGAGTCACCGTCTTCCTGGTTCCTGTTGGAATCCACTTGAAGATTCTGTGGAGCACGCGGAGGGTGTTGAAACAAGAAGAGGAGACGGCGTTGATCTGTTTGGACATGGTGAGAGCAGAGTCGAGGACGAAGCCGAGGTTTCGTGCGTGGCTGGCTGGGGTGGGTGGGGATCCGAGGGCGGTGGGCCACCAGGAGTCGTTCCAGGCCGAGGGGGTGCGTCCGAGGATGAGGACTTCCGTCTTGTCGGTGTTGAGCTTCAGGCGGCTGTTGCTCATCCACTCGGCGATGGATTTTAGTCCCTCGTGGAGGTTGGTTTTGGCGGTGAGCGGATCTTTGGTCAGGGAGAGGACGAGCTGGGTGTCGTCGGCGTAGGAGATGATGCTGAGGTTGTGTTGACGGGCCAGTTGTGCGAGGGGGGCCATGTAGACGTTGAACAACGTTGGGCTAAGAGAGGAGCCTTGGGGGACGCCGCAGATGAGGTTGGTGGCTTTGGAGCGGAAGGGTGAGAGTCGGACTCTCTGGGTTCTGTCGGAGAGGAAGGATGAGATCCAGTTGAGGGCTTTGTCTTGGATGCCGGCTTCCCTACAATTGCCCCCTGGCAATTGCCCCCTGGCATCCTGCCTCCTGGGAAATGCCCCAATGGCCAGTCTGTGCACGAAGACGTAGGGCCATGCAAGGTCACCTGTGAAGGACAGAGAACAGCATCCCACCTGCTGCAGTAACTTCAAACTTGCAGCATCAACAAGGAGACCCCGCTTTATATTTTAGTGGCCAAGACCGACTGAAACGTCTGAATGAGCACTGTCTGCATGCTTGTTATACATTAGTTCAGGTAACAGGCAGCTCTGTGGGAAATGGGCTCTGAAAGCAAAGTTTGCCCCTTTGTACTCCGTGCCAACCTCCCACCCCCTTAAATAACTTCAGTGAGTGTTTATTGCATGAAGTGCAAACTAGCAGAAACTTGTGCAGATTACTTTCTTTCTGGTTTTATTGCCCAAATTGCTTTTGCAGGTTTACCATGTGCAGTAAACTGCACTTTGCATTTAAGTGACTCAGAATCGCAGGGCAGTGCCCCCCTGCATGGGAATGGCTAGCTGGCCAAAAGGTTATGCAGAAGTGGGCTGAAGAAGTCACATCGGAAGGTCTGAACCTCCAGTTCTGCAAAGACGTTCTCAGCGCGCACAGAAACTTCCAAAATGAAGGGAGCAGAGCAGAGAACATGACTCTGTTTCTTAATATCCAGAGGAACCTCTATCTGAGCCTCATCAAGGGATGTGACCCAGGTGCCCATCACTGCCGGTGATGACAGACCCCAAATCCAACCCTCCGACCACATTACTGCATTACTGCCTATCAGTGGTACCCAAATGTCTGTCTCCGGGGTGATTCAAGCCTGCACCAGCGCCTGTATGGAAATGCAAAATCTCCCATCAATGTATGTTATACTATATTGATTTGTATAGCACACTGATCACCGAGAGGGTATCCTGGCGCTTGATGTAGGCATTGGAAATGAATCCCAAGGTAGGGGGCACCTTGCCAGTACCCACATATCATGTCACCCTACCACGATACGAGTCTTCCCAGCATGTCCGGACACTCCAGTCACCTATTTGTGAAAGCCAGCCCCTCCATGGTGGCTTTTCAATGCACCAAGCCTGCCATGCATGGTGGCAGGTCAGCCCCTCACATAGCCCCCAGCAGTCCCTTACATAGCCCTGAGCAGACTCTCACATAGCCCTGCGCAGACTCTCACATAGCCGCCAGCAGCCCCTCACATAGCCCTGAGCATACTCTCACATAGCCCTGAGCAGACTCTCACATAGCCGCCAGCAGACTGTCACATAGCGCCCAGCAAACTCTCACATAGCCCTGGGCAGACTCTCACATAGCGCCCAGCAGCCCCTCACATAGACTCCAGAAGATTCTCACAAAGCAGCGAGCAGACCCTCACATAGCCGCCAGCAGACTGTCACATAGCGCCCAGCAGCCCCTCACATAGCCCTGAGCAGACTCTCACATTGCCCTATACCGACTCTCACATAGTGCCCAGCAGACTGTCACATAGCCGCCAGCAGACTCTCACATAGCCCTGAGCAGACTCTCACATAGACTCCAGCAGATTCTCACATAGCAGCAAGCAGACCCTCACATAGCCCTGAAAAGACCCTCACATAGCGCCCAGCAGACACTCATAGAGCCACCGGTTGCCCCCTCACATAGCCCTGAACAGACCCTCACATAGCCCTGAACAGACCCTCACATAGCCCTGAACAGACCCTCACATAGCACTGAGCAGAGTCTCACATGGTGCCCAGAAGACACTCACAGAGCCCCCAGTAGACCTCTCACGTAGCCCTGAACAGACCCTCACGTAGCCCCCAACAGTCCCTCACGTAAGTTCAAGCAGACCCTCACAAAGCCGGATCTGGTGGCTGGGTGCACTGATGCACCCACTGTCGGGGTCTGTATGGGTGAGGGTGTGCACACAACCTGTGCACACATCGGCCCTATAATGCACGCCCTACAAAGCACCAGAGGCTCGGATTTCTCTGCAGCAACAGTGCTTGTGTGAGGGAGACGGACGGGGGTCCCCCCGGAGAAGGAGGGTACCTTCGGTCAGGAGGCTTCCGCCTGCCCTGGGTAGGCGCACGGTCAGGTACCCCTCCCAAGCGCTAGCAGGACTTACTGTCTAGACTCTGGGAGCTAAACCCAGGGCTCGCGGGATTATGTGCACCAGGACCAGGCTCCTGAAGTATTGTTCCAAGAAAAGGAATCAAGGAATTAAGGGTGTCCACGTGCGACGTAATCCAGGTTCAGAAAGTGCCAAGACATGGGTCAAAGGTCAGAGCAGCTCAGACTGTGGCTGCAGAGCAAAAGAATCAGAGTGGGCAAAGATGGGTGACAATGACCTCTGACCTCAAGAGGGGCGCTAATTGTGACAGCCCAGTGGGGGCAAGCAGTGACGAGTTCCAGTGCATGCAGAGAGGCGCTCAGATGAAGGCAGCAGTAAGTCCAGCGCCCCTCACGGCCAACCGCTGATACTGCAGCACCCCCCCTTAGAAAATAACGGAGGTGGGGGAAGAAAATAAAACACCATTGGGGTAAATTCAGATATTGAAAAGAATTAGAATGATGAATACATATTATTTAGTACTTGAAAATCTAAAAATATATAATTTTAATTTCATTGTAAAATATTTATTCTTTTTATATAAAAAATAATGAAACAATAGTTTAAATTAAAATATAATTACACTAGTTTTAATTCATCGTATACATCAATGTTAATATTTACTAATATTTGATTTTTTTAAAATTGTACTTCTTTGTTAATTAATCTACAAAAATAATGGTAATATTATTTTATTATGTTTATATTAATTGAATATTTAATTGAAAATCAAGTTAATAGTGATGCAACATTTTGCTTTGCCCTACTTTTGAAATAAATATACAAAAATAATAGAAATTAATATTTAACATAAAAATATTTGTAATAATATTTTTCAAGTTTAATCAACATTTCTACTTTTCCCTTTACTTTGCCATATAATAATATCTGTCGCTGGGCCGCAGATCTCCCTATGAAAAAGTACAGGGAAAACTGAATAGTTTATTATGCATGAAAACAATAGTAAAATATTTTTTGGTTAATTATGAATGATACATTATTTATAGATTCATTTTAAATATACAACAAAATATGAAACATTACAGTATTAACAACATAATTTAAATTTGAAATTCCATTATGTTGAATATATTAAATTAAATTAAAATTATCTTTCTGAAATTTAAATGAAAAATCGTACCTAAAGTTTTAAAAAATGTTATGTATTAATAATTATTAAAAGTAATGCAAAGAATACATCAATAGTAATTTATATTTTAATAAAAATATTGATACGTTTGTTGTACAAATTAAATTAATTTATATTTTTAACTCTGAAAAGATACAAGGGTGGTGGTTTTTAGGGAATTAGCACTCACAAACACCCAATCCTTAAAGTCTCTCTTGATCCAAATCTCCAAGAAGGCGGTGCACTTAAAGGGGGGAAAAAACACACCCATAACCCCCAAATTTGAACAATCCAAGTCTGTCAAAAATGAGAAGTCTACATTTAAGGCACACACCTATAAGCAATTCCAAGACATTATTCACTTATGTTGTGGATAATCCATATATAAAGTAATGTTCATTCATCAGATGACACTTAAGCTCTAGATCCAAACTCCAATTAGCTCGATTCAATTCAGCCTATCACAAATTGAAACCCCAGTCCTTCAGTGCAGTTCAGTCGATTTTAATTGGTTTCAAATCAGCCTCAGACACATGTTTCGTCCTGGGAAATATCCCACCAACTTCGTCAGGGCTGAAAATATCATTAAAACAACCTCCTCAGGAATATGATCAAACAGATTTATCACTCCATCACCAATTATCGTGAGCGTGAAAACCAAACACAATTCAGTTCTGCAAAAGGTCCGTTATCTGGAACATATAAATGCATGCATCCATGTGCACCATTTTAATGTGAAATTAATTGATGTATATAAAAACCCATTGTGACCACCATTGTGACTGGTGAGTAACATCATGCCCTATCACATAGGACCAGCCGATAAAAGACTGCAATTCAATATCGGACAAATCCTAGTAACTAATCACCCCAGACCCAAGTTAACCTAGAGACAACGTGCACACTCATGTGAAACGTATGGACCTTCTCAAGCCACAACGGGCCTGAAAGACAGAAAGCATTGCACTCACCTGTCTAACGGCACAAGGCGGGATCCTCAGGTGTGGCATGAGCTCCTGATTTCAACAGGATGCTGCTTTGGAGTGGTGAAAAGAGGAGAACCATTCAGGTGGTGCTACTCGCAGAGGCAGCTGGGAACATTGACTCTTCTGCAGGTTTGGGCAGGAAGTGTTGGGCTTGAAGATGATCTAAGTGGCTGAAGAAAGAGAAGATGGTGCGTTAATTTACTAGAGTTGCTTCCAATCCCAGTGGGAGTGACACTGCAGGACCATCTACCCTTCAGAGTCATTGACCCATCGCTTGGCTCTCCACTATCTGGCCTATGATGCAGGATCTGAACACCTACATAGCTAACTTGTTTCATGTGGTGCTCCGTTGTCGCGTGTATCACACCGTTGTTGCATGTGTCACTTGTATGTGTCACTACATTGTTGTATGTGTCACTTTGGTGTTGCATATGTCACATATTGTTTCATGTGGCACTCAGCTGTTGCATGTGCCACTCTGTTGCTGCATGTGTTACTCCGTTGTTGCAAATGTCAGTCGTTGTTTCATGTGGCGTTCTGTTGCTGCATGTGCCATTCCATTGTTGCATGTATCACTCAGTTGTTGCATATGTCACCATTTGCGGCTTGCAGGAGGAAAAAGGGGCGGGGCTCCATCCGCTCTGCTCTGTCGTTTCATGCTGCAGGCACAGGCTTCCAGCCTGCCCTGCGGCCAATCCTGACTCTGCTCAAAGCAGTGACAGGATTGTCTGGGAGCACCCAGCCAGGGCGCTCCCAGTCAGATTGCGAGCCTGTGCATGCTCTCTCCAGCCCGGGAACACAGTGCCGGGCTGGAGAGAGTCCTGTGCACATGTGTGTTTGGCCGGCCCGAGACAGCTGGCCAAACCTACTTGCACACTGAGTGGGAGTGCTGTGCACTCCCCCTCTGCCCACTTCACGCCTATGGCCCCCCCACTTTTATAGAAACAACACAAATAACTGAGTTTATTATGTTGTTTCTATAAACGTTTTGCAGCTCCTGCTGCTGGCGGGGGGGGTGCGACGCTCCTCCGCCCTAGAGGAGGAGCTGCCCCTGTATGTCACTTGTTGTTTCTTGCGGTGCTCTGTTGTTGCATGCCTCACTCCGTTGTTGCGTGTCACTCTGTTTTTGCATATGTCACTCATTGTTGCATTTGTCGCTCCATTGTAGCTTGTGGCACTCCATTGTTGCATGTGTCGCTTCATTATTGCATTTGTCAGCCGGTGTTGTATGTGGTGCTCTGTGGTTGCATGTGTCACTCCGTTGTTGCATGTGTCACTCCGTATTTGCATGTGTCACTCGTTGTTGCATATGTCACTTGTTGCTGCATATGTAACCCGTTGTTGCATGTGTTGCACCATTGCTGCATGTGGAGCTCTGTTGTTGCATGTGACGCTCCATTGTTGCTTGTGTCACTCCATTGTTGCATGTGTTACTCTGGTGTTGCATATGTCACTTGTTGTTGCAGGTGGTTCTCAGCTGTTGCAAATGTCACTCGTTGTTTCATGTGGCGCTCTGTTATAGCATGTGTCACTCCGTTGTTGCATGTGTCAATATTGTTGCATGTGGCGCTCCATTGTTGCATGTGGTGCTCCATTGTTGCATGTGGCGCTCCATTTTTTCATGTGGCGTTCCATTTTTGCATGTGTCTGCTGGTGTTGTATGTGGCGCTCTGTGGTTGCATGTGTCACTCATCGTTGAATGTGGTGCTCCATTGTTGCATGTGGTGCGCCATTATTGTATGTGTCAGTCGGTGTTGTATGTAGTGCTCTGTGGTTGCATATCTCACTCCATTGTTGCATGTGTCACTCTGTTGTTGCATTTGTCACTCTGTTGTTGCATATGCCACTCTTGTTTCATGTGGTGTGCTGTTGTTGCATGTGTCACTCCGTTGTTGCATATGTTTCATGTGGTGCTCTGTTGTTGCATGTGTCACTCTGTTGTTGCATATGTCACTCATTGTTGCATTTGGCGCTCTATTGTTGCATGTGGCGCTCCATTTTTGCATGTGTCAGCCGGTGGTGTATGTGGCGCTCTGTGGTTGCATGTGTCACTTGTAGTTACATGTGTCACTCATTGTTGAATGTGGTGCTCGGTTGTTGCATGTGTCACTCCGTTGTTGCATGTGTCACTCTGTTGTTGCATATGTCACTCATTGTTGCATGTGGCACTCTGTTGTAGCATGTGTCACTCCGTTGTTGCATATGTCATTCATTGTTTCATGCAGCACTCTGTTGTAGCATGTGTCACTCCGTTGTTGCATATGTCACTCATTGTTTCATGTGGCGCTCTTTTGTTGCATGTGTCACTCTGTTGTTGCATGTGTAACTCTATTGTTGCATATGTCACTCATTGTTGCATGTTGCGCTCCATCATTGCATGTGGCGCTCCATTATTGCATGTGTCAGCCGGTGTTGTATGTAGTGCTCTGTAGTAGCATATCTCACTCCATTTGTTGCATGTGTCACTCTGTTGTTGCATATGTCACTCATTGTTGCATGTGGTGCTTCATTGTTGCATGTGGCGCTCAATTTTTGCATGTGGCGTTCCATTATTGCATGTGTCAGCAGGTGTTGTATGTGGCGCTCTGTGGTTGCATGTGTCACTCATCATTGCATGTGGTGCTTGGTTGTTGCACGTGTCACTTCGTTGTTGCATGTGTCACTCTGTTGTTGCATATGTCACTCATTGTTGCATGTGTCAGCCGCTGTCGTATGTGGTGCTCTGTGGTTGCATGTGTCACTCTGTTGTTGCATGCGTCACTCCGTTTTTGCATGTGTCACTCGTTGTTGCATATGTCACCCATTGTTGCATGTGTCGCACCATTGCTGCATGTGGCGCTCTGTTGTTGCATGTGGCGCTCCATTGTTGCTTGTGTCACTCCATTGTTGCATGTGTCACTCTGGTGTTGCATATGTCACTTGTTGTTGCATATGTCACCCCTTGTTGCATGTATCGCACCATTGCTGCATGTGTCACTCCATTGTTGCATGTGTCACTATATTGTTGCATATGTCACTCATTGTTGCATGTGTCACTCTATTGTTGCATATGTCACTCATTGTTGCATGTGGCGCTGAATTATTGCATGTGTCAGCCAGTGTTGTATGTGGCGCTCGTCGTTGCATGTGGTGCTCGGTTGTTGCATGTGTCACTCACTGTTGCATGCAGCATTCTGTCATTGCATGGGTCACTCAATTGCTGCACGTGTCCCTCGGCAGAACCTGCAACCACAGGTATCAGCTGTGATGCTTGTACAGTCTTAGCACTGACACCTCCACGCCACATCTGTCTCAGAAGCAGGAAGGCCAGAGCTGGGCTGCCTGGTGCATGTTGCAGACACAGCCCTGCCCTGCCTGCGGCCTGTGTTATAGGGACTGTTCTCTGAGACTTGGACTACTGCCATGCTGTGACACTCACCTGGAATGTTCAATGCACCTACAAGGGAACACCTCCGTCTTCCCAAACTGATGCCTTGGAGGTCGAGCTTGAATTTGTAATTGGATTCTGGCTTGAATAGGAAGCCAATAACACCTTCAGACCAGTGGTTCTTGACCTTTTGACTTCTGTGGATTCCCACTTTATCATTACTGGATCGCAGGTACCCCGACTCAATCATTATTGGAATCGGGGGACCTCCCACTGAGTCATTACTGAAAGCCAGTGACCTCGGCCTAAACACTGTCGATAATTTGAACCTCAAAACAATACACACCAATACAGGAACAAGCATTCATCAAACTCATACAAATAATGACATGTTTTATTTAATTTGCAAACAAAGATAAATAAAAATCTGTTTTTGCATTTTAGTAGGAACGTTGGAGCTTTTCTAAATTCTACTGAAGCCACACATCATCCATACTATATTCAGTTTAATACACCTGCTCCCAAGTTTCATTCTGAGGATACTAATTTAACTTTTAGTCTTCAAGTTCAGATTCCTTGATATTTAGGGTACGTTTAAAATTTTTCAAGTGTACATTTGCCCAATATTTCTCTCTTTCTCTCTCTCTCTATACATATATATATAAAGTACTCTGTTAAATTTATTTAATTTTCTAAGCAGACATGCACCCCTTGAGGAGGCTTCGCGGACCCTCAGGGTCCCCGGACCACAGGCTGGGAACCACTGCTTTAGAGCTTCGAGTGATACAGCATTTTGTGTCTAGCTGTCTCTTCTATCCTGAGCAGAATCAGCAGGAACTTGTGAGGCTGGTTATAAATACCCCCCTAGTCCTGGCTAGAGCCACGGCTTCAGCTTAAATCCAAAAATCTTCTCTTGAAGAAAGTGAGGCATTCATCTCAGAAGGGTTAAAAATAGGCAGACATTTCAGGGTCCTTGATGTGTTCACCCATGGGAAACCTCCCCCAGGTGGTCCAGGTTTTGCCATAAGGAACCCATGTGAGCTACAACTCTGTACGTAATGCTTTTAGAGAATGCATATTAATTATTATTCAAAATGTATGTGTAGAGAAATTATAGTAATATGTTATATTAATGATTAATGACTCATGTTGTATATTTGGTTATTAATGTTAGGTCTTAAGTTAGAGAGGTTTGGGCATAGTTTGCACAGCCTCATATTAAGCTGCAATGTCTGAATAACATTGTGGGTATGTATGTACAGAAAGACTCATACATTTATTGTTCACACTGTGTTGACCACACATTTAACAGATGTCTTTAACTTTCTCATGAGAACTGCTTACTAGAATGTTCTGTATTAGTATTTGTTACAACGTTAGCTTGAGGCGTGAGACAGCGATGTTCCCAGGAACTAACAATGGATGCACTGACTGGAGTACGGATGGGTACAAGAATGTTACCTGACGAGCCTGATGATGGGAACAGGAGAAGAGGAGCCAATCATCGACGTGTGAAAGACAGTTTAGTTATATCTTAGATTTGGGATTTAATTCTTATTGGATTGACTGTAAACGTATGATTTTCTGACCAATTACAATGTGGGAAGTTCTTTAGGACATTCTAACTTAGCCTGACGGCAGAGAGAAGAGGCAGGCCTTTCCCACTTTGATTTTCCCCACAAAGGTTGTGTTTGAGGAGCTGAGCAGTTCCTAATGACTTTATTTTCTAACTTTAATTCTAAAGTTTAATGGCTAAGTGATTGATGCTGATCCCTTAGATGCTGTTTCTTGTATAGTTCAGAGAGCTTAGAGTCCCCGGAGTCTGAACCACTCCCTTTCATTGAAGAAGACCAGACAGATGCCGAACTGATGAAGAAAGTCACTCCTTGCTAATCCACATAGAGTAGAGGTATAACAAAATTCCATTGTCTTGGTTGTAGATTTTATTAGTTGTTTCTAAGTACCAACTTCTATTTTGATACAGCCATAGTTAGACGTTTTTCTAAATTAACTTTGACTAAATTGTTTTTGCATGAAGCCCAAACATGCTATTCTAATCAGAAGGTTAATTAAGGAGACAGTGGAAATGTTAACAAACTGTTATTAACAAAGAGTTGATATTGTTCATTTGCTGAATTTAGATGTATGTCATTTCTAATGTGCAGCTATTTTTGCTATTGATTTATACTGTGATTCTGGAAAGTTTAATAGCCAATGCTCTATCTAAATTGAGATTCTATAGAAGATTTGGTCAACCGGTGTTGTTTGTGTATATATATCACTTGGTTTTGAGACTAATTTATGTGATATTAGCATTGTTAATCTAGGGAAATAAACATTTTAACTTTTACTGAAGGTGTGGTTATTCATGACCAAATGGGTCATTGTGCGTGAGAATTATTGAGTCCAGGGAAATAGTTGGCTGATGTTTATAGATTGTGATGTTGTATTTGCATTGATTTGGAATTTATGGTGGAATTACTCTAAGCATAGCCAAAAGGTCCATCGACCTAATGACGCGCCCCCTTATTAATTAAACAATAAAAGACCAAATAAGGACTGAAACACTAACAAATATAGCAAGTGACAGACAGGGTTTGGCAGATATTACTCAAAACTGAGTTTTACTAGGTCTTAACTTCAGGTAATCTTGGAGTATGCAACCTTCGATGGTTTCAGAATGACATGTTTGGAATGGGTGGGACTTAGATCTCTCTGGGTATCGCCTGCATATTGATTGATGGAGATTATAATTGTATTTATATAGCGCTTACTACCCTTAATGAGGCAGTGAAGCACTTTTTGGTGAGCAGCTTGGTATTCCGGAACCTAAAGGTGGGTTAGTGGTGGATTAGCAAGAGAAATATTCATTGTTATTGGCAGTGGTGGGCTGTGGTGGACATGTAAGTGAGCCTGTTAGTTGGATGAGGAGGATGAAGGCTGGATAGAGGAGGGAAGAGATTAGAAAGGATTATTTGCGAGGTCATACTAGTAAAAGAGGTTTGTCGGAGTCGGCGAGCCTGCTAGTTGGGGGAACAGAATCAAGGATGGATAAAGGAGGGAAGAGATTAGAAAGGATTATTTGCGAGTTCAGACTAGTAAAAGAGGTTTGTCGGAGTCAGAGACCCTGCTAGTTGGAGGAACGGGATCAAGGATGGACAGAGGAGGGAAGAGATTAGAAAGGATTATTTGCGAGGTCATACTAGTAAAAGAGGTTTGTCGGAGTCGGAGAGCCTGCTAGTTGGGGGAACGGGATCAAGGCTGGATAGAGGAGGGAAGAGATTAGAAAGGATTATTTGCGAGTTCAGACTAGTAAAAGAGGTTTGTCGGAGAGCCTGCTAGTTGGAGGAACGGGATCATGGCTGGATAGAGGGAGGAAGAACCTCAGAGGTGCCTTTACTTGTTAAATGGAATAGGAAACAGAGAGGTTCCCTAGGGCATATAACAAAGGGCGCTGGCGCTCACTTGATGCTTTCTACTCTGCTGATGAAAACGTTTGGATAGGGAGAAGCAGAACAAGCCTTGAATCCAATGAAAACCCCCTGGAAACAGCTCCACTATCAAACTTGTATCCTCCTAAGGAAAATGGCCAACAGATGGGAAGTGAGCTTGACTGGATTTAAGAATGTAAAACAGGTCAAAATATTTGTACACAGATATTGATGTGTTGCAGATTATGCGCTGTACATTGTGTGTATGTTTGCACTCTTGATGTTTAGGTCTGGCATTAACTAAGACAATTTGGTTTTACTACAATTAAATGTACAATATGATGACTTACAAAGGCTTTCAGCCAGCCTTCTCCATCCATTGGTAAGTCGCTGTGTCAGTCACATATTGTTCCCGCCCACTGCAGCATATATCCTAGGGCAAAGGGACATCCCACTTCAGTCATTGGCCAATTTATCTGTGACTGACGGCATTCTGCCCTTTCACAAGGTACACAAAGTAGTTTTTCTTCAGTGCTAGGGGCTCCTATGGTAATGTGTGCTTTTCGAGACCAAAACTTATATATTTTTTTTATTTTTCAATTCTTTTAACATTAGCAAGGGTACAGCAGCTCCCTCAACATTTTATAAAAACTATGACAAAGAAGCATTGACAAAGTGAACAGGCTGCCAGCTAACTCCAGAAACGTTGGCTTTGCCAATAATTGTTCAGTTGATATTTGTTAGAAATGGGGTCCTTGGTTGACAGTCAGGTTACCCCCTGTTCAAGCAAAGACCCTCACTCTAGTCAGGGTAAAAGAGAATCACCCTCAGCTAACCCCTGCTTACCCCCTTGGTAGCTTGGCAGAGCAGTAGGCTTAACCTCAGAGTGCTAGGCGTAAAGTATTTGTACCAACACACACAGTAACTCAATGAAAACACTACAAAATGACACAACACAGGTTTAGAAAAATAGGAAATATTTATCTAAACAAAACAAGACCAAAACGACAAAAACCCACCATACACAAGTCAAGCTATTAATTAAAAATCAAAAAGAGTCTTTAAGTAGTTTTAAAAACACACTAGCGCTGCTAGAGTGAAAATGTACCTGGTGTGCGTCAAAAATAATCCTGCACTCCCGGGCGTGCGTCGAAAATAACTCCGCACGGCGGTACTCGAGTCAAAAATCCAGCCGCACGATGAGTTGACGATCCAGCGGCGCAGGTTGCGATCTCCCAGCCTCCGTCAGCGATGCTGCGCGTCGTTTCTCCTGCTCCGTGCGTCGATTCTTCGGTCGCGTTTCCTGCGAGCGTCGTTTCTCAGCCGCGGAGCTGGCGGCGCGTCGTTTTTCAGCCGCCGATCGGATTCGCGTCGATCTTTTCCCCGCACGGCGCTCTGTGCGTGGATTTTCTTGTCTTTAGGCTGCCAGCTTCTCCTTTCAGGGTCCCAGGAACTGGATGGGCACCACAGGGCAGAGTAGGAGTCTCTCCAGAGGCTCCAGGTGCTGGCAGAGAGAAGTCTTTGCTGTCCCTGAGACTTCAAACAACAGGAGGCAAGCTCTAGATCAAGCCCTTGGAGATTTCTTCTCAAGATGGAAGGCACACAAAGTCCAGTCTTTGCCCTCTTACTCTGGCAGAAGCAGCACTGCAGGAAAGCTCCACAAAGCACAGTCACAGGCAGGGCAGCACTTCCTCCTCAGCTAACAGCTCTTCTCCAGGCAGAGGTTCCTCTTGATTCCAGAAGTGTTTCTAAAGTCTGTAGATTTGGATGCCCTTCTTATACCCATTTTAGTCTTTGAAGTCACCTTTCTTCAAAGGGGACTTACACCTACTTGTGAAATCCTGCCTTGCCCAGGCAAGGCCTCAGACACACACCAGGGGGTTGGAGCCGGCATTGTTAGAGGCAGGCACAGTCCTTTCAGATGAGAGTGACCACTCCACCCCTCCCTCCTAGCAGAGATGGCTAATCAGGAAATGCAGGTTACACCCCAGCTCCCTTTGTGTCACTGTCTGGTGTGAGGTGAAAAACAACCCAACTGTCAAACTAACCCAGACAGGGAATCCACAAACAAGGCAGAGTCACAGAATGGTTTAAGCAAGAAAATGCTCACTTTCTAAAAGTGGCATTTTCAAACGCACAATCTTAAAATCAACTTTACTAAAAGATGTATTTTTAAATTGTGAGCTCAGGGACCCCAAACTCCACATGTCCATCTACTCTCTAGGGGAATCTACGCTTTAATCATATTTAAAGGTAGCCCCCATATTATCCTATGAGAGAGACAGTCCTTGCAACAGTGAAAAACGAATTTAGCAGTATTTCACTGTCAGGACATATAAAC
Organism: Pleurodeles waltl; assembly: GCF_031143425.1. Classification (NCBI taxonomy): domain Eukaryota; kingdom Metazoa; phylum Chordata; class Amphibia; order Caudata; family Salamandridae; genus Pleurodeles; species Pleurodeles waltl. The sequence goes on along the minus strand of NC_090448.1, from coordinate 30,768,760 downwards.
CACATTACTATATGTCCTACCTTATCCATACACTGCACCCTGCCCTTGGGGCTACCTAGGGCCTACCTTAGGGGTGCCTTACATGTAAGAAAAGGGAAGGTTTAGGCCTGGCAAGTGGGTACACTTGCCAAGTCGAATTTACAGTGTAAAAATACACACACAGACACTGCAGTGGCAGGTCTGAGACGTGATTACAGAGCTACTTATGTGGGTGGCACAACCAGTGCTGCAGGCCCACTAGTAGCATTTGATTTACAGGCCCTGGCACCTCTAGTGCACCTTACTAGGGACTTACTAGTAAATCAAATATGCCAATCATGGATAAACCAATTACATACAATTTACACGGAGAGCATATGCACTTTAGCACTGGTTAGCAGTGGTAAAGTGCTCAGAGTTGAAAAGCCAACAGCAACAGGTCAGAAAAAAATAGGAGGCAGGAGGCAAAAAGACTGGGGATGACCCTGCATAAGCAAAAGTCCAACACGACCCCCTACCAGCCTAAAGCCAGGGGAGAACAATCAATACCTTGATGTACTTCCCTGATTGGGGCGATAGAACAAGGACCCAGGCCCACAACAGCAGGGGCATGTTCCAGTTCTACGCCTTCCTGACTCCAGTTGGATCCCTCTGTCCATACTCTCAGGGCCCACTAAGCTAACCCATGGGGAACCCTTCTCCACATCTACAGACACCATCTGTGCAGCACCTAACTTTACTTTGCTCACAGATGAATTGCAATGGGCAGATAGTACCACCAGGGCCAACACAGTGGTGTTGCCCACTCCACCCCCGGGGTGTGACTCTCGTCCCCTCCCCAGGGGCAACTCTGTCCACCAGGACAGCAAGTCACGGTGGCCCCGGACAACTGTCAGGGATGAGAGCCCGATCTCAGGCCTCTCCAACCACTGTGACTGCGGAGAGTGGGGGGCGGTAGCCCCAGGTGCCTGGCACCCTTTGACCACTCTCTCTTCCACCAGGTCAGGGATGACAACCTGACCCTGGTCCTCCCCTCTGGGGCTCTGTACCCTCCCTGCCGAAGCGGCACCCCCAGAGTCAAAAACTGTCAGGGTGCTTGTAGAAGCAGTCCTGCACAATTCTTCCACCAGTGCAGGGCTGTTAACCTGCAACTGGTCCGCCAACCTGGGGTCTGTACCTTCAGGTTGGACCAGGGCCAGGGGTGAGGCTCTTTCTCCCCTGTCCCTACTCTCAGGGTTCTGCACCCCCCCCTCAGGGAGAGTACCCCTTGAAATCACACCAGGGGGGGTGATTGGGCAAACCGCCCACCCCTTCAGGTCAGGGCTTACCCCCTGCACCTGATCCTCCAGTCCAGGGTCTGTACCCACAGACTGGACCACTGCCTGGCAACCCAGGACTTCCTGGGGGACATACCTACCCCCCACCAGGTCAGAGTTTACCCTCTGAACCTGGTCATCCAACCCAGGGTCACCACCCTGCGGTTGAACCACTGCCTGGCACACCAGGACTTCCAGGGGGGCACACTTACCCCCCTCAAGGGACACACTGTCCCCAAGGGCCACACAAGAGTCTGGCTGGCGCAGGTCTCCTGACCTCTGCCCATCTGACAGAGTCTGGATTCCCCCCAACCCAGAAATGGTCTTACCAAGGTCATTCCTGGGGGGCTCTGCTCTCAGAGCTGACCCCTGACCCTCCAGGTTCTCCACTGGGGTCCGCAACCCCCTCTCAACCCTCTGTCTGGACTTCTGCACCCCCTCACTAGGAGTGGTACTGCCAGACACCAGAATTGGTGGGACGCTGGCTACAGCCGCCCCCCCAAGTTCTCCTGACACTGTGGGGTCTCCCTCAACAGATGGCCCTATGGTACAGGCTAGGCTCCCCTCCTGGTGTTCCCTCATGGAACCCTCCAGGACCTGGGACCGGATCTCGGGCACCTTGGGCCTCAACCCATCCCCATTCCCTCTCCTCTGAGACTGGACATGGGGTCCCTCACCCATCCCACTACACTGGGACCTACCTGGGACACTACAATCCTTCCCTACCTCACCTGGTTGGGAACTACCTAGACCACTCCTCTCAGGAGCACCCCCAAATGCCTCTTCAGACTCTCTGGTACTCACCAAGAGGTCTGCCTCCATTGTAAGCTCCCTGGGGTCAGAGAACTCACACTCCACCTGGTGTTGGCATAGCTCTGGAAAATAAGGACTAGACATATGCTCTCCAGCAATTACATCACTCAGCCCCTCACATGAATTAACCAAAGTACCCTTCACCCAACCATCCAGTGACTCTGCTTTGAAAAAGCACCCCACATCACCCTCCTGAGACTGGTGAGACAGTACCTGACTGTCCCTGACACTCAACCCACACTCTTCTGGGATGTCTTCACACTCCATAACCAGGACTTCTACCTGGGGGGAACCCCTCTCCCTGTCACTCCCACCTAGAGTCAGTAGAGTGTCCCTCCCACCAGTAGGAATATGACTCCCCAGGCCAGTTCCCCAATCCACCTCAGGGACCCTGTGCATCACTGGAGCTACCTCATACCCCTGAACCTCCTGGTGTGTGTTAACTGCCTCCTTCAAGTAGGGCACCACATCTCTGGGCATGTGCACTTCTTCAGCAGCACTGGTTATACAATTGTTGCTGCCACCATTCCAGCTGGACTCAGCCCTCATGACTTCCAGCGGTTTCAATTTAAGCTTGTAAGCATAAATCATCTTTTGTATCTCGAAGTCCCTTTCCCACTTGTCATACTCCCTTTGCATCCTCAACTTTTCTGCCTCCAACCGGCGAACCCTTTCTGCCTGTCTGTCCTGCACATCTTTAGGAGTCAGACCTTTAGACGACACCCTGCTACCCCTCCTGGGGACCCTCCTCCCAGGCGTAACAGGTACCTCCACTACACCACCGTGTATCCTCTGCACTTCCCCACCCACATTCTCCTCCTCTGTGTGCCCTCCAGCCTTCTTGATTGTCACCCCGGCCCTCTGTGCCTTTTGCAGCTCCCCCTCCCTGGTGGAGCTCTTAGTGGGACAGTCAAGATCTTTAAGGAACTGTTTCAATTGAGCAACTGAGTACTCCTTCAGTTTCTCCATTTCAAACACAGCTCCAGCTGTTGCATCTCCAGATTGAGACATGATGGTCACAAGTGCAAAGTTCCAAAGGCAGAAAATAAGTTCCCAATGAAGTAAAAAGAATCAGTCAAGGGATCAGCAAAATCATGGAAGTAGAACAAAAAGGAGTCCTTAAGAGAAAAAGCAAAAGATCACCAAAGAAGTAGTATCTGGTCACGTAGTGGTCTGAGATCAAAACAGTAGTGTACACTTAATCACTGTATGTCAAGTACAAATACAAGTCCAAATCCCGACCGCTGATCACCAATGTTAGAAATGGGGTCCTTGGTTGACAGTCAGGTTACCCCCTGTTCAAGCAAAGACCCTCACTCTAGTCAGGGTAAAAGAGAATCACCCTCAGCTAACCCCTGCTTACCCCCTTGGTAGCTTGGCAGAGCAGTAGGCTTAACCTCAGAGTGCTAGGCGTAAAGTATTTGTACCAACACACACAGTAACTCAATGAAAACACTACAAAATGACACAACACAGGTTTAGAAAAATAGGAAATATTTATCTAAACAAAACAAGACCAAAACGACAAAAACCCACCATACACAAGTCAAGTTATTAATTAAAAATCAAAAAGAGTCTTTAAGTAGTTTTAAAAACACACTAGCGCTGCTAGAGTGAAAATGTACCTGGTGTGCGTCAAAAATAATCCCGCACGGCCGGGCGTGCGTCGAAAATAACTCCGCACGGCGGTACTCGAGTCAAAAATCCAGCCGCACGATGAGTTGACGATCCAGCCGCGCAGGTTGCGATCTCCCAGCCTCCGTCAGCGATGCTGCGCGTCGTTTCCCCTGCTCTGTGCGTCGATTCTTCGGTCGCGTTTCCTGCGAGCGTCTTTCTCAGCCGCGGAGCTGGCGGCGCGTCGTTTTTCAGCCGCCGATCGGATTCGCGTCGATCTTTTCCCCGCACGGCGCTCTGTGCGTGGATTTTCTTGTCTTTAGGCTGCCAGCTTCTCCTTTCAGGGTCCCAGGAACTGGATGGGCACCACAGGGCAGAGTAGGAGTCTCTCCAGAGGCTCCAGGTGCTGGCAGAGAGAAGTCTTTGCTGTCCCTGAGACTTCAAACAACAGGAGGCAAGCTCTAGATCAAGCCCTTGGAGATTTCTTCTCAAGATGGAAGGCACACAAAGTCCAGTCTTTGCCCTCTTACTCTGGCAGAAGCAGCACTGCAGGAAAGCTCCACAAAGCACAGTCACAGGCAGGGCAGCACTTCCTCCTCAGCTAACAGCTCTTCTCCAGGCAGAGGTTCCTCTTGATTCCAGAAGTGTTTCTAAAGTCTGTAGATGTGGGTGCCCTTCTTATACCCATTTTAGTCTTTGAAGTCACCTTTCTTCAAAGGGGACTCACACCTACTTGTGAAATCCTGCCTTGCCCAGGCAAGGCCTCAGACACACACCAGGGGGTTGGAGCCGGCATTGTTAGAGGCAGGCACAGTCCTTTCAGATGAGAGTGACCACTCCACCCCTCCCTCCTAGCAGAGATGGCTAATCAGGAAATGCAGGTTACACCCCAACTCCCTTTGTGTCACTGTCTGGTGTGAGGTGAAAAACAACCCAACTGTCAAACTGACCCAGACAGGGAATCCACAAACAAGGCAGAGTCACAGAATGGTTTAAGCAAGAAAATGCTCACTTTCTAAAAGTGGCATTTTCAAACGCACAATCTTAAAATCAACTTTACTAAAAGATGTATTTTTAAATTGTGAGCTCAGGGACCCCAAACTCCACATGTCCATCTACTCTCTAGGGGAATCTACGCTTTAATCATATTTAAAGGTAGCCCCCATATTATCCTATGAGAGAGACAGTCCTTGCAACAGTGAAAAACGAATTTAGCAGTATTTCACTGTCAGGACATATAAACCACATTACTATATGTCCTACCTTATCCATACACTGCACCCTGCCCTTGGGGCTACCTAGGGCCTACCTTAGGGGTGCCTTACATGTAAGAAAAGGGAAGGTTTAGGCCTGGCAAGTGGGTACACTTGCCAAGTCGAATTTACAGTGTAAAAATACACACACAGACACTGCAGTGGCAGGTCTGAGACGTGATTACACAGCTACTTATGTGGGTGGCACAACCAGTGCTGCAGGCCCACTAGTAGCATTTGATTTACAGGCCCTGGCACCTCTAGTGCACCTTACTAGGGACTTACTAGTAAATCAAATATGCCAATCATGGATAAACCAATTACATACAATTTACACGGAGAGCATATGCACTTTAGCACTGGTTAGCAGTGGTAAAGTGCTCATAGTTGAAAAGCCAACAGCAACAGGTCAGAAAAAAATAGGAGGCAGGAGGCAAAAAGACTGGGGATGACCCTGCATAAGCAAAAGTCCAACAATATTTCACATAGGACACTTGCTGGCAGGTGCTACGCTCCACCCTTGAATGTGACTAGCAGCAGAAGGTATACCACACCTTGCATTATCAGCCATTTCCAAAGTCAATGAGTGCTCCTTTGGGACCAGGTTCCTCCACTCTCAAGCGCACAGAGAATGTCTTGAAGCGCTGAAGAGTTGCTACGCCGCTGTTACTGGCAGTCCACAAACAATCAGATTGCTATGAACCCTCAGCCCAATAAGGACCATTGCGAATGAGAAGTCAGGCAGTTTATATTACTCATGAAGGATGCGTTTGCTGCTCATGGTGGAAGCCAGGCACAGGCGTAGGCTCATGGGTTTCGTTACTCCCACAAACGCTGTTCAAGGGCCTAAGTTAGACCGTGGTGTAAGTCACTTGCACTGGACGTCCATGCGATGGTTCATAAGCCATTCATCCCACTAAGCTACAGTTGCCATGCAAGGAGCAACCAGAAGTGACCTTCTATTCCTCCAGCCAGGACATAATGGACAGCGCTGAATGCCATGACCTTATCAGTGGTCCGGTACTTTCGCTTTCACAGTCCCTTGCTAAGACGCATCAATGCAGCATCCTAATACAAAGGAACAGCGTCATTGCACTTCTTGTTGAACCATTTATGCCGTCCCCCTCTGTCGCTATTACCTCTTTTTTGTGGTCAGTGTAGTGTCCTCCCCAGCCTAGGAGCATGTAAATGACCACGCCACACATGGGGCTCTATAACAGATGTCATTATTCCTCAGCATACGATCACACACTGCACTCGGATCTCCACACCATAACACCTGCCAACAATGTACGCAATTCCTCTTTTGTGTCTGCCTGGAACAGCAAGGGTCCTCGCACAGTGGTTCCCAACCTGTTGACTTCTGTGGAGCCCCACTGAATTATTATTGGAATCCGGAGACCCCCACTGAGTCATTACTGAATGCTGGGGACATAATCTGTTAATATTTAACTTTCTAAGCAGCTGCGGACCCCTGAGGAGGTTTTGTGGACCCCCAGGGGTCCCCAGACCACAGTTAGGGACTGTCCTAGTGCATAAAGTCTCACAACACTACAGTCAGGACCAAGAGTCTAGAGTGCTAGTCATTTACTCACTCACCCTTGCACCTCGGTGTTTATGTCAGACATAGTTCTTCTGTTTTCAGGCCCCGCCCCCTGATGTGAAACTAATTCCTGGTTTAAAGGCGCATGAGCTGGAGGCCTGGACTTTAGAAGTTGTAAATATTATGTTTAATTACAGGCCTAGCAGCAGAACCTATTTATTACCTCCGACATCACGGGGTTGTCCAACCAGAATATAATCTACTTAATGGAAGTCTCTTTCTAGTAAATTGAAGGCAGCTTTTATACAGAACAGGTGCAGGAACATAATGTTTCCATGCAGGAAGCTGGCCACTGGCACACCTCGGGCATGGCTTCCCTACTCCATACGACTCGTGCCCAAAGGTGGGGATCCAGGGAAGTCTCCAAATCACTGTGCGGCTGGTTGCACCCTCTTATTGCACACATGAACACCCCAATGATCTCTATTTGTCTGAGACATTGAGGCTATGGTAGGTTTCTACTGTCAGCCATGTTCTCTGCTTGTTCTGCTTTGAGCTCATGGCGCCATGTCCCACAGGCCCGCCGCCATGCCACAAGACAGCAGGACACCCTGTTCCCAGGCCTGGGTTTTTAGTGGAAAAGCAAGGCCTAGAGTTAGTAAGGGTTGTGCGGGCGCTCGCGGTGTGCTGCATTATTGTGCTCTGCTCCCACAGGATTTTATAATGGTGAGTAAACCAACACAATACTATTTGTGACTTTTTTTAATACTATAGTGTGTCGCCCTAGGTAAGACGGGTATTGCCAGATGTGGGTCTCGTGTACCCTGTGCCACTGGATGCAAGTTGTACACAACTGATGAGCCCATTGCTAGGGTGAAACCAGTCCAGGGTTGCTTTTGTCCTGGTTCAGGGAGAGCCTTGCTTGGCAGTTCGGGCTGGACTGTTGCCAGTGGAGCAGGGACAAGACTGATTTGCATATAGCTGGGTCCAAACTGAGTTGTCATGGTGTACAAAATAATGATGGTAGGGTTTCGGCCCAGGGTAATTACCAGTGGCTGAGATTAATTCAAGCATTCCACCCATCACTTTTGGGTATACTTTATGTGACTTCACGACACACCAGTACATACGCAAAACCTTAGTAAATAACATCCCCAAAGCGTTCTGGAGGGTTCTTAAATATTGGTACTGCTTGACCCCAGTCTCCTTGGCTCACCCCATGACCTGATATGTGGCTTCCAGGTTTGGTTTTCCTGGGAAAGCAGAACTGTAGGTTTCTTTCTGTCTCTATCCCCGACCCCAAGACCCACCCTGTCCCAGAAGGTCCATCAGTGAAGAGCCACAGACAGACACCCTCAAACTTCCAAGCTCCCCCATCCTCCACCTGGTGGCCTAACTGGACCCCACCACAGAAGAGGATCAAACAGGTGGAGGACAGGGAGGAGTGGAAATGGTAGTGGGGTGGCTGGAGTTAGGGGCTTGAAGGGTGAAGGGAAATCCCAGAGTGCACTAGGGGAAGAAATCTGTGTACTTCAGGCATTGGGTAGGGGTTAAAGGTAAACAAAGGAAGAACAAAGAGACAGAAGAAAAGACAAAACAAAAAGAGGAGAAGTTTGAGGGAAAGGGATGGGAAAGTGAGAAAAACAAAATCCCAGATAAAATAAGATAAAGGGAGAAATAAATACGAAAAGAATACAGTGCATGTGTGAATCTTGTTAAAAGATCCTTGAACATTACCCACTCCTTATCAGCGAGCAGATGTCTCATGCAGGTCATCAGAATGGTGGCTCTTGGGATTTTTTCCGGTACCTTCCAGTAAAGCTTCTATATGACCCATAAGCACCTTCCATAAGCCGGCGGGTGCAGAACTGTGGCGTAAGCTTGCAGCCCTTTGAAGTAGGGTCCATGGGACTTTGTGTAATCTACCCTAATGTTTGCGGCTAGTCGTAGATGATTGCTCTTGTGTACGGTTACCAGGTGTGTGCACCATATGTGTACTCCAGGTGCAGGGATTTAGAGTATGATGGGATATCCCACCACCTATGGGACGGCAATCCCATCCACTGTATTACAAATTCCATAGGATATAATGCACCTGTGATAGGGTGAGGCCAGATATCCATCGTGACTGAGGGTCTCGTTCTCCGGATCTTGCCTTCAGCACCAAGGCCTGGCTTTCTTCTACAAAAGAACTGACACAATTGGTGGGGTAGAAAGGTTTTCTGCCTCCTACAGGCAGCGACAGCATCTCCCCTCCAATGAGAGGGAAGCATGAATGCTGGGGCGGAAGGAGAGTCTTGGTGGCAGTGCTGGGCTGCGGGTGCACAGGGTAGGTGAGTGTAGGGCCAGAGCTGACTTCCGGGCATGTATTGTCAGGAATGTGAAGAGAATGACCTGTTGCAGGTTGGGGTTCACCCCTGTTACAAAGGATGAAGAAAGCGAAAAGCTGACAACGCAGCACTTAGAAGGCTTTGGGTCCAACTAGAGGAGGGGGTCACTAGGGAGCAATGGGCCCCGCACCTCTCCAGGGCTGCCGACTTTGAAAGTGGGGAAGCAGGTTAGAGTCTCGGCTTCAGCTCAACATCCTGTGATTCTGGGCAAATCGCTGAATCTCCCAGTGCCAACCAAAAATTAGATCAACTAAAAATGCGCTATATAATACCGCATAACATTTATGTATAAATAAATACAGCCACCAGCAGGACTGCGGAGGAGGTCCCTAGGGGAGGCACACCTGGTCCCCCTGTACCACAGCGCCTTGACGTCAGTCATGTGCTGGGCATCAAACTCTACATGTACCACACTCTGGCTCTGACTTCCGGGGTGAGCTCCTCCGGTGCCAGGGGCCCCAGGGGCTTCTGTGTGGGGCGCACCCTCCCATCAGCATCTCAGCAGATAATGACAGAGGTGATGCGCTTTGAAGCATCCACTTAAGAGGACAAGTGACGCAGGAGCTGCGCCCACGTGCACGTGCCGCGTGGCGTGCGCCTCTGCCTCATGTTAAAGGGCAGTAATTACTTAAACGGGCGGCCCTTTGTATTATAAGACCTGTAATGAGGCGCGCGCAGCATCCGGCACGTACGGCCCGCGAGACCCAAAGGGCCAGCAGAGGGGGTGCAACAGGTGAAAAACAAGCGCCATGAAGACCACCCAGCCGCCCACTGTGGCAAACATGGACCCTAGCTAGAGGTACCAGGAAGTCTGGTTTATCTTAATTTTATCTCTTTAAATTCGAGAATGAGGGTTTAAGTCTACAAATCTTAAAAGGCAACTAGATAGTATGAAATACCTGAGAGTGTACCCAAATAATCACTTGTTTTTAAAACTGGAGGCGGAATTGTGCCATTCAATAATCCATGCTACAAACAGCCAGCTTTTTGATACCCCTTTTGTTGACCTCTGAGCAGGGCTACTGGAATTATGCGGCAGGAGAGGGCCAAAATTAAGCGGCATGATGCAGCACATTTTGCAATAGTTTTACTTCATTATTTCGGCATTTTTGAACTTGGCAACTCTCTCTGGGCCCTGGATGCACCTCATTAGTACCAGTTTAACACCCACATTTAGCAATAACCAACAGAAAGGTGACTAGCAAGCTTGGCAAAGGGCCTTCCACTGCGTGGCACCTTCTTCTCCGTTCCAATCCACCCCTCTCTCCCTATCTCAGGTATCTCTCTCTATCTCCCTCTCTGTCTCTGTCTCTCTCCCTCACACACACATCAATCTCTGCACCTCCTTCTCTGTCCCAATCCACCCCTCTGTCACCCACCCCTCTCTCCCTCCCTCAGGTATCTCTCTCTATGTCTCTCTCTATCTCTCTCTGTCTCTCCCTCCGTCTCTCTCTCTGTCTTTCGCTCCCTCTCTCTCCCTCACACACACATCAATCTCTGCACCTCCTTCTCTGTTCCAATCCACCCCTCTGTCACCCACCCCTCTCTCCCTCCCTCAGGTATCTCTCTCTATGTCTCTCTCTATCTCTCTCTGTCTCTCCCTCCGTCTCTCTCTCTGTCTTTCGCTCCCTCTCTCTCCCTCACACACACATCAATCTCTGCACCTCCTTCTCTGTTCCAATCCACCCCTCTGTCACCTACACCTCAATCCCTACCTCAGATATCTCTATCCATCTCTCTCTCTGTCCTCTCTCTCTCTCTCTCTCCCTCTCTCACACACATCAATCTCTGCACCGCCTTCTCCGTTCCAATCCACCCCTCTGTCACCTAACCCTCTCTTCCTCCCTCAGGTATCTCTCTCTCACTGTCTCTCTCTCTGTCTCCCTCTCCCTTTCTCTCCCTCACACACACATCAATCTCTGCACCGCCTTCTCTGTTGCAATCCACCCCTCTGTCACCCACCCCTCTCTCCCTACCTCAGGTATCTCTCTCCATCTCTCTTTCTGTCGCTCTCTCTCACTCTCTCTGTCTCTCTCTCCCTCTCTCTCCCTCACACACATCAATCTCTGCACCTCCTTCTCCGTTCCAATACACCCCTCTGTCACCCACCCCTCTCTCCCTCCCTCAGGTATCTCTCTCTGTCTCTCTCTGTCTCACTCCCTCTCTGTCTCACACACATCAATCTCTGCACCTCCTTCTCCGTTGCGATCCACCCCTCTGTCACCGACCCCTCTCTCCCTCCTTCAGGTATCTCTCTCCATCTCACCCTCTACCTTACACTACCGCTAAATCAACCTCGTCTCTCTTTCTCTGTGTCGCCTTTGTCTCTCTGCTTCTTTCTGTTGTACATCTCTTCTCTTTCTAGTATTGACCTCTCTCTCTCTCATTCTCACTCTCTCTCTCTCTCTCTCTCTCTCTCTCCCTCCCTCTCTCTCTCACTCTCTCTGTCTCTCTCACTCTGACTCTCTCTCTCTGTCTGTCTCTCTCTCTGTCTCTCTCTGTCTCTCTCTCTCACACTCTCTCTGCCTTTGTCTCTGCCTCAGCACTCTCTTTCCCTGCCCTATCTTTCTATACATCATCTCATTCTATCCCTCTTACTTCCTCACCGCTCTCTTCTAGTTTGTGTCTCTTTATGTTTCCCTCACCACCTCACGTCTCTATCTGCCCACCCTGCCTCTCTCTGCCTTGCCTCTAGCTAGCCTCACTTCTCTCCGCACCTGGCTGCACAGGGACCACGCCCTCTGCACCTCCGGATTTACTTCCTGCTGTTTCTAGCCCCCCCTGCCTCTGCACATCTCTCTCAAACTCGACCTATCTGTCTGTATCAACCTCGTCCTCTGCTCGGCTCTTCCTCTTGATCATTATCTGCATGTTTCCTTCTTATTACCTCAGTTATCTCTCTCCCTTACGACTCTCCCTACCAGACCGATATTTCCACCTCCTCTCTCCGATCATACCTCACCTCTCTCCTGCCCCCTCCCAAGCCTCCTACTCAGCAGGGGTGGGGGTAATTCTCTCGCCAGATGCACGTGGGAAGGCATTTAAAGGGCACAGTATCAGATTTCACCCGATGGAACTGTGAAAATGCTGCAACTGGTGGAGGGGGTTTATGAGTGATTATCGATGTCTCTCTATTAAAACTATCATTCCAGGTGCTAGGTGCCAGTGGTGTGTTTAATAGTGTGCACTAGTCCACTGAATATCCACCAAGCCACCCTTACCTTCACTTTCCTAAAATCAGTGGAGTAGAGGGTGAAACTCTGGATTTCACATTAAATATTGTGGCTGCACATCAGAAACAAACATTTAAATGCAAGCACTGGGAGACGTGGATTCACCAGTGGCTGGTGAAGCTTGTTTGGGTACCAAAAGTTGGCGCACACCGGCAGCTTGCGCGTGCGGCTGTTTTTGCGTTCCCCTGTTTCTGAAAGTTAAATTTAGCATACAAGGGCTCAATACCTGAAAATGGGTAATAGATACAAAGTTATCACAAACAGTGGGGCTAAAATGATGTCATGCTCTGTGCGCCAAAAATCCTTAAGGTCTCCTTGAGTTGTCCTTGGGTTTCTCTGTTCAGGAATGCATCAAGGGACATAACTCCTTCGACCAAGGCCTGCGTGGGCCAACAAGGCTCCTACCTGGAGTTTACGGGGACCAGGCACCCCCTGTTTGGACCATTGAGAGTCAAAGCAAGAAGAATGAAAGTGGGGTGCCGGGGTGAGGTGTAGGATGCCTGCATCGTGACATACATTCAACATGCCAGACTCTGCCCAAGCCTTGCTGACCTACCAAAGGTGACGTCAGGAATCTGTAACACTCTTGTGGCTATGACTGGCCCTGCTCCAGCCCCGCTGGCCTCCTAGATGCACCGGCCTTGACGCAAAGCACCTGATCTGCAGGGGGTGGCTTCAGGACGGGGTGTTTCGGGTGTTACACCACCACTAATAAATGTATTCTCTGGTAAATAGTTGGGTACAGATGCTTTCAGTGGGGTATGTTGAGGTGTCTGTCGGATTTTCCCAGGAATTTTTACATAAACATAGACTAAAAGCACACACTCTCACTCTCTCTTTTGAAAGTCCCCAAAGCTGTTGTTTATTTTACAAATTACTGTATTTTCTTTCACCAATTCGCATTCCCCTCCCCTTTCACTGTCCCAGTGCCCCTCCCATGTGCCCTGCTTGTGGTACAAAGCATTTTAACATTATGTGCAGCCTAATGCTTGGAAAATCTGAACCCCAACCCCCCCCTCCAATCTTACTGACCGAGCTACGCCCCTGCTGATTTGCATGTTTGCATAGCACAAGATTTGCACAGTAAAAAAATCACGTGGAACAGCAAAGAGTTTGAGCTGTTGGTGACGTCAGGGATTTTCATGCCAATAATCTAAAGAATGTCACAGGAATACTATGTGATCTTTGGATGAATGGGCGGCATGAAGGGCGTGCAGCTTCAAATACTGAGCCCACCATTCTCTGAGAGCACCAGATGGCTCCAGGCCTCATGTGGACCTCATGGTCATCACCGAGTGGTCACGCGCCGCCACAGGAAGTCTCCGTCAAAGGGAGGCGGGAAGAGAGAGATGGCCTGATTAAGAGTTTTGTGGATGTTGTTACTCCGCTACAAATGTGAAAGATATCCCGTCCGGCGTATTACAATTCCATTATATCCAATGGGAATCGCAATACAGCGGATGGATATCTGTCACTTTTGGGACAGAGTGACCCGTCGGCCAAACTCTAAATCAGGCCCAGAGCCAGGAGACAACAGACGGAGGCTTTCTTCAGGAGAGGGCAGTAAGTTAAGAGACTCTTATCACAGGAAGTGTGGTGGGGCAAGATCTGTGACATCACTCATAAAGGCCTCCTATAGCAGTGCTGGCTAGTGACTTCATTCATAAAGGCCTCTGACAGCAGTGCTGGTTGGTGACTTCATTCATAAAGGCCTCCGACAGCAGTGCTGGCTGGTGACTTCATTCATAAAGGCCTCCGACAGCAGTGCTGGCTGGTGACATCACTCATAAAGGTCTCCTACAGCGGTGCTGGCTGGTGACTTCATTCATAAAGGCCTCCGACAGCAGTGCTGGCTGGTGACTTCATTCAGTAAGGCTTCCGACAGCAGTGCTGGCTGGTGACTTCATTCATAAAGGCCTCCGACAGTAGTGCTGGCTGGTGACATCATTCATAAAGGCCTCCAATAGCAGTGCTGGCTGGTGACATCATTCATAAAGGCCTCCGACAGCAGTGCTGGCTGGTGAGATCACTCATAAAGGCCTCCGACAGTAGTGCTGGCTGGAGACATCATTCATAAAGGTCTCCGACAGCAGTGCTGGCTGGTGACTTCATTCATAAAGGCCTCCGACAGTAGTGCTGGCTGGTGAGATCACTCATAAAGGCCTCCGACAGTAGTGCTGGCTGGTGACATCATTCATAAAGGCCTCCAATAGCAGTGCTGGCTGGTGACATCATTCATAACGGTCTCCTATAGCAGTGCTGGCTGGTGACATCATTCATAAAGGCCTCCGACAGCAGTGCTGGCTGGTGACATCATTCATAAAGGCCTCCGACAGCAGTGCTGGCTGGTGACATCACTCATAAAGGCCTCCGACATCAGTGCTGGTTGGTGGCTTCATTCATAATGGCCTCCGACAGCAGTGCTGGCTGGTGACATCACTCATAAAGGCCTCCGACAGTAGTGCTGGCTGGTGAGATCACTCATAAAGGCCTCCGACAGTAGTGCTGGCTGGAGACATCATTCATAACGGTCTCCAATAGTAGTGCTGGCTGGTGACATCATTCATAAAGGCCTCGTATAGCAGTGCTGGCTGGTGACTTCATTCATAAAGGCCTCCGACAGCAGTGCTGGTTGGTGACTTCATTCATAATGGCGTCCGACAGCAGTGCTGGCTGGTGACATCATTCATAAAGGCCTCCGACAACAGTGCTGGCTGGTGACATCACTCATAAAGGCCTCCGACATCAGTGCTGGCTGGTGACTTCATTCATAAAGGCCTCCGACAGCAGTGCTGGCTGGTGACTTCATTCATAATGGCCTCCGACAGCAGTGCTGGCTGGTGACATCATTCATAAAGGCCTCCGACAGCAGTGCTGGCTGGTGACTTCATTCATAATGGCCTCCGACAGCAGTGCTGGCTGGTGACATCACTCATAATGGCCTCCGACAGCAGTGCTGGCTGGTGACATCACTCATAAAGGCCTCCGAAATCAGTGCTGGCTGGTGACTTCATTCATAAAGGTCTCCAATAGCAGTGCTGGCTGGTGAGATCACTCATAAAGGCCTCCGACAGCAGTGCTGGCTGGTGACATCATTCATAAAGGCCTCCAACAGCAGTGCTGGTTGGTGACATCACTCATAAAGGCCGTCGACAGCAGTGCTGGCTGCTGAGATCACTCATAAAGGCCTCCAACAGCAGTGCTGGCTGGTGACATCATTCATTAAGGCCTTCAACAGTAGTGTTGGCTGGTGACATCATTCATAAAGGCCTCCGACAGCAGTGCTGGCTGGTGACACCATTCATAAAGGCCTCCGACAGCAGTGCTGGCTGGTGAGATCACATATAAAGGCCTCCAACAGCAGTGCTGGCTGGTGACATCATTCATAAAGGCCTCCGACAGCAGTGCTGGCTGGTGACATCATTCATAAAGGCCTCCGACAGCAGTGCTGGCTGGTGACATCACTCATAAAGGCCTCCGACATCAGTGCTGGCTGGTGACTTCATTCATAAAGGTCTCCAATAGCAGTGCTGGCTGGTGAGATCACTCATAAAGGCCTCCGACAGCAGTGCTGGCTGGTGACTTCATTCATAAAGGCCTCCGACAGCAGTGCTGGCTGGTGACTTCATTCATAAAGGCCTCCGACAGCAGTGCTGGCTGGTGACATCACTCATAAAGGTCTCCTACAGCGGTGCTGGCTGGTGACTTCATTCATAAAGGCCTCCGACAGCAGTGCTGGCTGGTGACTTCATTCAGTAAGGCTTCCGACAGCAGTGCTGGCTGGTGACTTCATTCATAAAGGCCTCCGACAGTAGTGCTGGCTGGTGACATCATTCATAAAGGCCTCCAATAGCAGTGCTGGCTGGTGACATCATTCATAAAGGCCTCCGACAGCAGTGCTGGCTGGTGAGATCACTCATAAAGGCCTCCGACAGTAGTGCTGGCTGGAGACATCATTCATAAAGGTCTCCGACAGCAGTGCTGGCTGGTGACTTCATTCATAAAGGCCTCCGACAGTAGTGCTGGCTGGTGAGATCACTCATAAAGGCCTCCGACAGTAGTGCTGGCTGGTGACATCATTCATAAAGGCCTCCAATAGCAGTGCTGGCTGGTGACATCATTCATAACGGTCTCCTATAGCAGTGCTGGCTGGTGACATCATTCATAAAGGCCTCCGACAGCAGTGCTGGCTGGTGACATCATTCATAAAGGCCTCCGACAGCAGTGCTGGCTGGTGACATCACTCATAAAGGCCTCCGACATCAGTGCTGGTTGGTGGCTTCATTCATAATGGCCTCCGACAGCAGTGCTGGCTGGTGACATCACTCATAAAGGCCTCCGACAGTAGTGCTGGCTGGTGAGATCACTCATAAAGGCCTCCGACAGTAGTGCTGGCTGGAGACATCATTCATAACGGTCTCCAATAGTAGTGCTGGCTGGTGACATCATTCATAAAGGCCTCGTATAGCAGTGCTGGCTGGTGACTTCATTCATAAAGGCCTCCGACAGCAGTGCTGGTTGGTGACTTCATTCATAATGGCGTCCGACAGCAGTGCTGGCTGGTGACATCATTCATAAAGGCCTCCGACAGCAGTGCTGGCTGGTGACATCACTCATAAAGGCCTCCGACATCAGTGCTGGCTGGTGACTTCATTCATAAAGGCCTCCGACAGCAGTGCTGGCTGGTGACTTCATTCATAATGGCCTCCGACAGCAGTGCTGGCTGGTGACATCATTCATAAAGGCCTCCGACAGCAGTGCTGGCTGGTGACTTCATTCATAATGGCCTCCGACAGCAGTGCTGGCTGGTGACATCACTCATAATGGCCTCCGACAGCAGTGCTGGCTGGTGACATCACTCATAAAGGCCTCCGAAATCAGTGCTGGCTGGTGACTTCATTCATAAAGGTCTCCAATAGCAGTGCTGGCTGGTGAGATCACTCATAAAGGCCTCCGACAGCAGTGCTGGCTGGTGACATCATTCATAAAGGCCTCCAACAGCAGTGCTGGTTGGTGACATCACTCATAAAGGCCGTCGACAGCAGTGCTGGCTGCTGAGATCACTCATAAAGGCCTCCAACAGCAGTGCTGGCTGGTGACATCATTCATTAAGGCCTTCAACAGTAGTGCTGGCTGGTGACATCATTCATAAAGGCCTCCGACAGCAGTGCTGGCTGGTGACATCATTCATAAAGGCCTCCGACAGCAGTGCTGGCTGGTGAGATCACTCATAAAGGCCTCCAACAGCAGTGCTGGCTGGTGACATCATTCATAAAGGCCTCCGACAGCAGTGCTGGCTGGTGACATCATTCATAAAGGCCTCCGACAGCAGTGCTGGCTGGTGACATCACTCATAAAGGCCTCCGACATCAGTGCTGGCTGGTGACTTCATTCATAAAGGTCTCCAATAGCAGTGCTGGCTGGTGAGATCACTCATAAAGGCCTCCGACAGCAGTGCTGGCTGGTGACTTCATTCATAAAGGCCTCTGACAGCAGTGCTGGCTGGTGACATCACTCATAAAGGTCTCCGACAGCAGTGCTGACTGGTGACATCACTCATAAAGGCCTCCGACAGCAGTGCTGGCTAGTGACTTCATTCATAAAGGCCTCCGACAGCAGTGCTGGTTGGTGACATCATTCATAAAGGCCTCCGACAGCAGTGCTGGCTGGTGACTTCATTCATAAAGGCCTCCGACAGTAGTGCTGGCTGGTGAGGTCACTCATAAAGGCCTCCAACATCAGTGCTGGCTGGTGACTTCATTCATAAAGGCCTCCGACAGCAGTGCTGGCTGGTGACTTCATTCATAATGGCCTCCGACAGCAGTGCTGGCTGGTGACATCATTCATAAAGGCCTCCGACAGCAGTGCTGGCTGGTGACTTCATTCATAATGGCCTCCGACAGTAGTGCTGGCTGGTGACATCACTCATAATGGCCTCCGACAGCAGTGCTGGCTGGTGACATCATTCATAAAGGCCTCAGACAGCAGTGCTGGCTGGTGACTTCATTCATAAAGGCCTCCGACAGCAGTGCTGGCTGGTGACATCACTCATAATGGCCTCCGACAGCAGTGCTGGCTGGTGACATCACTCATAAAGGCCTCCGACATCAGTGCTGGCTGGTGACTTCATTCATAAAGGTCTCCAGTAGCAGTGCTGGCTGGTGAGATCACTCATAAAGGCCTCCGACAGCAGTGCTGGCTGGTGACATCATTCATAAAGGCCTCCAACAGCAGTGCTGGCTGGTGACATCACTCATAAAGGCCTTCGACAGCAGTGCTGGCTGGTGAGATCACTCATAAAGGCCTCCGACAGCAGTGCTGGCTGGTGACATCATTCATTAAGGCCTTCGACAGTAGTGCTGGCTGGTGACATCATTCATAAAGGCCTCCGACAGCAGTGCTGGCTGGTGACATCATTCATAAAGGCCTCCGACAGCAGTGCTGGCTGGTGACTTCATTCATAAAGGCCTCCGACAGTAGTGCTGGCTGGTGACTTCATTCATAAAGGCCTCCGACAGCAGTGCTGGCTGGTGACATCACTCATAAAGGCCTCCGACAGCAGTGCTGGCTAGTGACTTCATTCATAAAGGCCTCCGACAGCAGTGCTGGTTGGTGACATCATTCATAAAGGCCTCCGACAGCAGTGCTGGCTGGTGACTTCATTCATAAAGGCCTCCGACAGTAGTGCTGGCTGGTGAGATCACTCTTAAAGGCCTCCGACAGCAGTGCTGGTTGGTGACTTCATTCATAAAGGCCTCCGACAGCAGTGCTGGCTGGTGACATCATTCATAAAGGCCTCCAATAGCAGTGCTGGCTGGTGAGATCACTCATAAAGGCCTCCAACAGCAGTGCTGGATGGTGACTTCATTCATAAAGGCCTCCGACAGTAGTGCTGGCTGGTGAGATCACTCTTAAAGGCCTCCGACAGCAGTGCTGGTTGGTCACTTCATTCATAATGGCCTCCGACAGCAGTGCTGGCTGGTGAGATCATTCATAAAGGCCTCCGACAGTAGTGCTGGCTGGTGACATCATTCATAAAGGCCTCCGACAGCAGTGCTGGCTGGTGAGATCACTCGTAAAGGCCTCCGACAGCAGTGCTGGCTGGTGACATCATTCATAAAGGCCTCCGACAGCAGTGCTGGCTGGTGACATCACTCATAAAGGCCTCCGACAGCAGTGCTGGCTGGTGACATCACTCATAAAGGCCTCCGACAGCAGTGCTGGCTGGTGAGATCACTCATAAAGGCCTCCAACAGCAGTGCTGGCTGGTGACTTCATTCATAAAGGCCTCCGACAGTAGTGCTGGCTAGTGACATCACTCATGAAGGCCTCCAACAGCAGTGCTGGCTGGTGATTTCATTCATAAAGGCCTCCAACAGCAGTGCTGGCTGGTGACATCATTCATAAAGATCTCCAATAGCAGTGCTGGCTGGTGACATCACTCATAAAGGCCTCCGACAGCAGTGCTGGCTAGTGACTTCATTCATAAAGGCCTCCAACAGCAGTGCTGGCTGGTGAGCTTTGAAAGGGGTGGGCTGTACTACTTGCTTTGAAGTACAGAGAGCAAGGCATGTAGATCTGATTTTTTTATATACAAGTTCAAAGGGGGCCGAGGGTGTTTGAAAAAATGGGACCAAATTGTGCCTGGTAGAGCATAACTTTCATATAAAAATTCTGAAAAAGTGAAGGTCCTGAAAAGGCATTTGTTACATTTTCAAGCACTTTAATGAATGAATGATAGGACTTGTATGGCGCAGAGCTACTCAGAGAGTGACTTGGTGCTGATCAGACAGGGAAAGAATAACAACCCTCATGTTCAATGTAAAGAGAAAAGTTTTCAAAGGTTTTAAAAAAATAAATTCATTACGAGTATCTAGGCGCTTGAATAGAAGTCAGTTCCAAACCTGCGCAGCAAGGTCAGTGAAAGAACCGATGCTCCTTCCACATTTAAATCGAGGGACTGCCACCGGGTGATACAAATAGACACGGCACATTCCTGCCCTTCCGCTTTCACGCAGCGCAGCTCAGCACAATGTTTTGCTGTGTTGCGCTTTGTGAAAGTCTGATAAATATGGCCCATAATTTCACTCATTCTCACTCATGCTCACTCACTTTCATTGACACAAACATGTCACATATACATATCTTGGGAGCAATTAGGCTCTCCCATCTGACTGACAAGAGCGCGGCAGCATCTGGGACAAACATACAACAGAGATGGAAGGACAGAGCTGCCTCTCTCCATCTTCTTCCTTTGCAGCCGTGCATCCTGATTGGATGATGCGTTCTCAGAACGGATTCCCATTGGTCACCAAGCTCATTGAGGAAGTTGAGCCGGGTGGATTCTGGAGCAGTTGTTACAGGAGCTCTGTTTAAAAACAGTTTGTTTTATGTCTCGAAACAGGCGGGATGATGTCCCTTTCAGAATCACCGGCTGACAGTAACAGCCCTGCTAAGTTTTCCAGGTAAGATGTCTGCTCTAGTCCAGGATTTTCAAGAGAATTCTGAGAATTTTAGTCGTGTTTATTCCATTATAAAACATGACTTCAAGTCCCAGAACTCAAAGGAAACAAGCATTTTCAATGCAACGGGTCTCGCATTTGCTCGAGTTAGAGCTATTAGCGTTGTAAACTCCTCCCCGGACTTTTCTTGCCACATAAATTGAAAATTAAAAGTAAAACAGTTTCACATAAGCGAGCCGATTCACAGCGCCATGGCCGCCATGAGCATCAGCGTGAAGAGATACACAAAAGGAAAAAGAAGTTCGCTCGCAGTGAAACTTATCTGCAAAAGTGTCATTAGCCATGTAACAGGGGCGACGGCCAAGGCAGTAGCAACCCTCCCCCAAGGAGGGACAAACTTAAGCCGTTTACCAATGTCATCGAAGGATTTTTGAAGGGCAAGCCCACGAACAAGTGGTAGTGATGGGCGTGATGTGGGCGTGGTTAAAAGCCCAGATACATCCCAAGACGTCGGAAAAGCAGGGCATGCACGCTGCTATGCTCGACCTAGAAACCTGGACCGGGACACCACATCACTCATGGACCTGGGAAACTTGGCAGATATGCACTAATGGAACCTGCAAGGAGGTGTTTACATCCTTAGCACAGTCATAAAGCAGGCCCTTGCAGTACAGGGGTGGGGCCAAGAGTGGGCCCCACCCCCATCAGGAGGCCCTCATTCATTCTATGGCCTCCGACTATGAGTTATGGAAGTCTCAGGGGCCCCTCTTATCACATCCTGCCAAGGGCCCCATCGTTTTCCGTTACACCTCTGGGCCTCAGTAAAACCAATCAATCAATCAGGAATTTGTAAGGCGCACTACTCACCCGTGAGGGTCTCAAGGCACTGAGGAGGGGAGGGGGGACGCTTAGGAGGGGAGAGGGTACCACTCTGGTGGGTCAATGGTAATTCGACTCAAAATAGGACCGCCTGTTGCCCTTGCGCACCAAGTTTAGTTGTAGGATATTTAGCCTTTGATTAAAGTTCTTCTTGGGTTGGTTTTGGCAGGTGTGTCACCTTTCATCCAATCACTAACCCTCCCCCCAGTGCTGCTGAGTGTTAAGGTACTTATGGCTGGCTCTAGAATTTCTTGCTGGGCCACCGCACTTGCTTCAGACCCTCAGGGCCACCGTCCCCCCCACCCACCGCTGAAACCTGGCTGGCGCTCAACATTTACCTTTCACACGCGTTGTAAGCCAATCACCCTTCAGTGCAAAGCTTGGTTGCACCTCACAGAATGACATTTCTGCTAATATTTGCTCACAATTAATATGTACAGTGTTGACAGTTGCCAGCAAGTTCAGCTATCGCAGTGAGAATGGGGACATTTCCTCTGAGAAATGCATACAAAGGGATCTATTAGTATGTTTTCAATCATTTCTAAACACTTATCACAATGCTAAAACTTCTAAAAGTCTTTTTTGAGAGGGGCTGTTCTTCACTATATCTTGACAAACGTTCATGTGCACCGCTACTGATTATTTATTCCCCATTAAATATTAAACATTTAGAAAGTTGCAATGATGTAAAGGTCTCCCTTTCAGGGGTTCAAACACGCATTTGTGCATGCACGCTTGTGTGCACTTGTGTGGTGCACAGGTAGACGTAAATCATCAGCGGGCTGGGAGGAAAGGGGTACAATTCTTTATTGGGGTACAGGTTGTAAAGTGTAGCTCAGTGCTAGGAATGTAGGTGGTGTTAGCCCTTAAAATTGTAATTCTATTTATATAGCGCCTACTACCCTTGACGAGGCACTGAAGCACATTTCGGTGAGTTGGACGCTACTGCGGAACCCAAAGGTGGATTAGTGGTGGATTAGTAGGGGGGGACATAAATTGTTATTCGGAGTGGTGGGAGTGGTAGACATGTGAGTCTGTCAGTTGGATGAATAGGATAAAGGATGGACGCAGGGGAAAAAGGTTTGGAAAGAGTTACTTGGGAGTACATAGTAGTAAGAGAGGTCTGGGATGAATCAGAGTGGAGCTAGGGGATATTTTGGAAGAAGAAGTAGATGAGTCATAGAGCGGTGGTTAGGTGAGTGTTGGGGAGAATAGTTGTTGTTTTCTCTGCAGTGGGAAGAAAATATTTAAATATGCAGATACATGAGCACACATAAGAGGTCTACATACATACAGATTTTAACATGACACACATATGGAAAATGATCAGCTGATATACAATTGTATTAGAAAAAGTTCCCAATTTATATGGATGAATAAATATTTACAAACTCAGGCTTTTCGTTTTTGCTGTAAATTAAGATTTTATTTATTATGTTTTTTAATGTATAGTTGTCCCCCAATATTTCAGTAGTTAAGCACTTATAGACACAGGAAAAATGAGGTGAATGCCACTGCAAATACTGATTTTCAGCTCGTTTTCGGAGGCTTTGAATTCCTGACATCCATTAATGAGTGCGAAAACACCACAGGACAGCGGCAATAGCTTCAGCAACATATTTATTTTTTAGGAGAGATTTTGGGGCTGGGGTGGGGGCACAACCACCACTTAGTGTGCTTGTTAGCACCAAGCACCCCCCCACCCCCCCTCCAGCCTCTTCTCACATGGCGTAATCTTTGATTTGGCAGGTATGCAGCTGCTATAATCATGTGTCACATTGTGACACACACGTGTTATTATAGGGAAATAAACCCATAAGCATACACTCCGATGACAGGAGTACGGGCTAATGCAGCCCCAGAGACCTGCATCTCAGCCATGGACACCTTTGAGCTCAATCAATCCTGCCTGCAACTTAGGGCCAGATATAGCAAAAAAACAAATAGCGAGTTGCAATTTGCGAGTCCTTCCGACTCGCAAATTGCAACTCGCTATTTGGTATGCAGAACGGTGTCTCAGACACCGTCTGCGAGTCGGTATGGGGTTGCAAAGACCCACCTCATTAATATTAATGAGGTGGGTCTCAAATTGCGTCCCCATAACGACTATGGGCACTCGCAAACATGGAGGCCTGCTGTAGTCAGCAGACCTCCATGTTCGTGACTGCTTATAAATAAATCTGTTTTTTTTTTTTAAGTGTAGCCCGTTTTCCTTAAAGAAACCTTTAGTTTCGGTATTTTTTCATGGCAGGTAGTGTTCCAAGGGACCACTACCTGCCCTGAAAAAATAATTTGTGGTCTATCCACAAAGGGGAAGGGGTCCCATGGGGACCCCTTCCAATTTGCGAGTGGGTTACCATCCACTAACTGCGACACCATTTACGACCGCATATGCGGTCGCAAATGGTATTGCATACCACTGCGAATCGCAAATAGGAAGGGAACACCCCTTCCTATTTGCGATTCGGAAATGCATTTTTCGAGTCGGTCCCGACTCGCAAAATGCATTTCTGCATTAGAAACTCACATTTGCGACTCGCAAACGGCATTTTTTGCCGTTTGCGAGTCGCAAAGAGTTTCCTACATCTGGCCCTTAGTGTGTTATTTGAGACTTCACATTTCAGAAACAGACAAATCATGCCCCTGTTCCCAAGCTGTAATGTGTGAAAATCAAGCTCTCTGGAAAAATATTGGGTTAATTGAATTCACTTTACACACTGCAGGCGCATAAAAACAGAACAACGGCTCTGCGGGCCCTAGAGGCACTTCTAAAATTTGCCATGCACAAATGTGCGTGATCGTGACAGACAGAAGGAAAAGATAGAGGCATGTATGGCTCCTTCAGCTTTGTGGGCTGGTGACAACAGGCCCTGCTTAGAAGTTTTATATAAATGCCATGTGACATAAATATTGTGTCCTAAATATCGTTCACAAAACTAATTTCATATTAGGTGCTGGTTTGATATCATTTACTCCAATGGGGTGATATTTTTGTAGACAATATTTATGACCCACTTTTCTGTCAGCTAATATTTAGTTCACTGTATCCTGGTACAACACCTTGCTGGAGCACTTTTGGAAAATGTTTAAATACCAGCGCCATATTGCACAGAGTGTGCAATGTTAGTGAACATGTCTGACACTCTCCAGGAAGGTGGTAGTGCAGCAATCAAAAATTAATATTTTAAAACTAACGCTGAGCAATTTATTTTTAGAACAATTATCCCAAATGTATTAACAAGTCAAAGGCTTCAGTGACGGTTCTGAAGAGTACGGCCTGATTCAGAGTTTGCCGGAGGTGTTACTCCTCACAAAGGTGTGATGGATATCCCGCCCGTCGAAATCTAAATCCCATAGGATATAAGGAGTTTTGGTTTTCGCCGGATGGGACATCCGTCTCTGTTGTGATAGAGTAACCCGCCAGCCAAACTCTAAATCACGTCCTAAGTCTAGAAACATTGCAGTGAATTTGTTCTCTGTCACTGGTCTTCTATGTGCCTATATGCGTAAGTGGACCTTACCCAGCTGACAACATCACCTTACTCTTGGTAAGGAAAATACACAAGCCTGACAGTGCCGTGAGTCCATACTGATGGCCATACAGCGCTACACAAATCTGTTAAAATAAAAAGATTGTGTGCCGCCGTCTCACTGTGTTGCAGCCGGCCCCACTGCACTCGGGCGCAGCACACGACCATGTGGAATTCTAGATTAGATTATAACTCTCCAAGCCGCCTGTCTCTGGAAGGCTTGATGCACAGTAAGGTGCCCTCAAAACTGTGGCTGCATAAATCTCAAAGATTATAGGTGGCAGCTGCTGTTTGGAATCTGAGACATATATTTATTTATTAGGGCCTGATGCATTTCAGTAGAAATATCACACTCTCAACATGCAAAAGGTCTCACTTTCATTGCTGGCGTTGTTACACAGAACACTGAACCAGTGAGCAATCTTAATCACCACCACGCCTGCAACAAGTGCAATAATCCATATCAGTAACTGATTTCCAGCGATCCACAGGTAGGCATTCTGTCGCACCTAAACGTTTCGGTCTCACGGGAAGGCCTTCATCAGGATCTAATTAATCTGTTTGCATATAGCAATAAATGCCAGCCGTATGAAGAGCCTGATATGTTGTACTGACCACAAAGATTTAGGGTATGATTCACTAAGGTTTATTTCATGAGTTTATCTGACATATTCTTTGAAATTCAGGAGCAGTCAGGCAAAAGTACTCACAGAAAACCCAACGAAGACCTAGCCATTAATGTTGGCAAAGAGTGGTATGGTACGTTTTTGTTTCTCTACCTCAGATGATAACACCATGAGCATAACCTGTTAAACCACACAATTCTGAATATTAGAAGCAAATATATTCTCAGACACCCTACCTTCATTGAAAGACGTAAAAGTGACCGAAGGCCAGAGGACTGACTTTTCAACAGAGTAATCTTTTATCCTGGTTATGTTGCTGCCCACCTGCCACATGATGCTTACGGTGTCATTGGTATGCAAAGATGCTACAGTTTCCCAGCTAATGACATCAGCAGCAGTAAATTTAATTATAAAAAACACAAACTAACAGTTGCAGTGAGAAAGCAGATTCTGATGGTTTGGAAATATTCCCTGGTCCCCCTTCTAACCTTTTATTGAATTACTTTGTAAACTACATTAGCCACCTTGTTGGCCCTTTTTGCAGGGTTATCCCCAAACATTTTGCCTTCCTCCTCCTATTTTTTCGGATCCTTTTTGTTGAGGTTAGGACTCTGAGCACCTTACCACTGCTGATCAGTGCGAAAGTGCGTGTGCTCTCCCTTCTAAACCTGGTATGATTGGCTTATTAAATGTACCTGTAAGTCCCTTGTTTAGTGGCATCTCTTGTACCCAGGGCCTGTAAATTAAATGCTACCAGTGGGCCTGCAGTGGAGGCTGCGCCACCCACAGAAGTAACCTTTCAAACCTGTCTCAGGCCTGCTAGCGTAGGGCCTGTGTGCACAGTGTACTGCAACAGGGACCTGACATCTACATTTACTTGCCAGGCCTGGAACCCCCCTTTTACTACATATAACCAGAAACCCCATTTATAACACACCGTAACAATGCAGCAGAGTGCTTTGGGTGCAACAAACAGGAGGTTATAGGCGCAGCAATAACAAGGAAGTGGTGGTGTCCCAGGATGATTTATGTACTCACACGGGTGTGTTGAAGATTATGGATAAACTGTGGGTAGGAACATGGTGGTCAGATGTTAGCTATGGACAGAAAAATGAGACCTCACTTATACACCTAACTACACTGAGGTGGAGGAGGTCTTGAAGAGTCTGCGACAATGGCAAGGTCATAACCATATGCTCAGCAAAGGAGGGCATGTTTCGGCCCTCTCCTGTGCGTCAGAACCTCAGTGTAGGGGAAACCAAGTGACAGAGAGGGCCTGGTTCAGATCGTGGCAGAGGGGAACACTCCGTCACAAATATGACTGATATCCCATCCGCCCTATTACGATCCCATTATATCCAATGAAGATTGTAATATGGCAGATAAGATAGCCGTCACATTTGTGACAGAGTATTCCCTCCTCCGACATCTAAATCAGGCCCAGAATCAATTATATATTTATGGCTAGGTGGCAAAATGACCCTGCACGTCATTTGGATACTCAGGTATCAACAATTGTTTCTTCCGTCACTTTCCACCCATCTTGGTTCACTTATTCCCCATCTAAGACAAATGGCGGGCTTGGACATCATGGGTTCCAGACTGGATCCCTCTAAGAGTCTTACCTTAGCATGAAATCTTTCCTCCAGCACCTTTTGCAAGCCATTTACAACTAAATGGCTAGATTTATTGTTTGAGGATGGAACTTCTAATTATCAAGGCTAGGAATATCAAGATAAACTAATATTGTGCTCAGAATAAGGACGGACAAAATATCGGAAGGTTGAACCATAAAGAGGAAGTATAGGTTTACTATTCCTAATTCCACATCTATGCACCTTAAAGATACACACACACACACATATATATATATATATATATATATATATATATATATATATATATATATATGTGCGTGTATATAGATAGATAGATAGATAGATAGATAGATAGATAGATAGATAGATAGATAGATAGATAGATCATCATCAAGGTATGTATAAATGGAATTAGGTATGGAAAATCTATGCTTACTTATCTTTTGACATTTTCTTCTTCAATATTGGGCACACAATATTTGGTGCTGTCAAGATTCCTACCTCAATTTTGTTTCTGGGGGCACACCTTCCCAGGGCACCCTATTTTAACTCCGCTTCTCTCATTTGGCAATTCTTAGATTGGCTTCCAATGAATCAGCATTCCCTCTTTAAACTCTTTCCATAGTTCATGGTTCCCTTTCCAGTAACACTCCTGATTTTTATCTCTTAATGTCTTTTGAGACAAGTTCCTTCCAGAAACCTGTTACCTACAAAGCTTTAGCTCCTCCAAATCCCACGATTTCGTAAAACCTGCACTGGGGGCTGGTCATCTATATATTTGTGCCCCTAAACTGTAGAATAATCTTCTCATGGAACTCAGACCTGCTCTAAGCACTTCTCTTTCAGAAACTCTGCTCTTCTAATAAACTTTTGGGGATGTTGCACTAACTGGCTTTTAGTTGTTGACACTGCAATTACTATTGCACCAGGTGACCTGCAGATGTCAGAACACATCATCAGTTTTAGTAATAATTGAATATAATATACTATAATAAAATATAGTATGATATAATATATTATCACCTACTCACTCACCAAGCACTCCACAGAGATCTGGGACCTGTTGCACAACAATCCCCCTGACAAGCTTTTCCTCTTAGAAGCATGGCTGAGCGCTGCATCGGCACTTGACATTGTCGCAGTCATCTCCCCAGCTACAAGATTGGCAGGCAAGGCAGACTTTGCAATCATCCACAAGAACATCATCAGCTGCACCACACCCACAAACACATCATCTTCCAACACCCAACACCTGTCATTCAAGCTTCAGGCCATCGCCAACTTCACCCTAAGTGGCACTCTCATCTCCAGACCACCAGGACCATGCAACAACTTCACCACCACCATCACAGACTACGTTGCACTGCTTGCCCTCAATGAGACCTCAGAGACCTGAACTTCCACCTGGAAGAACACATCATCCCCAACTCAAGAGCAGTCACTGAAGACCTTGGAAACCTGTGCCTCTCCCAACAAGTAAAGTGGCCTGCCCACATTGCCAGCCACCCCGTGGACTCTATTTTTACCAACTATAGCAACATCTGAGCCGATGAGCCCACACCAGTTCCCTGGTCAGAGCAATCCCTTGTCAAGACCAGCATTCCCGTCCCTGTCCAACACACACACGATGCTGACCAGTCCTCCAAAACGGGAACAGCACCACTGACAAGGAATGGAGCACCGCTCTCAACATCACTGACCGAAATACAGCAGCAGCCGCCCCAAAGTGATCAAGAATGTCAACAATTGGCTCAGCTTCTGTGCTGACTCCAAGGCTCCCTCAAACACAGCAACCGAACAAGATGCAGATCCCAGGCCGTTTGGTACTTTGAGGAACTCAGACTGACGAAACATCACTGTAAACAACTGGAAAGCAAATGGAGGATGAGCCGAGACAATGCAGGAAGTAACATGTTCAAATCCCCCTAAGACGTTACAACCAAATTATCCGGACCACAAAACATGCCGCTCTGGCATCCTGCAGCAATGCCAGCACCAACAGAAGCAAAGAAATAGTGAAAGATTTCACCTCACCATTGGTCAAGTCCAACTCGAACCCCCCCCTTGCAGAACATCTGCAACAGTCTTCCTCAATTCTTCAGAAACAAATTACCACCATTTATAGCAGTGTCAGCTCACAACTGGACCTGACAGACCCTGCCACATGCCTCCGACAAAGAACCCATGCTAATCACTTGACCCATCATGACCCCACAAGAAACTGCTGCAATCATCAATTCCATTCACTCGAGGGTCCCATCGGTCCCCTGCCCCGCCATGCCTATTCCAGAGGACTGCAACCCATCAGCGCCAGGCTCACATCCATTCTGAATGCCTCCACCTCTTCTGCAACCTTCCTAGATGTTTGGAAACACGCAGCTCTCCTCTTATTGCTGAAGAAACCTTCTGCGGACCCTTCAGCCCTCCCCGACTTCAGACCGCCCTTCCTTCTACCATTCCCAGCCAAGGGCTTTAGTGAAAATCATCAATAGACACCCCTCTGAATACGTCAATAACCAACAACTACTTGGCACCACTGAATCTGGTTTCAGATCCAACCACCGCACGGAAGCTGCCCTCATCACTGCCACGGACGACGTCTGCATGACTCTGGACAGAGGAGACACAGCAACCATCCTCCTCCTGGATCTCTTTGAAGCATTTGACAGTCTCTCACCCTATCCTCATCCACTGCCTACACAACATCGGAATTCAAGGACACACACGACGATGGATCTGCTCCTTCCTGACTGGTGTAGGTGATGCTGTAGTCCATCCTGAAGGTGAGTACCACAAGAAACAAGGCTATTTTGTGAGTAATACTCAGCAGCTGATGGAGTATTTATTATACACCTCACTGAATACCTCAATGACCAACAACTGCTTGACACCACTGAATCTTGTTTCAGATCCAACCACAGCATATATCTTTATATATATACATTCACACTCTAAAAAAAACAAAGATAATAGGGATGTTACAGTTAGGCTCACATTTTGAATGTACAAAACCATAGAAAATCAGCAGTTTTAGTTAGAGCTATTTCAAGTAACTATATCTCGTGCCCTAAGGTAACTATAACTCGCGCCCCCGCCAGGCACAGTTTTCTCTTCAAGAATTTTACTGCAAATATTACAGTGATTTTGTCATTGATCTAATCAAAGATATCATGAGTGTTGCAATATGTGGGGTAATTAGCAGTGCACGGTGAGGGCGTGAGTTATAGTTGCCCCAGGGCACGGCCGTGCAAGGCGGGGTTGGCTGCAGGGCCTGGCCTGCAGCCAGGCCCCTCTAACCACTCAACCCGTGCCATGCATGCCCTTTGGTCGTGCATGGCAGGGGTTGGTCACAGGGCCTGCAGCCACACCCCTATATCCACCCATTATGGGATGGAAGAGAGAGAGAGAGTGAGAGAAAGTGAGAGACCACATGGCCTGCTGCCACACCCCTATAACCACCCATTATGGGTTGGAGAGAGTGAGAGAAAGTGAGAGACTGAGAGAGAGAGAGAGAGAGAGAGAGAGAGAGAGAGTTAGAAAAAGAGATTAAGAGAGAGAAATAGAGGTAGCGTCTGAGAGATTTTTTAGGCTTTGATAAATGATATACTTATAATAAGATATTTCTGGACAAATTGAAAAATAAAATGTATTTGACGAGTAAAAAGAGTGAGAGGCAGAGAGAGGATTTGAGAAAGAGATTAAGAGGGAGAAACTGAGAGAGAGAGAGCGAGAGATAGAGGGAGAGACTGAGAGTGTTTTTAGGCTTTGATAAATGATATACTTAGAATGAGATATTTCTGGACAAATTGAAAAATAAAATGTATTTGTCAAGTAAAAAGCATGAGATCACCTTTCGGTATAAACCTTTAATATTTGAAGTTGAAAAGAAATTAAAAGGGAAACGACCACTGACACATCTAGACTGGAACCCTCAACCCTTGGTATAGGGGTCTGAGACCTTAACCACTAGGCCACAGGTGACTCTTTCCCACACTTAATTAACTTTCCTTCTCTCTCTCTTCCATCCAGTAATGGGCTGGAAGAGAGAGAGAGAAAGGGACAGAACCAGAGGGGTAGCCTCAAGGCCCCTGCGGTCCTAGCCGGCACCCCACGTCCTGCGGGAGCCGGCATTGCTCCTAGAAGCAGGAAGCTGCTTTAAATAGCAGCTCCCTGCTTGCAGGAGAATCTTTTCATCTGTTTCCCTGCCCGCACATTTGCATGCAGGTAAATAGAAAGCAGAGTTATGTTTGCTTTTTCTTGGTGGGAGCTGTCAGCTTCCACCAAGCAAAAGCAAACAGCTACCTCCCGGGGGTTGGCACCTCGGGAGGTATCAGGAGCTGGCCCTGCGGGGTGGTGGTCCCCAGGGCCATCCATGGCTCCTCTATGGGGGCCATGCGGCCCCCCTCCAACATTTATTTTAGCCACAGGGAGGTGGTGGTCGCTGGGGTCTGCAACAGACCCCCTTCATTATTTATTTTAGCCCAAGGAGGTGGCAGTCCCCGGGACACATTGGGGGCTGTGCAACCCCCCCAATACATTTTAACAATGGCCCTGGGAAGGTGGTGGTCCCAGTGCTGTGGGGACCCATGTGCCTCCTCCCTTAATTTGAATGCATTGGCCTGGGGAGGTGGCAGTCCCCAGGGCTGCGGTGGGCTGCGTGGGCCCCCACCCACATTCATTTAATATTTAGCCCTAGGGAGGTGGCAGACCCCGGTGCTGCCAGGAGGACGTACAGGCCCTCCCCACTAATAGTGAATGTTTTGCCCTGGGGAGGTGGCAGCCACCATGTGATTTTCCATGGGGAGGTGACAGCCCCCGGGCCTTTCATAAGTCCTAGGAGGGGGCTCCATGGGTCCCCTCCTATTTTATGGTAGGCCCCTGTGACCTGGCCCACCTGGGTTGAAAAAAAACACAAGTGTGGGAGACCCCACTTGCTTTTTTTTTTTTCCATGGCGAACTTTGCAGATTTGCAGTGATCTTTGTTGTGATTTAAAAAAAATACTTCTAAGCCAGGAGGATTCGGGGGGTGGGTTGAGACTTGGCTGAAACTGAATCTCAAAATGGCTGCCAACAATTCCTTTGTGCCTCCAGATATACAAATTTTGTTTTGACTTAATATTTTAAAAACTGCTGAATGGATTTACACCAAATAACTAAAAGGCTTCTTTCTGGACCAAAAACTACTTTACTGCTACAATTGGTGTAATTCCGTCCAGCAGTTCAGGCTGTAATCATGTTCAAAATCCATGTGGGAATTAAAATGGGAAACACTCTTTTTCTTAACCCTCTTCTTTTTCTCAGCCCCTGCTTGTCAGTTCACCCCGAAAGTTCCCATGTACAACAAGATTCTCTGGAACACTTATTTTGGAAAATATTGTGAAGATTCGTCAAATGGCGCCAAAGATATAGGCAACTCAAAAACGCTTTTTCTATGGAAATTAGGTCTTAACTATAACTAACTACTGGTGACCGCCATATTTTACTTAAAAAAACAAAGATTACAGGGACGTTATAGTTGGGCTCACATTTTAAATGTACAAAACCATAGAACTTCAGCAGTTATAGTTAGAGTAATTTGAAGTAACTATAAGTCGCGCCCCAAGGTAATTATAACTCGCGCCCCTGCCATGCACTGCTATTACCCCAAATATTGCAACACTCATGATATCTTTGATAACATCATTGATAATATCAATGTAATATTTGCAATCAAATTCTTGAGGAGAAAACTGTGCATGGCGAGGGTGCGAGTTATAGTTACCTTAAGGCACGAATTATAGTTACTTGAAATAACTCCAACTATAACTGCTGCATTTCTATGGTTTTGTACATTTAAAATGTGAGCCTAACTATAACATCCATGTAACCTTTGTTTTTTTAAGTCAATTTCTATGTTTTTTTAAAATTATGTTTCCTAATTATAATGTCTCTGTAACCTTTGTTTTTTCAGTGAATTTCTATGTTTTTTAATTAAGTAATTTTGATTACTTTACGTTAATCCAACCACCGCTGAGGATTGGTGAAAAAAAATTGGGCCAGAGAGTTCCCGAAGTGACGCCTCCATCTGTACTATAGGGTCAGGATACCTGTATCCTGACCCCTTATATGTCTTTACACTGCTTTTTTCCCACCCCCCCAGCCAATGTGAGAAAGAAAATGGAGGCTGCAACTTTTTTTGTCAGGTTGCAGCCAGCCAATCAGGGTCTTGCTTTTCCTCCGGATTAACGAAGGATCCCAGGAGGATCCCAGGCAGATCCGCGCCTCTAGATATACAAATTTGATTTTCTTTTAATATTTCAACAACTACGGAACAGATTTACACCAAATAACAATAAATTGCTTTTTCTGGACCAAGAGCTACCTTCTTGCCAAATTTTGTGTAATTCCATACAGCAATTCGGGCTGTAGTCATGTCTAAAACCCCTATGAGAATTAAAATGGGAAATGCACTTTTTTGACCCCCCCCTATTTCTCTGCCCCTGCTTGACGGATCACCCCGAAACCTCCCATGCATAACAAGATTCTCTGGAACACATTTTTGGGAACATTTCATGAAGATTCATCAATGGGCGCCAAGATATAGGCAAGTCAAAAAACGCTTTTTCTATGGAATCTTGGTCCTAACTATAACTACCAACTGGCAACCGCCAGTAGGTAAAATAAATCCACACATATAGATATATATACAAATATCTGTTATTACCACGAGGAGGATATTTCCTCGGTCAACAAAGGCTTTACAGACACGTATGTTCTGTTTTATGTGCTCTGAAGAGGCGCCACAGTTTATTACACTACTGTATCATTTACTGTATGCACGTGCTGAAGGTAAACACATCTGTAAATACACTTAACAACGCCAGCGATAAAGCGAGTAAGGAAAACGTGCGAAACGCATGGACTGCACGTGAAGTCAAACTGATGCTCAGATGAGACAGTCCTTCTGTAGCTCATTAAACCCAGGATCACATCGCAAGGGGAAGCTGTGGGTAGGTAAATTCTCACTTTTAATGTCATTGAGCTGAAATAAACACAAAAAAATGAAGTCATAATACACAGGGACTATCTGTAGGAGACGGCACATTCATGTTTCAGAAGATGTAACTTTGACCAAACATTTATATTCTTCATTTATGCCATATATATTGTGAAGCTCTGTAGCTCACAAACATTGTGTCCCAGAGGACGAGTGCATAACATCCTGAGATCCACTCTGACTCTTTTCCTAAAACCATCCTTGTTCTGTCCTCATTCACAAGACATGAGATTTGGCCCTTACTCCTTGTTGCAATGGCCTCTGCTCTTTCCGATGTCAGTCGTTGATGGGGAATTTAGGGCCTAATTACGAGCCTGGCAGTCAGACCTCAGGGGACTCTTGTCTCTGCCAGAATCGGTGATCCTGACGGGATGAAGGTGGGTGCAGGTTGCAATCAGCCGGGGTGGTGCGGCATGCAGTGCCTCCCTACTGATTACAACCTGGTTCTCCGCCAGCCTTTTTGAAAAGAGTGGCAGAGAGCAGGTGCAGGGGTCCCCTTGCCCAGCATCCTCAGAATGCACACTGTTTGCTGTGCAGACAGTGTGCATTACGAGGGTGCCGGTACCGCCTATGGGGGGCAGCATTGCTGCCGGCTCGATTATGAGGCGACAATGCTGCCGCACTTTCCCACTGGGCTGATGGCCAGAAACCTTGGTTTCCGCCCGTCAGCCGAGCAGGAAAGTCACAATAGGTCCAGCGGGAAGGTCACCACTACAGTGGCAGCCACCCTGTCGGGAGTGTTCCTGTCCGCCAAACTCATAATTAGGGCCTTAATGTTTAAGGCTGCTTGGGTTTCTCGCCTCCTACTGTCTACTGTTGGTGTAAATAGATCCCCAAGGTTTGACGGTGCCCGTGCGCAGCCTCCACCACTTGCCACCTTTCTGATGGGAGCTGAAAAAGTTTCTAAACTGCAACAGGTGCCTGAAGGACCGCATAGCCTCTGCAATGATGATGCTGTGATGCACCATCAGGCTCCAGCTTTTTCACTCCGAAGCGACTATTGTGATTTGCATTCAGCCTCAGATGTCTTGTATGAATTACTACTCCACATATTACTATAACCAGATTTCTGCAAACCGCACTTAGGGGCAGATTTACAATACTGCCAGGCAACGCAGCACATCACTCAAAGATGCTGCACTGTGTTGCATGACAGGGAGGGAGCAGGAGAGCACTACATTCACATAAATATCTCTCTCCTCTGCCAGCGCTGACTTCAGCTGCTGTGCACCCCGGGGCGGCCCCTCAACGTGGGCAGAGGAGCGTCGCCCCGCTCAAAAAAATGGCCCTAGGACAGATAAATAAAATGGTAATAAACTTTGTTCATTGCTATTTTATTTTTCAGCACCCAGTCCTGAACCGAGTGTCTAGACAGGTGCGGCAATTGCAGCCGAGTGGCAGCTGGGAGCTGTGCACTTGTGTAAAGTGCGCATGTCCCTTTGGCCGGCCATCTTGCTACTGCCAGCCACACATGCGCACTTTAAACATAGCTGAGTTAGAGAAGGCACAGGCCTCCAGGGCTCTGATGAGTGCTGAGAGAGCCCGCTCCCATCGATCCTGACGCTGCTTTCATGGTGGTTACCAGCATCCAGTGTCAGGATTGGCTTGTGCAGTTTCCTGGGTCCCGTGAACGTCAGAGCTGGGAGAGACGACATGATCCGACGCGAGGAGAGAAGATCGTGTCCAGGTAGGTGCTTTTCAAAATTGTATTTTTATTGCATTCCCCCTCACACCCCCCTTTGTAAATACGACCTGGACTCCACTGTGTGCGCCACGCACACACCTCAACGCCATAGCGCTAGGATACGTGCCTGAATCTACCATAGGCTTTGTACAGGAAGGGTAACCTTCCAGTACAAAATACTATACCTAGACAACATTTAAAATGTCTCCTACTTTGAATATGTGTCGCACGGACAGCAAGCATGCAAAGTCGGAAAAGAAAGGAGAAGTGACAACATTTCTCCTTTTAACCCTGGTTTTGAAAAGCATTGTTTTTTTACGCAAAACCCTGTATCACATTTTTGTAGATAGGGTTCTGTGTCAAAAAGTGTGGTTGGTTGCATGGGAGCACCCAGGTAATGCCCCATTGACGCTAAGTAATGCAAAGCAGTGATTTGTGCAACTTTTAGTCATTTTCCAGTGCTTTGCGCTGGAAACATAAATAACAAAAAAAACATTTTGTCTGGGTCTGCGTCACTTTCATGATGCAAACCCAACGTAAAATGTTAATAAATCACCCCCTAACACAGCAGGAAACATCTACTTTCCTTTTGAACAAGCATTGGCAATGCCAATACATCCGTCTTTGAAGGAATTGTGTATAGTAATGTGAAACATTAAAAGTAGATAACAAGGGAATGGATATGTATTTGTGTGGAAGCAAAGAAATGCGGGATAATATTGATATAAATTAAAAGGTCAGGAGACAGTTGTGCTGTCAAGCCAGACCTAAACGTCCATGTGGGTTAATGTCTGTCCTCCTCCAATCTACCACCATAAATCTAGTTATCTGACTCATTTTATTAGCATTACAATGTTAAGGTGTGCCACTGCAAGTTCAAGCTCAGGCAGTTGGAAAAGTAAACAAAATGATCAAGATTTGAGGAGGGTAAGCACTTTGTTGTGGAAGCACACACCTTCTGCCCAATCAAAGCATGTACTCCTGGATCCCAACATGTGACCGGAGCCAAAACCCCCTTCTAGTGAGGCTCACATAAGTGTCGGGCGACAGCACTGTTAAGCCAGACCATAAAAAGGAAACACCATCTATTTTCAGGGTACAACTTCCCTAGCATTTTACATGCTACAAAACTTTTTTAGAAGCTAATGTAAGACTAGTACCATGGAGGTTCACTAGACGATCCAATCTAAAAGGGCAGTCCAGTACACCGTCTTGCGTACCATGGTGGTTCAGTAGCCAATCTACTCTAAAAGGGCAGTCCAGTAGACCATCTTGCGTACCATGGAGGTTCATTAAACGATCTACTCTAAAAGGGCAGTTCAGTAGACCATCTTGCGTACCATGGTGGTTCAGTAGCCAATCTACTCTAAAAGGGTAGTCCAGTAGACCGTCTTGCGTACCATGGAGGTTCATTAGACGATCTACTCTAAAAGGACAGTCCAGTAGACCATCTTGCGTACCATGGTGGTTCAGTAGCCAATCTACTCTAAAAGGGCAGTCCAGTAGACCATCTTGCGTACCATGGTGGTTCAGTTGATGATCTACTCTAAAAGGGCAGTCCAATAGACCGCCTTGCGTACCATGGAAGTTCATTAAACGATCTACTCTAAAAGGGCAGTCCAGTAGACTGTCTTGTGTACCATGGCGGTTTAGTCGATGGTTTACTCTAAAAGGGCAGTCCAGTAGACCGTCTTGCACACCATTGCGGTTCAGTAGATGATCTATTCTGAAAGTGCAGTCCAGTAGACTGTCTATTGCGCCATGGCGGTTCAGTAACAACCATCTTGCGTACCATGGCGGTTCAGTCGATGAGCTACTATAAAAGGGCAGTCCATAGATGCTACCACACAAGTGAGGTCCAACAAGGAGCTAATCTAAAAAAAAGAAAGAGCACACAATCAGCCCAGATGCATTATGGTAAATGCAGTGCTTGATAATACTCACTTCAGTTGGAAGTCTTTCGTATTCACCAGTGTTGGTGCAGCCAGGGCTGTGCACCCCTAGACACGTGTTTCAGGATTGTTGTCCTTCTTCAGTAGAGAGTAACAAGTGAAGTTTGGGGGTGCTGGCCATGCTGCTTACAGTCTTAGGTTTTTATTACCAATCCCGGAGTGCGGGTGCACCCCAGAGCTCCTCAGCCCACTAGCTCAACAAGGAGACAACCATCTATCCTACAGCCGGAGTCCAGGCTACCCTCTCCCCTGGAAGCTCTGTAGACCCTCTAGGCACTTCAACAGATGATCTACCATACAAGGGTGTCCCAGAAAACCCTCTACCCAGCAGGCACAGAGGTGGCTTTTGATGGCCTCTGATGGTTGTACAATGGCGAGACTCAATCATTCTATGTAAAAGCAAGGTGGGTACTATCAGCGCCTACACGCTGAGCAAACAGTACAAAGGCGCTGTATAAGTGTAGTAATTATTAGCTGGGAATATTCATTCATTGTGCAAGCCAGGCCAAGGTTTTATGCGAGGGGCACAAAGGGAAAGATGCTTTGTGGTAGGAGGGGGCTCTCTACTTGAAGGGGGCATTGAGTGATAAATGCAAAGACCAGCTCCGGTAGCAGCGATGCTGGCGCTAGAGGGTGAGGCGCTTTAGTGTCAGTTGCAGGGTAGCCGCTATAAGAGCGGGGTTAACTGTGGCAGGTGCAGGGTGGGCGCTATAGGAGCGGAGTTAACTGTGGCAGGTGCAGGGTGGGCGCTATAGGAGAGGGGCTAACTGTGGTAGTTGCAGGGTGGGCGCTATAGGAGAGGGACTAACTATGGAAGGTGCAGGGATGGCGCTATATGAGAGGGGCTAACTATGACAGGTGCAGGATGGGCGCTGTATGAGAGGGGCTATGTATGGCAGGTGCAGGGTGGGCGCTATATGAGAGGGGCTGTGTGTGGCAGGTACAGGGTGGGCGCTATGAGACTGCCTAACTACGGCAGCTGCGGTGTGGGCGCTATAGAAGAGGGGCTACCTGTGGCAGGTAGAGGGTGGCACTATAGGAGACAAGCTAACTATGGCAGCTGCGGGGTGGGCGCTATAGGAGAGGGACCTACTATGGCAGCTGCAGGGTGGGCGCTATATGAGAGGGGCTATGTATGGCAGCTGCGGGGTGGGCACTGTATGGCAAGATACATTTTTTACTACCAGGAAGACGCAGGTTGGCGCTACACGGGCAGTAGCAGGTGGGCACCGTTAGAGGTCTTGGCATTATCACAGTGCCACGGGATGTGAGCTGCACACGTCATTGGGAAGGCCCGGTCACTTACACCGATTTATTTACACTACTGTAAGCGTAAACCCGAGGCTTTACCCTGTCACTGACACCCACTGTACGGCGCAACCCGAGCCGCCCTGCAATGATGAATGTGCCTGGCTGGCCCCAGAGCAGTGCCAGGCCTCTCCCCCCGCCTGCCAGCGGCTCCCTGGATGAGCCAAGGGGCCTTTCCTCAAAGAGAAGAAGTGCTGGACACCGAGGCGCCCAGGGCTGAGGCTAAGCCCCGGCCCTGACGTCAGAAGCCCCGGGGTGGTGACAGCCCTGTGCCCGGGGAGCTTTGTGGTCAGAGGGTCATCTTTCCCCCCATGACATCACCAGAATCTCAGCAATGCGCAGCTGGAGCTAGGGGGGCTGGCCACGGGATCAACCAACTGGAAATGGAGAACTGGTGAAGACGACATGGAAACTCGGGCCTGGAGCTGGGCTCTGCTGAGGCAGCCCAGGGATTTAAATATCTGACCAATGGGCGGCGGGGGAGCGCCCGGAGCCCGAAGCCTGGGCCACCATGACAGACACGGGTGGACAGCTGCTGCTGCTAGGGCTGGGTTCACCCCTCCTTACTTCTTGTGTTTTCATAGGATGAGCCAGTGCAATGGTATACCTCTGGCTGTCAGCTGGTAACCCCCCCAGATCAGTCATCATAATGGGAATATGTTTTTATAGCTCTTCCAGGCGCAGTCGAGCGGCTTCGTAGCGCCGTAAATTTGTTGATCTCTGTGTTACTCGTTTGATCGAATTCCGGAAGATTAAAGGCTAAGTTAGCCTGACCAGAACTGAAGCAAAGCATCGTCCTGCGGGAGTGACACACATCCTTGCAGGAACTGCCTGTTAGTACTTCGTGAGCAGGGACATCTTAAGGATTTTGGGGGGCCCGGGCCAAAACTATTTTGAGGGACCTGTTTAGAACAGCTTTGAATTTATGATTCAATTTCAGCTCTTTCATGCCCCCTTTGGCCAGGTCACTGATAGCGCACAGGACACTGGGCCATATTCTGAATGTGTTTCCATCTAATAGTCAGGGATAGTGAGATGTGTTTTCAATATTGTAACACAGCAGCAGCTCAATAATATTACTGCAAATAATCTCTGACACCCCCCCATTTCTCATATGTGCGGTTCTGTTTTGATGTAAAAGAAACGTTTTAATATGGCTGTTGCATGAAACATAAACACAGCATTTCTCTACAGAATGTCTGTAATGGACTCCCACACATCACCCACATTGAAAATAAATGAAAGGAAAAATATATTTAAAACAATTTTTTAAAGAATTATTTAGTTCATTGGGGCAAGTCTCTCAGCAGAACAGAGATGGGTCTATGGGGTGGGGGTGGGGGCTGAAAGGCTGAGGCCCAGGGCCAGAGTCCACTTTGTCCACCCCTTAAAACGCCTCTGCTCCTGAATGACCACCCTTCCTGGTCTGTGCTGATAATCTCCATGCTGTGCCACTGAGTAAGATTGCAGCCACACTTAGACACCAAAGGACAGGTGTAGTGATGGAGAAATGCCCCCTGAATGGCTCTGGAGAGCACGCACCCTGCCTGTAGGTCACTTAGCAACCTGTAGATATGTGACCCCCGCCTCAGCACACATGAGGGTCATGAGTGTGTGCTAGAACACTTGTGACATGGATTGAGATCCAGAGCGGGGTTCAGTGGTCTGGAGCAGTACACCCTGTGTGACAGCCAACGCTGCCATATTTCCTAGGGCCATGCGTGATGTGCTATTACAGTCCAGGTTTTTACCTTTGAATTCTGGAACTTGAGTTCCTGTTTTATAATGGAATACACAGGACTACAAGTCCCAGAATTCAAAGAAACAATATGGCCCATAGCAACACATCACACATGGACCTGGGAAACTTGGCAGGGCTATTACCCTCCTCCATCATAGAAGGTGGACAGGAGTCTGACAGTGGTGGCAACAAGATGGATTATAGTGCCAAGGCAGGCCACCTTTACCTCACCTTTCTGTAGTGTCTTGCGAGTTTTATGACAGAACCCTTTTGGCTCCGAACGGACTCCGTAGAAGTGTGACGTAGTTGTTACAGCGCAATGCGATGAAAGCTTGGC
This sequence comes from Pleurodeles waltl, assembly GCF_031143425.1. Classification (NCBI taxonomy): domain Eukaryota; kingdom Metazoa; phylum Chordata; class Amphibia; order Caudata; family Salamandridae; genus Pleurodeles; species Pleurodeles waltl. The sequence continues at coordinate 30,727,466 of NC_090448.1, read as the reverse complement.
TTAGAATGCTGAATTTGCGGTTACACGCAGAAGAATCACGACGTGTACTATTTGACTCAGTGTGCGGCGCGGTCATTGGCAGGTACCCAGACTGGGGAGGACTATCCACGTTCCTGCAACAGATGAGTACCAGCAAGCGCACCCTGAAGCCGTGAGCCCCCCACTGCAGCAGCTTGAGTGGGGATTGGTATCCCTGGGCAGAGTGTGGCTTCTGGTTCCTGGACTTCGGTCTCCAAACAGAAGCTCATAGATACTGGTACAAGAAATAAAGCATGGAGCTGCGGGGCGGGGGGACAGTGGAAACCAGGGGCCCCACAAAGATGCACGGGAGGAAGACAATGATGAGTAGGTACAGCAAAGGATGCATCGGTGAGTGGCTGGATGGAAGGAATGATCGTTAAAGAAATGGTTGGAGAGAAAAAAGATGGGTGTATGGAGAGAAGTGACGATGGATGATGGGTGGATGAAGAGAAGGAATGGTGGAGAGAAGGATGGATGGATAAATGGGTGAGCTGCAGTGGCTGCCGGTAATTTTAGGAGGGAGGGGAGCGGGCAGGAAGCACACTCAGACTCATTCATTCACATACGCACGCACGCACATCCATTCACAACACTCATCAAATATTCAAACATACATGCACGCACGCATGAAACATTCATTTAAACCCCCCCCCACTTCAGCTCCGAGGTCCCAGGAGGGTTGGGACTGCTGCATTCTCTCATTGGCTGAAGGCAGCAGTCCCAGCCTCCTCACCGAGTGGAATGGGGTCAGTGAGACTGCTGACCCCTTCCCACTCTGTGACGAGGTGTCACTGGCTGACACTCGCCCTGGGTGCTTCAGGGCTTAAACCTGAAGCACCCAGGTCAAAGTCAATAGGTGACGCTTCGTCACGTCACCAAGGGGAAGGGCCTAAAGGCACCTTTGCTGAGCCGAGGAGGTCACGTCAATAGGAGCTGTGACCACTACAGCCCAGTAAAGTTCAGCTCAGGCAGCCGGGAGCCTGTGTAATTTACACATCTCACTCCTGGCTACCTGAGCTGAACATGAAAAATGTCTGTCAGGCTGACCTTTGCTCAGCCTGGCAGGCACTCTTCATGAGGGGCAAAAGGTGGGGGGGGCGTGGCCCCTCCGCCCTAAAGGACGGGAAGCAGCTGGTGAGTTGATGAATGAAAAAAATTGTGGAGATGTAAAAGGTACCATTTGGCAACAAGGTTTTCAGAATTTCCTCAGGAGTGCAACCAAATGATTGCCAGGCTCACTCAGAACCATTCAGGATAGGGTTCAAAGGGTGGACGGGAGGATTACATTTCTGGCTACCCCCTTGCCTACTGAAAACATCCACATTTTTGAAGTGGTCAACCAGTCCCCCTGCCAAGAGATTCTTCACCAAAGCGTGTGGATGTAGAGTGTATGGATACCTATCTGCATATGAACGGTATACTAGTGGTCTTTGCAGGGACATAGATTCAGGGGCGTGTTTGGCGTATTGCACCCCCTAATGTTATCTGTAGTAAATAGTTGGGTACAGGTGCTTTAAGTCAGGTACGGTGAGGCATCTGTCCGATTTCACTTGGGATTTTTACGTACACATGCAGACAAACACACACACATACACACTCTTGTCTCTGTTTTAAAGGTCTCAAATAAAGTTTATTTTTCAAAAAAACTAAGTTTTAAGCTCCCCTCATAATCTGAGCTCCTCTCCCTACTGCTTCTTAAGCCCCCCTCTAGCCCGCTTGTTGTAAATGTATTCTAACCAGCATGATTGTTGGGAAATCTGAAGCCCCCCCCCAGTCCTAACGACCAAACTACATCCCTGGTTCTTTGTATAGCGCTCCCTACCCCGACAAGGTGCTAAAGCGCTTAGTGCCATATGTACGAACACATTTCCTCATTGCGCAGAATGGGAAAACCCTTTGGTACATCTGGCCCTTAGTGAATGAGGAGCATGCTATTCTCATAGACCCCAGTATCAGTGAGCCATTCAATCACAATAGTTATAGTGGATCAGTAGTTTTCATTCAGTGTCACGCAATGAAAGTAGCCATTCTTACGCCGGTTTTGTGGCAGGTCCGGGCCCGTCCTATACATTATATAGTTATTGGGATGCTTCATAACATTAGTAAGATTCTCATGCACATGTATACTTCTGATCATGCAGATTGTGATCTAGTTGTCATGTAATTTGTGTGCAGTTCATTTCATTACTTGTGAGGACAGATTTCTTTATATGGAAACTGTGTAAAGTGTCATTTATGCCTATAAGTGTTGACATTTGAAGCGAGGGCTAGATTTGTATTTAACTGGACAAATGAATTACTAGAACTTAATAGAAACATTAATGAATTTTAGCCCACTGCAGAGGGCAATAACGGTTGTTAAAGGTCCTGAACCACAATTATAGACCCGAACCTAAAGCGAACATCTATAACACGTCTAAGGGCCTTAACCAACCAGTATAGCCCGAGGCAGACGACTATGCTGTTATTAGAACCTTTTATCCACTTGGCTTAGCGGAGACAGGAGAATCAGTAAGACAAACATTGAAAAGTTGGAAGGTCTGTACTTGGATGCAAATTATCATCACCTGGAATGAACTCCCCCAATACATCAGGACCGCCCCTTCGCTACTCAACTTCTGCATATTTGGCCAGTTGTGTGACCTCGCTCTGAGCTAAGTTACTGGTCATGACCAGCCTGGCCTTGATATCGCCCAGCAGGCTCTGCCCCACCAGGTCTCTATGAGAACATTCCCAGTCAGCCAATTCTATCTCCAGTCGCGCCAGGTGACCTCACATCAAACGAAGCACGCCAACATGGTTTGAAATGGTGACCCCTCGGATGCAAACCTTAAAGGCCTCCTAGACGTGGCAAACTTCTCGACAGAGCCCAAATTAGTGAGGAAGTATTAGTCTATCGCCTAACATTCAACAGTTTTAAAAATTCCAATACAAGCCTAGATTAATAATTTAAAATCGATCTATCAATTTCTGTCCAATTAGCATTCTGCATGTAGGAACTTGGGGGCCATATGTACGAACACATTTTTCCATAGACACAAAATGGGTAAAACCCTTTGATATATCTGCCCCTTAGATACAGCCACCCTAATCACAGACGAGGGATAGTTTTTACAACTCTTAAGGCCATGTACTTGATCTGTTAGGCTCAGCAGATGGCATAGGGGTACAATCCACTTGGATCTGGGTTTAGCATATTTAGTGCAGAAGAGCATCAAGTGTTCCTAACTTTCATCCAACAGCATCCATGCATGGCACCGAGAAGACCCAGGCTTAGCAGAGACCCACAGTGAAGTATGAGCAGCAATGGGAAGGTGCCATACGTGACCTGCATAACAATGTGCAGGCACTTGCAGGTCAAGTGTAATTTCAAAATTCCTCTGCCTTGGGCACAGATTTATGCAGTAGAAAATATCTAGTAAGGCGACCTGTGTGGCAGGACAAGTCCTTCTGGTCAGCGACTCTCTCCCAGAGAGGCAGTTGCCTTTATAGATGATGGGTCTTCCTAAAAGTTGGCTAGACCTAACTCATACTATGTTTTATTAAGGTACGCCAGACACTTGATCTTTCCATGGGTATGTAACCTAATAACATCAAAAAGGCCTTCTCTGTAGGGACGTAGTTCTTCAGTGTCCCAAATGCTCAACCTATAAAGTAGTGGTTTTAGGGCAGCTAGTTCAGAGATTAAATTAAGATTGGAGTCCAATGCTTATGGCAGCAGGAGAGTTCCCCTCTCTAGGCCACTAAGGGTTCTAATAAAGTTTTTTTCCATGGTACCCAATGGCCTCATATGGCAATGTCCACATAGTTCAGACAGGGGGGGTAATAAAGGCCACCACAGCCCCTTCGGTGTTGGGGGGTGAGCTCCAGGAGGCCCCCTCAGCACAGCACCTGGTCTGAGTGAGTCCGAAGGGGAGGGGAGCCCCCTCCATGTTCTTTGCAGAGGGGGGACCCTACAGTTTCCTTACACCACTGAGTTCAGCCCCAGATAATGCCACTCCCCTAGCTTGAGACATATAGATCTCCATTACTGGAAGGACCGGGAACAATGCACACTTTTTAGCAAACATAAGAATTGTCCCTGATCCATGCTTTAAGAGGTGCAAGCTTTTGGGGATCTGTAGGTTCCAGGAACCAGAATCTGCCAAATGTATCCACGGGTAGTCAAATTCACTAAGCCTTTGCAATGTTTCCCCACCAAACTTATGGCAGTGGCGGCTGCCACTGAACAGGAGTGATTGGGGGGGGTGGAGGGGAAAATAAACAAAAAAAAAGAAAGAAAAGAAAACCACTTACCTTGTTTCTATGGATGGAGACAGGTTCATCTCCTCTGTCCTCTTCCTGGAATCACACAGGCTTCCACACTCCCCTCCAATCACGACGCTGCTGTCACCAGCATGACAGCAGCGCCGTGATTGGTGTGAGCGCCCTGCGTTGAGCTCACAGAGGGAGTGTCACCCTGTTCACTTTCTCCTCCCAGCTGTTCAATACAGCCGGGTGGAGAAATGCAAAGTGCGCATGCCTGCTTGGCCGGCCGAACACGGCAGGCTAAACAGACATGCGCACTTATTGTGCACCAACCACTCCTCCCTCCAGCCCCTCCAGCCCCTCCAGCCCTGCCCCGTCCTGACCTGGCTCCGCCTTAGCGGAAGAGCCACCCCTGCCTTACGGTACCCTTCGCTCTTTTCTTCCTAGAATATGTCATCTGTTTTGTTTTAGAAACATTCATTTTGAGACCAAATTCATGGCAGAACGCATGGAATTTGCCCTCAAGAATTTTGGAGTCCCACCCTGGTTTTAGCCAAGAGAAGGGTCTCATCAGCAAAGAACAGTGCAGGAACTTTCTGACCTGCAAGAATGGGGGAATCAGTAACGCAATCAGTCAGGAACTAGGCACAGTTGTTGAAATAAAGGCAGTGGTCCAAGTGGGAGGGATCGGAGGGGCACAACGTGCCCATACTTTTATTATTTATGTTACACTGTTGCCCTAATGTTTGTCAAAAGACAACTGTCCCCGGAAGGTCAATTCCAACAGTTTAAATGCCTCACCTGAAGTGTCATTCAGTGAGTCTCCTGTGCTGTTAAACCAAAGCCGGGTAGACAGCTAAACAAGCCTTCCTGCCAGGGTGCTTACTTGCCTGAAAGAAATGCAAATGTGAGCTACCAGTTAATCTGCAAATGAAAAGGATGCTTTGGAGCTGGTATTGGCTTTAATTGACCTAATCTCTCGAAGCCTTCTGATGACAAAGATTTATCCTTTTTGAGTGGCAGTGCAAAGAGTGAACAACTGGCCTTAGAAGTGTGTGCTTTTAATTATAATTCTATTTTTATATCGTACTTACAAGGGACAGTAATGTAAAACAATTGCACTACGTACACTCCGGGTATTGCTAAACTGTATTTGGAAGCACCGTTTTATCTTAAACATTTTGTGCATTTTGTAGCAGTTTAACTTATACTGTGTGTACTGCAAGTTTAAAATAATGAATTATGTATTCACTGTGCTTTCAGGTACAGGCTGTTACCTCGTAGCACAAAAAATACACATGACACTTTTCTCCACTGCAGCAACCAAGACTTAATTCTGTGGCTCTCTGGTTACACACAGACCTCTGCAATGCATTAACTAATAGAGGTTTCATAATTTCCCAATAAGCAATAACTTTTTAAAATATATTTTTCATTTAAGCCGCATGCTATGTTATATGTAGCTAATTGACGGTGAATGACCAAAAAAAAGTACAGAATAGTTTGTTTTTTTAGCTACGCCTTTGACCTGTCCCCACACTTACTGACCCTGTCCCCACTGCATGCAGCATCACAGTTCCCATACTTTTTATAATGCACTTTGACCGCTGTAAAAAGGAGAAAAAGAGCGGGCCAGGACACAGCCCTGGCACACTTGTTTCAATGGGGATTGCCTGCATTAATTCTACATTTATGCCACATCGAACCCTTGCAAAGGTTTCCTCATGGAGGTGCCTGATAATGTTTTGCAAATTACAGGGCATCCCCATTCAATGTAAAACCTGCCACTGCTTCTATCTGGGAACTAGGTCAAAGGCAGCACAAAGGTCAATAAACGCTACAAAAAGTTCACCCCATCGAGTATCTACAGTTTTCCACTTTACTAAAAGTAACCAGAAGGTTTGATCAATTGAGCTGATCTTCGATCTAAATCCTGCCTGTAGCTTCAATAGGATGTGGTTATCATTGGTCCAGTCCAAAAGTCTCTCCAGAACGTATTTGTAAAGGACATTTTGTAGAGTGTCTAAAAGGCCTATTGGCAAGTAATTTGAAGTGATGCTTGGGCTTCTCTTCATCAAAATAGGGACAATCTCTGCCCTTACCTACTCCAGGGCACCGCTGCCCCTGTTGCAATCTCATTTGTAACAGTGTCAATCTAAGGTACCCATGTGTTGGGGTCAGAGTTCAAGAGATCTGCTGGGATCCTATCTAAACAGGGAGCTTTCCCTTGCTTGAATGGGGCTAGAGGTTCTGAAAGTGGGCAGTCGAGTCACAGGGCAAGATAGATGACTCACCTGGTTTCCTTAAGTTCCCACCACTTGTGCTTACTATTCACCGAAATGTCTGAAGATCATTATTGGAAGCATCATCTAAGAGGTCATTCCACACATTGCACTCCCATGTGGCTTTAGGTTGCCTAACCATAGCCTTATAGCCCACCGTAGCAGGCTATATTGGCCATTAAAGGCCCGCACCAGCGTTAAAGGCCCAAGCTGAAGGCGAGGGTCTTTAACAACGTGGCGGGGCTTTAATGACGGTACAGCCGAGCTGCGAAGGGCTATGAGTTATTAGAACATTCCACCCAAAGGGGGCAGAATGTTCTGATAAATACATCCTCTCCGGCTCTGTGAGACAAACACTGGAATGTTGATTGTCCAGTCGGAGCTGTTCTATTGTCTTCAATGGAGCTCCCAAAATTCCAATGTTCTAATTAATTGTCTTCTATGGAGCGCTCAACATTCCAGTGTTCTAATTCATCTCTTCAATGGAGCGCTCAATATTCCAATGTTCTAATTCATTGTCTCCAATGGAGCTCCCAACATTTCAATGTTCTAATAATCTTTTATTTGATAGCTATGTTTTTCCTGTAGGGAACTGGGCCCAAACGTGAGGGTAAAGCCACTGTCACATTGATTTAAATCCAACCAAGATCCACAAACATTTAGAAGTCAAGAAATTCACAGACTTTGCGGGAAGGTTGAGTGGGTTCGGGGATGGACTATGTGGAGGTTGAATCACATCTTGATGGTAGTTTCTGATTGGTGCCCCAAACCGAGAGGTGTTTCCACTGCCAACACGTTGCCTGTGTGGGCAATAAATGTATATTTGAGTAAACCAATCTTAGGGGCTTCATAATCCATGCATTTATAACTTTTGAGACTGCAGGGATGGCTCACGCTATCCGTAAGATGTATGTCACCCTTCTGTGTGTGATCTCACCATCAAGTTTGTTTTGGATGCTTAGCCATGTCCATTGGACCATTCTCAACTGAAATAAGCATTCCACAGCAGGAGGCAGCTCTCATCAGTATGGGGCCACTACATTTTGGGGATTTTTGACAAGGTACCTCAAGCTAGCCCTTAAAAGCTGTCATCCGTTAGAGCTGCAATCCACTAAGAACATTTCTACCTTTCTGTACTGAAGATGGTTTATAAAAGGAGCCTTGGCTGCTACAATATGATTATACAAACATATTTAAACTAATATACATTTATTTTAACTGAACCCTCTGTTAAACATGTGTACACTACTAAACCATCTGCTTAAATACAATTGCTACTAAACTGACTGCTAACAAGGTTTATATTACTAAAACCCTGTTGAAACATGTTTATACCAACACACCCCTCCGAAAATGTTTATGTAACTAAGATGTCTGCGAAAACCCTCTTATCTGACCAAACCCCTTGTATAGTAGGGTTTATACTACTAAACCCATGCTAAACAGGTTTATACTACTAAACCCATGCTAAACAGGTTTATACTACTAACCCATGCTAAACAGGTTTATACTACTAACCCATGCTAAACAGGTTTATACTACTAACCCATGCTAAACAGGTTTATACTACTAAACCCATGCTAAACAGGGTTATACTACTAACCCATGCTAAACAGGTTTATACTACTAACCCATGCTAAACAGGTTTATACTACTAAACCCATGCTAAACAGGTCTATACTACTAAACCCATGCTAAACAGGTTTATACTACTAACCCATGCTAAACAGGTTTATACTACTAAACCCATGCTAAACAGGGTTATACTACTAACCCATGCTAAACAGGTTTATACTACTAACCCATGTTAAACAGGTTTATACTACTAACCCATGCTAAACAGGTTTATACTACTAAACCCATGCTAAACAGGGTTATACTACTAACCCATGCTAAACAGGTTTATACTACTAACCCATGTTAAACAGGTTTATACTACTAACCCATGCTAAACAGGTTTATACTACTCCCCCCTCCCAATAAAACACGCTAATGTAAATAAGCTGCCTTCTAAAACACATGTATACTACTAGAGCCCCTGCTAAACCCCGCTAACACTACTAAACCCCCACTATAGTAGGTTTGGACTACTAACCCCCTCTAAACTGGTTTACATTACTAACCCCACTCCCGCTAAAACACGCTTATGTGAATAAACTGCCTGCTAAGACATGTTTATATTATGAAACCCCATGTTAAAACACACCAGAGTGGAGTCCGTGTTGGTTCTGAAGAAATTCCCCCCCTCGCGTCGGGATGGGGTAGTTTTATATTGTAATTTATTGCATTGTAGCATTTATATAGTACTTATTACTGAAGCGCATGCCTACACAGGTAGCATGATACACCGAGTAGGGTGTGTGGTTGGTGGTGTATTGTCTTTGTTTCGATCCTGTGTGGGAAGTGTTTCCACGTCGTGCGTGATGACCACCGAGGTGAGGTTATTGTGTAACGGGACGCAGCATGTAGCCGCGTGGTGGATGACGAAGTGTGAGAGACACGCACAGTTTTATGGGTTACAGTATGATGGCAGCTTTGAACAGCTCTGCAGGTCCCTTCATGGTGTTTCTCGGTACTCAGTTGGTTGTTCATTCTCGGCTTTTGTGGATAGCTTCAGTCCTGAGGCGGCCCGGTTGAACAGAGAGAGACGTGGAGAGATGTGCTGAGATTGGCGTTGTTGTTATCATCTCATATCAGAGTGGCTGATTTAGGTCTTGACGGGGTGGAATAGCCCCTACAAACTTGACTGATTTCCTGGCCGGCTTGTTACGATCCCATGATATCCGATGGAGATCGTAATACAGCAGACGGGATATCCGTTACATTTGTGACGGAGTATTCCCTCTGCTAAGATCTCCAACAGGCACTGAGTGTCTTTGTGAGATGTAGAGATGTGGCCAGAATGTATAGATCTTTGGGACCTGCGGTAGTGAACTATATTAATGTCCAACTCTATTAATGTCCAGCAGTGTGTGACAGACCTCTTCAATCATTCCATGCCTGACCATTTGGTGATAGCTGTCTTTTTTTGGCTACACTTTGCTGCTGATGGACAACCGTCATAGCTTATACGGCCTACGTGAATGTAAGAGGTATACGTTACAATTTACTGCTGACCACTGCCCTTATGGTCTCAGTATTATCATACGCCATAACTGTCATATATTCAAGCACATAGCTATATAATCCAATGGCAAACCATAGGCCAGCCCTTCTTAGTTTACTGGCATATCGAAAGCTGTGTGGTGGTTGGGTTGTTTCCTATCTGTGAGCTGTAAATTGAGGATTGTGCTTGAGGGTGTGACTGTTTTCTGGGCTCTGTTGCTGGGATGCAGGTTGTGTAATTATCTAGGAAATAGCCCAAGTTTTGAACTGTCATCAGAAGTGTATCTGCTCCTGTGTGCTTTTAATGCTGGCTGGTAGTGAGTTCCAGGGCTTGGTGGCTTGTACTGAGACAGCAGTGCCTCCTACGGATTTCTTACGGTAAGATGGTATGATGATGAGTGGTGCAGGTGTGGAGCAAAATGTCCTGTTTGGCTTGTATTACTTGAATTTAAGTTGTAGGTATAGCGGTTCTTTTCCTTGGAAGGCTCTGTGAATAATGCAGAATTCCTTGAACACTGTCCTTCTAGCGATAGGTAGCCATTGGAGCGATTGTAGGACTGGGGTCATGCATTCTCTTGGGTGAAGGTGGAGAAGAAACCCTCCTGCAGCTTTTTAGATGAATTGTATTTCCCATATGATGAATGCAGGTGCACCAATGTATAAGCTGTTCGCGTAGTCAAACATGGAGATCACAAGCGTGCGGGTGGCTTGCAGTTTATGTTGTCATGCAAGGAATGGGAAGATGTTGCTCAGGGACTGATTCACAAAAGTAAATTTACACTCATCTGTAAGTTTAATTTTTGTTTTGCTATTCAAAAACTCTGAGATAATAGCAAATTTATGACTGTGGAGACTTTCCAGTAGGTGGAGAGAACTCTGCACATAAAAAGATAGGCCTGTCCTTTCTGTTTATGTGCGGAGTTCTCCGCCCCAACCGCAGAGTATCTGCAGTTGTAAACTTGCTATTAACTCTGAGTTTTTGAATAACAAAAAAATAGTAAACTTAGACAAAAGTGTAACTTTCCCTTTGTGACTCTGGCCTGTGTGTTTTCGTTGTATTGTATTGTATTGCAGGGTTAGTATAGCGCCTACTACCCTATATGTGGGGCACTGAAGTGCTTGCATACATGAGTAGCACTGCATGTGCGGGTGTGTGGTTGGAAGGATGCTATTTTTGCTTTGATCCAATATGGGAATTGTTTCCATGTTGTGTGTGATGACCACCTCGGTGTGGTTATCGTGTTATGGGACGCAGGATGAAGCATTGTGATAGATAAAGAAGTGTAAGAGACAGGCCCTTCGTTTTATGGTTTTCGTCATCATGCTGGTAGCTTTGAACAGTTCTGCAGGTCTCTTTCTGGTATGATATAGTCTGCTTAGCTGGTTAGCGCACTGGGTTGTCCGAGCTGACATTCCGTGTATAGAGGTGGTCCTGAGCTGGCATGGCTGGAGGGAGAGAGACGTGGAGACAGGGGCGGCTTCTCTGTTAGGGCGGAGGAGTGACGACCCCCACCAGCAGCGGCAGCTACAAAACATCTAAAAGAAAATGATGCTAAACGTTGTTTATTATAGGTTTTTTTAAAGGGGCGAGCCATGGGAGTGACGAGCAGTGAGTAGGAGTGCACAGCACTCCCCTTCACTGTGCATGTATGTTCGGTCGGCCGTCTTGGGCCGGCCAAACACACATGCGCATTAGGCTCTCTCCAGCCCGGCACTGTGTCGAAAGGCTGGAGAGAACCTGCAGCGGCTTCCAGTCTGCCTGGGAGCGCCCTGGCTGGGCGCTCCCGGTCAATCCTGACGCTGCTCTGCGCAGAGTCAGGATTGGCGGCAGGGCAGGCTGGGAGCCTGTGTCAGCAGCGGAGACGGCGAGGAGCGGAACGGACCAAGGTGTGCAGGTACGTATATATTTTTTATTTTTAAAATTTGTATTAATATTTCCGACCCCCCCCCCCGCTCCTACTCCACTTAACGCGCCGCCCCGTAACACCCACGAGCCGCGACTGCGTGGAGAGGTTTATTGGGATGGGCATTCTCAATGTCATCCCATATTCAAGTGTTTTTAAGAGGTGTAAGGAAGCAGTCAGATTGTATAGATGTTGGGGACCTCCAGTGAATGGACTACAATTGGGGCTCCAGGTTTGATGGTATGTACAACTTTGGCATTTCAGTCTGTATTTATGGATATTTATTTTGTGCTTACTGTAAAAAATGAAGGTGCAATGGGTATGTCATTAATTTAACCAAAAAATGTTTTCTCATCTTTGAATGTCAAACGAGCTTTAGTCATTTACAGTACAATGGAATCATCGGAAATCATTTGCATTTTAAAGCAGCTTAAAATAATAATACAGTTATTTAAGCTTCATTAGGAAATATGTTTTCTTTTTTTTAACTCCCCTTCCCGTTAATCTGCACAGCTATTAAATTAGCGTGCATGAAAATTGTCAAAAGTAAACCTATTTTTTGTATTTTCCCATATTTCAAAATAAATACAGACAGGACAATAGATTGTTTTCTGTCTGTATTTATCTCCAAAATCAGTAAAAACGGAAGAAAACCGGAGGCCTTAACTATCACGAAGTTTTCCGGATTGTCCAGTGATGTGTGACAGATCTCTTTATATATATTCCATGCCAGTTCATTTGGTATTTCAGAATTCTCCGATAGATGAGCGGTCTAATCCAGCATCTAAATTGTTGATTTTTAAAACAATACAATTGCTTTTTAATCTCGGCTCCCCTGCTTAACCAAACGGTGTGATCCCAGAGAACCAGTGTCCTCTCGGCTCAGAAGCCGGTGTCTCGGTGTTATGTGCGCGTGCACAGATCTGACGTGCACTTTTCTGCACTAGATTTCTTTCTCCGGCGCGCCACCCTCCCTGCCCCGGCCCCTCCCTGGGGAATGCTTGTTCCCCTGAGGTGAGCAGTCTTGTGAGGTGTCACGAGCTCCCTGCCCGCCTTGCTGCCCCGGGGCAGTGCCCTGCCAGCTGGCAGGAATGCAGAACACGGAATTCCGCGGTTTTTGTGCCTCTGTGAACACAGACACATTTACCAGCCAGGGCTTATCACAGGGGCACGTGCTGGCGCCGTAGATGCCGGGGTGCCAAGGGATGGGCCTCGATGTGCTGTGAGGGTACCCACGGATGGGCCTTTCTGTGAGGGTACCCACGGATGCCAGGGGCCCCCCTGTGAGGGTGCCAAGAGATGGGCCTCGATGTGCTGTGAGGGTACCCACGGATGCCATGGGACCCTCTGTGAGGGTGCCAAGAGATGGGCCTCGATGTGCTGTGAGGGTACCCACGGATACCCCGGGTCCCCCGTGAGGGTGCCAATGGATGGGTCTCGATGTGCTGTGAGGGTACCCACGGATGCCACTGGCGCCCCCTGTGAAGGTGCCAGCGGATGGCACGGGCCCCCCTGTGAGAGTGCCAAAGAATGTGCCTCGATGGGCTGTGAGGGTGCCCAGGGATGCCACGGGCCCCCGTGAGGGTGCCGATGGATGGGCCTTGATGGGCTGTGAGGGTATACACGGATGCCACAGGCCATCCTGTGAGGGTGCCAAGGGATGGACCTCGTTGTGAGGGTGCTAACTGATGGGACTCGCTGTGATGGTGCCAACTGATGGGCCTCGCTGTGAGGGAGCCAAGTGATGGTCCTACCTGTGAAGGTCCAACTGATGGGCCTCGCTGTGAGGGTGCCAACTGATGGGCCTTGTTGTGTGGGTGCCACCTGATGGGCATACCTGTGAGGGTGCCACCTGATGGGCCTACCTTTGAGGGTGCCAACTGATGGGCCTCGTTGTGAGGGTGCCAACTGATGGGCCTTGTTGTTAGAGGGTGCCAACTGATGGGCCTTGTTATGTGGGTGCCACCTTATGGCCCTACCTGTGAGGGTGCCACCTGATGGGCCTACCTTTGAGGGTGCCAACTGATGGGCCTCGTTGTGAGGGTGCCAACTGATGGGCCTTGTTATGTGGGTGCCACCTTATGGGCCTACCTGTGAGGGTGCCACCTGATGGGCCTACCTTTGAGGGTGCCAACTGATGGGCCTCGTTGTGAGGGTGCCAACTGATGGGCCTTGTTGTGAGAGGGTGCCAACTAATGGGCCTTGCTATGAGGGTGCCAGCTGATACAGCCTCCTTGTGAGGGCCTCGCTGTGAGGGTCCAACTGATGGGCCTCGCTATGAGGTTGCCAACTGAGGGTCCTTGGTGTGAGGGTGCCAATGGATGGGCCTCATTGTGTGGGTGCCAAGTGGTGGGCCTCCCTGTGAGGGTGCCAACTGATGGGCTTACCTGTGAGGGTGCCAATTGATGGGCCATGCTGTGCTTTGAGGGTACCAACAGATGGGACTTGCTGTGCTGTGAGGGTACCAACGGATGCCACCGGTCTCCGGTGAGGGTGGCACAGACCCTCCCTGGCCACGTGCTGGCCTTGTGGAGGCTGTGGTCTCAGCGGATGGGCCTCGCTGCGAGGTCTTAAGCAGTGAAAACTGCATTTCAGGCCTCTTGTGCACCAGCCTGCCCCAAGTGCACTGCAGACAGGACAGGCCGGTGCACAAGAGGCCTGATGGCAGCTGTCACTGCCTGCCGCCCTCCTGAATGCACCCATCGCTGAAGCACTAAGCAGGGTTGTGCCAGGCTGACCAGGCCTGACCCTGCTTAGTGCTTCAGACATTGGCACATTCAGGAGAACTCCGCAGGGCACGGAACTCCGGAACTCGGCTTCGCAGAATTCCACTGAGCTTTTTTTCAACTCCGCGGAAATCCACGAAACCGAACTCCGTTCACTCTGCCCAGGCCTAGTTCCGAGGAAGTTGCCTGACCCCTTAGTTTCCAGCACTGACACCTCTGCAGAAAAGAGAAACAAGTAATGTTGCTCTTCCTTCCTGTTTTTAGGTCTAACTTTAGCCAAGACCTTTTGATTTTACTAAAATCATATGTATAATGTACTTCCTTATAGTGGCGTACTGAAATGTGATAGGGGCCCCCTCCAAAGTACATGAAGAGGGGCCCCCACCCAGTCAGCTGCGGTCCGACCACCCGGGCATAGTGCCAGCTGTGCTGAGGGGATCCCAGGAGCTCAGGGCCCCCCCACATTGTGGGGGGCTGAGAGGGCTAAGGTTACGCCATTGCTTATTTACTCGTAGGGATTTTCAGCCAGGCCTCTTCATCCATTGGTCTGTCATTGTGCCATTCACAATGTGGCAGTCGTTAAGCCTACTTCAGCCATCGGCTGACTTTATTATGAGTGACTCCATTCTGCTACTTTACACAGAGCACATCCAAAACAGAGTGGTGCCAGGGAGTATTATCCAATGTGTACCATTTCAGACCAAAAATATTTTCGATTTTAACTAATGGTAATTTTTTTAGGTTGAGGAGGGCCCAGCAGTTGCCCAAAGATGTACACAAACCATAGCAACAGAAGCATGGACAAAGCTAAAAGACTGGTGGCCAACACCAGACCTATTGGCTTTGCCAGTGCTTGTTAACCTTGTGGTATGGAGGCACAGTAGAAACCGTAGTTAGCCCACCCAAAGAGAGTTTTAATATAGATCTGACAGTTTAACAAAGAATTAAATGTTGATATAAACTTAAGCATAACTAGGAGCTTGTACAACAAGTGAACAGCAGCAGTTGCGGATGTTTCCCTGTGCAAGATGTAGGACCCGGTGATAAGTCATAACACATTAGGGTCTGTATAATAGACAGGGTGCACTGTCCCCGTTTACGTGACAGCACATCTTTAAATAGGTGCCCCATGAGCAAACAGGGATAGTTAAGCAGGTGCCCGTGAGCAAACAGGGATAGTGCGCCCTATTACAAATAATTTGCGGCCCTCAGGGCAGCACATTGATGAAAGGCAGACCCGCTGTTTCAAGAAGCCGCTCTGTCTCTCTTTGTGCAGGCGGCACCTGCCGGCGCTTCAAAGCCGGGATAAAAATCCCAGGCTGCCGAGTGCATAGAGTGACTGCACCCGCCTGCGGGGGATTTCTAGGGAGTCTACGGGACCCATTTCCACCCCTTCCAAGGGCTGCCATTGGAGGGGAGGCAGCCCTTTGAAGGGGCACTTCCTCTTTGGCACACAGGTAGTGCCCCTCATGGTGGTTCCTTTGCCTCTGCTTCCTCCTCCATGATACGCCACAGGTGTAGAGGTAAAGAGATTCCCTCATATCCATGGAGCCGCACCCATGCAAATGAGGGAACACCCCCTTAGGATAGCACCAGGGCTATATCCGCGCTGCTCCACCTGAATACAAAAAGAGGGCTTGTTTGCCTCTATGCCTACGTCCATGATACGGTGCGGGGTGGAGGCAAAGGGATTCCCTCATTTGCATGAGGCTACACCTTCATACAAAACAAGGGAACGCTCCTTTAGTATAGCACCAGCGATATATGTGCAATGCGCCATCTGAATACCAAAAGGCGGCTTCTTTGCCTCTATGCGTACATCCATGATACGGTGCGGGGTGGAGGCAAAGGGATTCTCTCATTTGCATGAGGCTACACCCTCGTACAAACGAGGGAACACTCCTTTAGAATAGCACCAGCGATATATGTGCATTGCGCCATCTGAATAACAGAAGAGGGCTTCTTTGCCACTGCATCCGCGTCCAAAATATGGTTCGGGAGTAGAGGCAAAGCGATTCCCTCATTTGCATGAGACTACACCCTCGTACAAACGAGGGAACTCTCCTTTAGAATAGCACCAGCGATATATGTGCATTGCGCCATCTGAATAACAGAAGAGGGCTTCTTTGCCACTGCATCCGCGTCCAAAATATGGTTCGGGAGTAGAGGCAAAGCGATTCCCTCATTTGCATGAGACTACACCCTCGTACAAACGAGGGAACGCTCCTTCAGAATAGCACCAGCAACATATGTGCATTGCGCCATCTGAATGACAGAAGAGGGCTTCTTTGCCTCTGTGGCTACGTCCATGATACGGTGCGGGAGTAGAGGCAAATCGATTCCCTCATTTGCATGAGACTACACCCTCGTACAAACGAGGGAACTCTCCTTCAGAATAGCACCAGCGACATATGTGCATTGCGCCATCTGAATGACAGAAGAGGGCTTCTTTGCCTCTGTGGCTACGTCCATGATACGGTGCGGGAGTAGAGGCAAAGCGATTCCCTCATTTGCATGAGACTACACCCTCGTACAAACGAGGGAACGCTCCTTCAGAATAGCACCAGCGACATATGTGCATTGCGCCATCTGAATAACAGAAGAGGGCTTCTTTGCCTCTGTGGCTACGTCCATGATACGGTGCGGGAGTAGAGGCAAAGCGATTCCCTCATTTGCATGAGACTACACCCTCGTACAAACGAGGGAACTCTCCTTCAGAATAGCACCAGCGACATATGTGCATTGCGCCATCTGAATAACAGAAGAGGGCTTCTTTGCCTCTGTGGCTACGTCCATGATACAGTGCGGGAGTAGAGGCAAAGCGATTCCCTCATTTGCATGAGCCCACAACTCCATGCAAATGAGGGAACGCCCCTTTAGTTCATCATTGTCGCTATATGCTCACTGCACTATTTGAATATCAGAAGAGGGCGCACAAGCGTCTGTGGCCTCTTCTGTAATACTACAGTGCCCTGGCGCCCAGAAAATGGGTGCACATGCCATTGCACCCCAGAGGCACCTTGTGTAATACACACCTGGGTAGTTGGGTCTTCTCCTATGTGAGTACATGAATGTGTGGTAATTCTGTAAGATGATTTGTCTGTTGTACGTCTTGCATGTGTATGTCTGTTTACGGAGAGCCTACTGCAGCCCTCTAATGCCTCTCACTCCCTCCTTAGTGTGTTGTACCTGTCCCGCATGTGTCAGAGAATTGCGTGTTGTTCCTCCTGCTGCTGCCACGAGTCCTTTACGTATTCTTTGTGTTAGGAGTTGCAAATGAGATAGTGAACTCCTATAAAATACAGGAGCAGTATACTTTTGGTTTTACATGTGAAATAGGCAGTTTTTTGAACAGCACTACACCAACTTTGTTAAATTTTAAGATACAGCTGACAAATGGCTTCATGTCATATCTAATATGTTTGGCGATTCTGGCAATTTAGCGAACAGTACTTTGCGTGCTGTGGTTTTGAGGCCATCATGACAGTGATAAAAGCAAAACTACCAGCCCCACAATGCAACATGGAGTTGGCTTAGGAGCACAGTAACAAGTAGCAGACTTGTGGAATGCAAAATAAAATGTAGCTCCTGACTTTCTCATTTTTAGTTGGAGCATAGCAGCACGCAAGCGCTGCTTTACCGCCGTGTGGTATAGATCTGGGCTTCTAACCACGTCACATCAGGCCCATCACTATGACTCGTTCTTGGGCTTGCCTTTCAAAAATCCTTTGTTTCCGTTCCTAACTGCTTTACGTTTGTCCCTCCTTAGGGCAGTTTTGTTACCCGCCTTGGCCATCGACGCTGTCACATGGATAATTGCACTTTCGCCAATAACTTTGACTGTGAGCGAACTTCATTTTCCTTTTGTGTCTGTCCTTCGCGCTCACGGCGGCCATGGTGCTTTGAATCAGCTCGCTTATGTCAACTGTTTTACTTTTTATTTTCAGTTTGTGTGGCAAGAAAATTCCAGTTAGGAATTTACAACGCTAATAGCTCTAACTCGGGCAAACCCGAGAACCATTGCATTGCAAATGCTTGTTTTTTATGTCACTCAAGGTTTAAATAGCTCACTAGGTGAGATGTTAGTGATAGCCTTTCAAATGTAAATGCAAGCATGCCATTGCTAATGGCTAACATTAAACACTCTTTAGATAAACAAGCTGGCATGTTATTTACCGGGATCATGTGAGCAACAACAGCTGAAAATGTCTGAAAAAGAAAAGCAATCTTTCCCTGTTCTCCCTGGTCCAGAGCTTGGTGTGATTTATGTGTAGCGCCTGAAAGACTCTGCCGTGAACAGGTGCAACACGTGCGGCAGGTGCTGTTCAGTGAGGGCCGCCAGTGGTGAGTGACGCAAGAAATAATCACAACCGCTGTCAGGTGAACCCTCAAAATCAGTAAATTAAGCTGAACTCAACACCCTGTTAGCTACGGCACAGAGCAGACAGTCTTAATTTAGGCCAATCTGTAAAGTATTTATGCAGTACCAAAACAGTAATAAAGTTGAAATGCTAAACGATAAAAATCCCACACCAAATTAGAGAAATAGAGTAAAATTTAATAAAATGACACCAGACTTTAAAAAAAAAATCCCATAAGGGGAAACAAAGGTATGAATTTTCAAAGTTTAAGTTTTGATAGAAAGCACAAAGGGGGTCATTCCGATCCCGGTGGGCGGAGGAAACCGCCCAAACACCGCCCCGCGGTCAAATGACCGCGGGGAGCATTCCAACTTTCCCGCTGGGCCGGCAGGCGATCTTCAAAAGATCGCCCGCCGGCCCAGCGGGAAAGCCCCAGCAAAGATGAAGCCGGCTCCGAATGGAGCCGGCGGATTTGCTGGGGTGCGACGGGTGCAGTTGCACCCGTCGCGATTTTCAGTGTCTGCCAAGCAGACACTGAAATTCTTAATGGGGCCCTGTTAGGGGGCCCCTGCACTGCCCATGCCAGTGGCATGGGCAGTGCAGGGGCCCCCAGGGGCCCCACGACACCCGTTCCCGCCAGCCTCTTCCTGGCGGTGTAAACCGCCAGGAAAAGGCTGGCGGGAAGGGGGTCGGAATCCCCATGGCGACGCTGCTTGCAGCGCCGCCGTGGAGGATTCCCTGTGGCAGGGGAAAACCGGCGGGAAACCGCCGGTTTCCCTTTTCTGACCGCGGCTTTACCGCTGTGGTCAGAATTGGCCAGGAAGCACCGCCAGCCTGTTGGCGGTGCTTCCTCTGCCCTCTGCCCTGGCGGTTTCAAACCGCCAGGGTCAGAATGAGGGCCAAAGTGCCAATGACAGTCAATGATCACAGTAGTCCGGCGTCTAGGCACAACTTAACGCTGGCCACAGGGGAGCATGGCTTGGATACACCAACCAGAGTTGTCCTGGTCAAAATGTTACCTTCTGACGTTAGTCCTTTAAGTCCCAAGCCACCACCGCAGTGCACGACTAAAAGTTTGCAGGACCTCTGGGGAGGCAGCCAGTGCCTCACAAGGTGTTGGGCAGAAGCCAACAGCAGAGTCCAGTCCAGGTCCATTTGCCACTGGTTAGCTGGGTACTCCCAGGGCAAGTGCAGCTTGTGATGGCCATGTAGCTTACACAGAATGTCAGTCAACGGACCCTAGGAGTTCACTCCTTTGCCATGGGTACAAGAGGCAGCTGGTCCAGTTTTTCAGGCCTCCTCACAGGTCACAGGCATCAGCTCCACCCCTCTTCTGATCTTCTGCAGGTCCTGCATGTGTTCTTAGGAGGTGCTTTGGCATTCCAAATGTATGTGTGCCACTAGCTAGTGGGTGGGAATGACTCTTGGTATGACCTACCCAAAGGGGTAGAAGTTCTAAGGGCCAATCTTCCCAACTTTAGGCATTTTCAAGATGTTGAAAGTCTTTTCCACACTCAACTTGGGCTCCGAGGGTTGGGGGAGTGTGCGGAGTTAGCTATGGCAATGGGTGGAGGTCCTTGGCTTGCTGGTAGACGGACTGCGTGTCCTATCTAGAGATCCCCTCTGGGGCTGTCTATGCCAAAAGTGCATCTGGCAGTGTGGTTGGTTCACTTTTGGCACAGCTGAATGCCAAATGGCCTGTCATCAGGGACACCACTAGACCGGAACTTCATCCTGGCTAACAGGTCACCCAAACGAGGTGTGGCTAACACGTCAAGCAATGGGGTGGAGCTGTTCTCAGACCGAATACAATTACATAGAGTGATAAATTGTGCATTGTAAACATTCTGGTTAGATCGGATACAAGTACGAACAAACACGTTTTAGATCATTTGACAATTTTAATAGACTACTGACAGACAGATCTTTTAAAAAAAAGTGAATGAATGACTTGACTATGAATAGCAGCTTCTACAGATTTCAATACAAAGCACTTTAAAACCAGTTTTTACATAGTCTTTTTTAGGATTTAAGCAAAAGTTATTGCTTTCAATCAAAAACATAAAGCAATAGTTGCCAGGCTACATTACAAATAATGAAATAATGAAAAATGCACTACGACAGTACAAAGTAAATAGATAAAAAAAATACAATCAAGCAAATACATAAGATAAACAGGCTAAAAATGACACGCAAGCAAATACGTAAACATTCCTTCCTTAAATTGACCATGTGTTCATGAAATATTTGTAATTTCATCCTCAGAATGACACTTCTGTCTGACTGTTGCCCAAAGCTACGTTTCGCGGTCTGCTCATTGGGACGTCCCAACATACGCTTGTTTGAGGCTGCATGCATGTACTTGTCGCAGGATATTGAGCTTACTGGGTTAACACACTTGATTTCAGGATGGGGGCACTGCCTGGGCACTGCCAAGCCTCGGCTTGAGTTCAATTCGTAATGCATCCTTCATTCCTTCTGAGATTGAATAAATGAGTGCCAATCAGCTGGCAATATTACCGTCTGTTAATTACTGTCAGGAATCTGGGCTATTGTAAATGAAATTAAAAACATTGTTCTTAGCACCTCATATCGAGCAGTTCTCATACGAGATGACTCGGGTATATCCATGCAGGAAGGCTGTAGGCCTAAGGAATGGGCAAAGGGTATGTGTCTTGGAACAACTTTGTAGCAAAGGGTGCTCCAGCATGCAAAGAATGTGTGGCTCGGGGGCAACTTCCTGCAGCCAAATCACTCCAATAAACACAAATAGTGCCTTCCTAGTAGGATAAGTTATAATAAGAAACCATGCTTTCAATTCTGCACGGATGCCCCAAGTACATAAAGTCTAAAACCAACAAAATTTGTATATCCTGCCAGCTCAACCCGCATTATAAAATGCAACATTTGTAATGAATTTCACCAAAATTCCTTTGGGAAGAATGACCTTATCCTCCAAAATGGTTGGTCCTGAATGTGTATACTACTTATACCATTTCTCTGGCCTGCGTAGACAAAGGGCCAAACCTGAACGGGGCACAATAAAGAACCCAGGCAGATGACATGAGCATCAGTTTCTCATTGTAACTACTGGTGGGTGGAACTCGCGGAGTTTTACTCCGTGGAGTTACCTAAAATCTCTGCGAGATTCCATGAAGTTCCAGGAGTGGCGTAATTCAGTACGTCATGCTTCTCACACCCATTCTTAGCACCGGGAGCTTGTCCCACGCTGTATAATCAGCACAAATGGTACTACACAGTTCTGCCGCTCGAGTAATTTTTCATTTCAAGCTGCAGCTTTCTCAATGCAAGCAAAGGCTTTCTTAACGTGAGAGGTAGCGACCTGCTGCGACACCCGCGTTGAGAAATTTCACCGGGAGGTGGTCTAGCGCTGGATGTCCTCACTCGTGCTTGCCAACTTAATGTTGGCGAGCCACGCTTGAGAAAAACCTCCATCACAAGGTGGCTGGCGGAGTTTTTCTGGTACGCCATGCACCACCGGAGGAGCGGAGTTTACCGCCCACCCTTAATTGTAACACTGGAACAAGTAGTACACAAAATAGTGTTTTCATCGTACAATGCTTTCGCATTTCTAACCTCTTATACCCAACCTCAGAGTTAAGCTGTACTTGACAGCAGATTTAGGCTGAGTTTGACAGCTGAATGAGCTTTCACACACATTTTGCTGCAAAACCTCACTAGTTTAAAGAGGTAGGACACAGCAAAGCAAGGCCTACACCTGGGGAATGCTGCTGTAGTGCCTCTGCATAAACACCATTCAAGAGAAAAACGATGCAAGGCATATGTTAAAGCAAATTCTTACCATGTACTCTGGCTGCCATAATTCGACTGCGTTGTTTTTTCTGTCTCCTTGACAAACAACCAAAACCAGGAATTGTTTCAGAAAGAGAAAAGGAGCCTTGGCCTAGATGATCCTTCGCATGTTGAACCCAGTCAGGGAGAGTATTCATCAGGTGGATGGCCCAACACAGGGCGGACCTTGCGATGCTTCTGAGGTGGCAGTCCTGGATTGGATAGGCTGCTGAGGCTCCGCCCACAGTCCGTCATCTGTTTTCCTGTGCATGATAGGGTGGGCCTCCTCAATTTTGGCAGAGTCACAGCCCCTACTTCTTAAAACTGTTCATGAAGATTTTTTGGGGCGTAACCAGTAATAAAAGTGAGAGACTTCCTCTCAGAGTGTGCCCTAGGGTAGTTTTGTTACTAAAGACCAGAAAGAGAATATTGTACTAAGTGTTATATCAGGTGAACATTTCATCACACTCACCAATTGTTCGGAATGTGTTATTCTCACTTCACTGCCAGACCCTCTGGATGATGTGAAAGTTGTTTAATGTGGGATAGTTTGCTGCAATTTAGCAAAAAGTGTTCCATTCCAAAATGAATGTTCTGTCCAGAACGAGCACAGAAAAGCAATTGGTCTTTGTGGGGCTTTACTGTGCAAAATGGTGGGCACTATGCAGTGTGTTGTGTTTATTTAAGGTTATGGTTGGCCTCTGTGGGTCTGAGGGAAGAACACACTCCCTTAGATTCTGAAATGTCCACTTTTGGAACCACTGGTGGCCCTGGTTTAATCCTTTGGGTTCATCTGTGATTATTAATGGGTATATCCGTTCAGAAGCAGGCATCTGCTGCCTGCACTGACCAAGCATATGATCCGGGGAGTGTCTTGGAATTAAGCAATAGTCACACATCCTGTGACCAGAGTCATGGAAGAAGGAGATCTTGTCGGTCAGCGCTGCAGTCTTTAAAATCAGGCGTCCATGCCATTCTAAACTGGGAAACTGATCAGGCTCTTGTCTTGTACTAAGGACTTTCTGTTTTGTTTGCTGCACCCCTGTCTAAAGGTCCCTTGGTGGTTCATGCAGGGGAAGGTAGGATTTCAACTCATCAGCCTATTCACAAAGTTAAGTTTACATGCGTAAATATATTCACGTGCAAATCTACTCTTGCACGTAGTTGTAAATCCACACGTTGTGCTATTCACCATTTCTGAGTGTTGATTTACACCGAGGTGTAGACTTGCATGTCTCCCCCCTTTAGTTTGGGCAGGTGGAGGCATCTAAGACTGAATTTACGGGCCCTATTCACTGCATTTTGTGGCACGTAACGTAGTACTACAGTAGTAGCGGTTACTGCACAATGCGATTCATAAACCTACAGTAGGCTACAGGTGCACATCTCTACCTCCGCCTACTCACAAAGTCAAATTTAGATGTGAGTAAATATACACAAGCAAATGTACTCTTATGTTTTAGAGTTAATTTACTACTCTTGGCTAGTCACCATTTCTGAGTGTAAATTTACTCTGCTACTATATTGACAATTTTCACCACCCTGGGAAAGAATAGGGAAAAATTAACAAAAACATTTTACCTATTTTAGTGTTTTAATGTGTTCATTTATTTAATTTTTTCATTATAAAACATAAATATAAAATAAATTAAAATAATTATTTTTACCCTAGAACTAGTCGAATTAAATGTTAGAGCACATTACCTCTTCAAGATAAAAGTTTATTAAATATTTAAATGATTTAAAAATATTTATTTTCAAACAAAATAAAATAAAAACAGCCTATGTACCAATTCCACTTTTAATACATCAAACTGTGCATGATATGGAAAATACTGTAAGTTTTCCCCTTATACATCTCAGCAGGCTTGAACTGTCGAAATGTAACCAATGTTGGGTTATTTAAACGCATCTGATAAGTAAAACCAAAATTGTAATTCCATCCTGTGCGTAAAGAGGAGTATACACAGGAGATGGAATTAACCGCCCAATTTGTAATCAGGGCCTCAGTAATATACTTACATGAGGTGGGACCTGCTCATAATAAATACAAGAGAGGTGGGGGTGGAATTTACACTTGTGGGTTTGTGAATACCGTTTTCTAGTACAGGAGGGGTACTAAGGAGCACAGCCCACCCCCGCACTGTCACAGAATGAGTGGTGGTCTTAGCATCAGTCACAAACTCAACTCCCCAGTCACTGCTCTCCCATCTCCCACCACACTCACATTTAAATGCCCTTCAGTGCTTTTCCTCCTTGCTACCTCATGCCCTGCCTCCTTCGTTAATTTCCTCGACAAAAAGGGGCTTACTTATGAGAGGCGTGCGCCGCCGCAAAACATCACTTTTTCTGATGGTACCGGCGCAATCCTCTCAACCATATCTATGACGCCACACAAAGCCACTTTGTGTGACTTTGAATGGCCTCTTAGATATGGAGTAAGGCTGAGAAGCACAACTCACTGTGTTGCCTTACTCTACCCCAGGGAGGTGTTTGGTGGGTTTATACGCAGCACCCATGGATTTTGACACTTCCTCAGATTTACTTAGTCATGTAAACCTGGGGCAATGCCAAAACCTTACGCCTACCCAGGGGAGGCGTAACGAGGAGACATGTTTTCCTTGTTTTCTCCTCATTTTTAGGGTTGAGCCGGCGTCGCATGTGCTTGCGCATGCGTTCCGCTTGCGAGACGCTTTAGGAGTTAGAAAAGGGCTCGGAGCCCCGTTGACGTCACGTCAGTTGTCTTTCATTGGTTCGTGGGCTTTCCTGTTAAAATCTGCTTGCTTTCATTAGTGGAAGGCCCGCATACGTCATGCCTTTTCTGGTGGTTAGCCCTCCTCGAGCGCAGCGACCAACTACTGAAAACATGCGAGGCTCGCTGTTTCCTGTCAGGTTTGTGGACTACTTTTTATCTTTTGTTTGCAGAGCTTGGCAGACGTTGAGCGCTTTAGGTAACATCGACCCTGGTACATAGGTAATTGCACTTTTGCCGGTTACGTAGATAATTGCACTTTTGCCGATGGGTTTCATGATGAGTGAACTGTAGCAGCGCGATCGCTCTGTTTTTTTCTTTCAATTTGAAAAGAAAAATGCAGTTGGGAGTTTACAACTGCTAATAGCTGTAACTCATAGAAATGCGAGACCCTAGTGCATTGCAAATGCTTGTTTTTTCTCTTTCCATGTGTGCTGCATTCTGCAGCACACATGTAAATAGGAAAACGTCTCTCTAGATTGTTTGTGTGCAGTATCCCTTCCTGCACAAAAACAATCCTGCATGCACCAAAGGCACTCTTGCACCATGGTGTAAGGGTGCCTGCGTTGGCGCTAGGCAGACGATTGTGCACCAGCACAGGTGTAAAGGAAAGGAATGCACTGTATTGCATAAATACCGTGCATTCCTGTCCTTTCACTTTGGAGTAGGGCAGCACAGCAAGAACATTTGTGGCACTGCCCTACGGCAATTCCCCATAAATGAGCCCCATAATCTTTACGGACGACGTCACTAATTTTAATTACTCACCATCCTTCACCACCATCAACAAGAACTGGCGACTTTAACCTCCCAAACGTATGGGAGACGACCTCAAACATCTCTTCCCATGTCAGCCTCACTACACGCCTCTCTCCACCCACCAGCAATACTGGGGATTATGCAGATATCATTGTGGGCGCTAACTGCACCTCCTCCCCTGCTTGCTCCAGTCACTCCCTCTCAAGTGGATGGACCACTCTTCACTAGTGTTCCATATGAAGCCTCCATCTACCCTCACAAAACTTCCTAAACCTTGGACCATCTTATAGATCCTTCAAGGATGTCCCTTTAAAGACGTCCAACAATCTCAGATGCCCTCAAACTTCCAGGCAACCAAGGATGCCGGCACCCTCATTCACACCATTAACTTCAGTTCTAGATCCCTCACTGACACTCTCACGTGCCTTTCACACCAAGGTCAAGTCAAAACCCAATGCCCTTCAGAACCCCCACAACCTTGTCTCCTCCAAAGTACCTCCATAAAACTAGAGAGGACCTGGACCTGATGCTCCTTCAAAGGACCTCTAGCATTCAAACAGCATGCAGTGCCGGCAAACCACTCCAGTCTCAGAGCCAAGTCAGGCTATTCTGGTAAAACTATCTCAAAGCTGAAAATGGAAGCCAACAAACACTCAAAACAAACAAACACCAGGTAAAACAACTCCTGCCTCCTATCGTATGTCACTCTGGTGAGAAAACAAAAAAGCATGAACCTCTTCATCGGATGCAGTTGGCTACATTGCTCTCACCGGGTTCACCCAGAAACATCCCCCGATGACACCCCTCCACCTTCTCACCCCCAGCTTTCTCCAGTCCCACAAAGCTGCATTCCACAATGACCAAATAGTCCTGTCATGCACTGTCAACTTCCTCTCTACAGCTCTCATCACTCCTTCCCTAAACATCCTGCATAGCTCCATGTGACCTTCTGCAATGTCACACTCCTTGTAAACTGGCCAGATCCTCCTCTGGTCCAAAACTCAGCCAGGCCTTGATAACCCAGCCAAAGCCCAGCCCACTACTCATGTCGGACATGAGCTCTGATACTCTCACTCCAAAACCAGGCAGTTTCCATAACCTCTTGTAGAGCTATCAATCTGGCTCCTGGTCCCACTGCAGCGTGGTAAAAGGGACAGTTGAGGGCGCTAATGATACTGTGCCAACCGCAGATGATAGAAGGGCAGTCAGGAGTGCCAATGATGCTCTACCAACCGCAGACAGCAAAAGGGACAGTCTAGGGCGCCATTGATGCTGTGTCAACTACAGACGATAAAAGGGCAGTCAGGAGTGCTAATGATTCTGTACCAACCGCAAACAGCAAAAGGGGCAGTCTAGGGCACCAATGATGCTGTGCCAACTGCAGACAGGAAAATGGAACAGTCAAGAGTGCCAACGATGCTGTGCCAATTGCAGATGGCAAAAGGGACAGTTTAGGGCACCAATGATGCTGTACCAACCGGAGACGGTAAAAAGGACAGTCGAGAGCACCAATGATGCTGGACCAACCGCAGATGGCAAAAGGGACAGTCAAGAGCACCAACGATGCTGTACCAACTGCAGATGGCAAAAGGGGCAGTTTAGGGCACCAACGATGCTGTACCAGCCGGAGACGGTAAAAGGGACAGTCAAGAGTGCCAACGATGCTGTACGAACCACAGACAGGAAAACGGACAGTTGAAAGAGCCAATAATGCTGTGCCAACCATAGATGATAAAGGGGACAGTTGAATGCGCCAATGATGCTGTACCAACCACACATGAGAAAGAGGACAGTCAAGTGCGCCAATGATGCTGTACCAACAGCAGACAGTAAAAGGGACAGTGAAGTGTGCCAATGATGCTGTACCAACCGCAGACAGTGAGAGCTCCAACAATGCTGTACCAACCACAGGTGAGAAAAGGGACAGTTGTGAGCGCCAATGATGCTGTGCCAACCGCAGATGGTAAAAGTGGCAGTCGAAAACGCCAATGATGCTGTGCCAACCAGAGGCAATAAAAGGGACAATTGAAAGAGCTAATGATGCTGTAACAACCACAGACGGTAAAAGGGACAGTCAAGTGCGCCAATGATGCTGTGCCAACTACAGACAGGAAAAGGGGACAGTCAAGAGTGCCAACGACTCTGTGCCAACTACAGATGGTAAAAGGGACAGTTTAGGCACCAACGATGCTGTACCAACCGCAGACGGTAAAAGGGACAGTCAAGGGTGCCAATGATGCTGTACCAACCGCAGACGGTAAAAGGGACAGTCAAGTGCGCCAATGATGCTGTACCAACCGCAGATGGTAAAAGGGACAGTCGAGGGTGCCAGTGATGCTGTACCAACCGCAGACGGTAAAAGGGACAGTCAAGAGTGCCAACAATGCTGTGCCAACCGCAGACAGTGAAAGGGACAGTCAAGGGTGCCAACGATGCTGTGCCAACCGCAGATGGTAAAAGTGGCAGTCGAAAACGCCAATGATGCTGTGCCAACCACAGACAATAAAAGGGACAATTGAAAGAGCTAATTATGCTGTAACAACCACAGACAGTAAAAGGGACAGTCAAGTGCGCCAATGATGCTGTGCCAACTACAGACAGGAAAAGGGGACAGTCAAGAGTGCCAACGACTCTGTGCCAACTACAGATGGTAAAAGGGACAGTTTAGGCACCAACAATGCTGTGCCAACCACAGACAGTGAAAGGGACAGTCAAGGGTGCCAACGATGCTGTGCCAACCGCAGATGGTAAAAGGGACAGTCAAGTGCGCCAATGATGCTGTACCAACCGCAGATGGTAAAAGGGACAGTCGAGGGTGCCAGTGATGCTGTACCAACCGCAGACGGTAAAAGGGACAGTCAAGGGTGCCAACGATGCTGTGCCAACCGCAGATGGTAAAAGGGACGGTCGAAAATGCCAATGATGCTTTAACAACCACAGACGGTAAAAGCGGTTGTGAAAGCATGCAGGTCCTTCCCATGGCATGTCAACGACTAACATTCTACCCTGCTACATGTAACGCAAAACACTGGACAGCAGGAGCACATGTCCAGGAATGCACTGACTGCGCCCACAACGTTGGCAAGCCCTCCTCTGCGTGTGAGCAATTAGAAACACTGTGGACTGCATCTCCCAGAATGCAGTGGGAGAGCGGCTGCTGACGCGCTGGGAGAGTTCTCTCTCCCTTCCTTGTTCCATCATCTTCTACTCCACCTTCTGACATCTTGCCCCCACCCCACCCCTCCACCTGCCCCCACCCCACGCCAAAGTTATGATCCCATGAATGTGAATTCGTCCCATTTGTAGGATGCCCTGAAGGTCGCCCTTGCTTCTGTGACCTGCAACCTGTGGCCCGGAAACCCCCACACTATTTACAATGCCGAGGTGGTGTACGTTTGACATAGGCGCTATATAAAGAACCCCTGCATTAAAAATATAACATATTTGCAATAGGTGGCGCGGCCGGAGTGGGCCAGTACTATTTTGCAGAAGTCCAGACCTGGATGTGACCTTTTAGTTTTCTAAAGAGATTTTTCAATTTTTTGTCAGGGTGGGTGAAGAATGAATGTGGACATGCAGACTCGGGGGTGGGGTGGGGGTTTAGAGATGCCTTTGGGAGCATTTTATGGTAGAGGGAATTTTTACCTGTTGTGCATAATTCATTCTCCCAGGAAGCCTTTGTCCTCGACAGCTGTTATCTGTTCTTGGGGGGGGGGGGGGGGGGGGGGGGGGGACTCTGTTGTCAGGTTTTATTGGCATGCTTGGAATTTTGGGAGTGTTGTGATGTGTTCCGGGAATGAAGCGCCTGGTGACGTACACAGCCTTTGTGTGAGGTGCGCGCTGTAAACACTCCACAGTGGGGACAAAGCTTGGAGTGCGGGCCCCAGGGAGTCCGTGGGGGCATCACCAGGGCAGATCCCCTGGGGGTGGAGGGGGCGGGCTGGGCTGCCAGTAATTAGCAGACAATCTCTGAAAGTACACACAGTAAACAAGTGATCTGTGATTGGTGCACACACGTCCTTTAATGCTGTTTATCTAATCCCCTGCCCAGCAGGGCGACCACGCAGTTATAAGTGAGTTAAAGTGAGGGGCGTTATTCCCCTCCGCCCCTATCTCTTGACTCTCATCTGCACATCCTTGGGGGTGGAGGCCTGATTTCACTGGTTAGGAATTTCCCTCCCCTCCCCACTGGACTGAATCTGTGCCCCCCTGGGAGGCCCAGTGAGCTTTGGGGACACAGCAAAGGGCTGGGAGCAAACAGGCCTTGTGGGCAGAATCTACCCGAGGCCAATATTTGTATCTACCCCAAGGCAGGGGCGACCGGGCCCGGGGCCCGTGTGGTGGTGATCCAGACAGGCCAGGGCCTCCAAGTTCCAAACACGGCAAAGTCTGCCATAAGACTGACTCTGCCCCAACACTACCGGACTTTCAGCAACGCTGGTGTGGACAGACATAGAGAGGATCAGGGTGACGACCTGATCTGCCGACAATTAGAGCTGAATAACCACCCTCGAGTCTCGGCGTCGGCTCACCATCCTGTGATTCTGGGCAAGTCACTTAATCTCCCCGTGCCTACAAAAAACTTGAATGTGAGTTGTGTAACTGGTGCTCGTGAAAAGCGCTCCGGAGTTCGGGTATATAAAACTGCGAAAAAAAGCCTGAAACGTATGAGACTGAGGGCCAGATGTAGAACGTGTTTTGCATGGCGCAAACTGCGAAAATCGCAGTTTGCGCAATGCAAAACGTGCATCGAGATGCACATTCCCATTTTGCAAGTCGGTACCGACTCGCAAAATGTGAATGCGACTCGCAAAAAGGAAGGGGTGTTCCCTTCCTATTTGCGACTCGCACCGCGATGCAGAATTGCTTCGTGACCGCGAACGCGGTCGCAAAGCAATTCTCAGTTACCACCTGTGTCACACTGGTGGTAACCCATTCGCAAAAGGGAAGGGGTCTCCAGGGGACCCCTTCCCCTTTGTGAATGTCGCTATTAATGTTTTTTCAGAGCCGGCAGTGGTCCACCACTGCCTACTCAGAAAAAACAAAACCAAATGGTTTTGTTATTTTTTTGTATTGCAACTCGTTTTCCTTTAAGGAAAACGGGCTTCAATACAAAAAAAACTGCTTTATTTAGAAAGCAGTCACATACATTGAGGTCTGCTGTCTCCAGCAGGCCACCATCCCTGTGAATGCAGGGTCTCGCTATGGGGTCGCAAAATGCGACCCACCTCATTAATATTCATGAGGTGGGTCTTTGTGACCCCATTGAGATTCGCAGAAGGTGTCTGAGACACCATTCTGCATACGATTTTGCGAATCGGAAATTGCGAGTCGCACCGACTTGCAATTTCTGATTCGCAAAATCTAATTTTGCTACATCTGGCCCTCAGTCCAGTCACTGGCGATAGAAGCCTGGCAGGTGGCTGGCTCTTTCATTGCCCTACCGCCAGGGGCATAGGTTAGCCAGCAGGATGGTGGTAGGGAGGATGGCCATATAATGTTAAAAGTTATAAGACAGCTGTTCCCAACCTCATGGCATCTGTGGACCCCCACTTTATCACTGGGGGAACCCAGGGACCCCACACTTAATGATTATTGGAATCTGGGAACCCCACCCCCCCACTGAGTTATTAGTGAAAGCAGGGGACCCCGACCTAAACATTGTTGATGATTTGAACCACAAAACAATATACAACAATACAGAAACAAACAATCATCAAACAAATACACAAATGATAACATTTAATTTAATTTGCAAACAAATAAAATTAAAAAAAATACAACATTTACTTTGATTAGGAATATTGGAGCTTTTCTAAACTCTACTGAAGCCACACATCGCCCATACTGTATTCTGTTTGATGCATCTGCACGGCTCCCACAAATTAATTTGAGGATAATAATTAATTTTTTGGCCTCCACAGTATGTTTTTTTCAATTGCACATTTAGTCAGTAAATTTATATACACTTTTTTAATCTGTTAATATTACTTAATTTTCTAAGCAGTAACGGACCCCATGAGGAGGCCTCGCGAACCCCCCAGGGGTCCCTGGACCACGGGTTGGGAACCACTGATCTAAAACAAGCAGGGGATGTGAAAAGGGCTAAAGGGACAGTGGAAGGGGAGACAGACGCAGATTGGTACAGGTATTAAGTGAGAGAAAACACAATATTATGTAAAATAACCAACATTTGTGAAGGCTTTCAAAGCAGAGGAGTGTGTGTGTGCGTTTTTGTCTGTGTTTATGTAAATATCGCTTGTGACACCTCACCATATCTGACTGAAAGCACATGTACCCGACTGTTTTCCAGGAAATACATTTATTAGGGTGGTGTAACACCCCAAAACACCCTCTCTCCTGATCCTTGAATCTATTCCCCTGCCTACCACTCTTTAAGGTGCAATGACCTTTAGAGGCCTGACATGTTACTGACTTCACCATAGCCCTACCAGTCTTTCAAAGGCACTGGCCTTGACAAGCCTGACGTGTGACTGACTCCCCCATATCCCTACCAGTCTTTCAGGTGCACTGGCCTGTAGAGGCCTGACATGTGACTGACTCCGCCATAGCCCTACCAGTCTTTAAGAGGCACTGGCCTTGACAAGCCTGACGTGTGACTGACTTCACCATAGCCCTACCACTCTTTAAGGTGCAATGTCCTGTAGAGGCCTGACATGTGACTGACTTCCCCATAGCCCTACCAGTCTTTCAGGTGCACTGGCCTGTAGAGGCCTGACATGTGACAGACTCCCCCTTAGCCCTACCAGTCTTTCAGGTGCACTGGCCTGTAGAGGCCTGACATGTGACTGACTCCCCCATAGCCCTACCAGTCTTTCAGGTGCACTGGCCTGTAGAGGCCTGACATGTGACAGACTCCCCCTTAGCCCAACCAGTCTTTCACATGCACTGGCCTGTAGAGGCCTGGCATGTGACTGACTCCCCCATAGCCCTACGAGTCTTTCAGGTGCACTGGCCTGTAGAGGCCTGACATGTGACTGACTCCCCCATAGCCCTACCAGTCTTTCAGAGGAACTGGCTTTGGCAAGCCTGACATGAGACTGACTCCACCATAGCCCTACCAGTCTTTCAGAGGCACTTGCCTGTAGAGGCCTGATATGTGACTGACTCCGCTATAGCCCTACCAGTTTTTCATAAGCACTGGCTTTGGCAAGACTGACATAAGACTGACTCCATCAAAGCCTTATCAGTCTCTCAAAGCCTGACGTGTGACTGACTTCACCATAGCCCCACCACTCTTTAAGGTGCAATGACCTGTAGAGGCCTTACGTGTGATTGACTTCACCATAGCCCTACCAGTCTTTCATGTGCAATGACCTGTAGAGGGCTGACATGTGACTGACTCTGCCATAGCCCTACAAGTCCTTCAGAGGCACTGGCCTGTAGAAGACTGACATGTGACTGACTCCACCATAGCTCTACCACTCTTGCAAGTGCACTGGCCTTGACAAGCCTGACATGTGACTGACTCCCCCATAGCCCTACCGCTCTTTCAGGTGCACTGGCCTTGACAAGCCTGACATGTGACTGACTCCCCCATAGCCCTACCACTCTTTCAGGTGCACTGGCCTTGACAAGCCTGACATGAGACTGACTCCCCCATAGCCCTACCAGTCTTTCAGAGGCACTGGCCTGTAGAAGTCTGAAATGCGGTTGACTCCACTATGGCCCTGTCAGTCTTTCAGAGGCACTGGCCTTCACAATCCTGACAGATGACTGCGTCCGTCAACCTCACCAGCCTTTCAACATCACTAGCCCCAGAAGCCCGACATGTGACTGACTCCGCCTCGGCACACAGTGCTTTCCAGGCCCATTTATCCACCTGGGAGCCTTCCGATGCCCATGTAGGCCGAGTGGGCCCCGGAGATATTGGTGCAGTGGGCCAGTCTGACCCGGAAGTGCTCCCGCTGTGCAGAACGTGAACTGTGGCTGATGTTGAAACCTCGGGCAGGGAGGGGGGCGCTTCTTTATTTTCTGTAGTGTCGTATAGCGCTTACTCTACCCGAAGGTATTTAAGCGCTTTACATGAACACCAGTTACACAAGATCGCAACCAATTTTAAGGCACATAGGGATTAAGCGTTTTGCCCAGGATCACAGGGTGTTGAGCCGACGCCGAGACTCGAACTTGGTTGCCCCAGTTCCGGCCGTCACGCCACATCCTCTAAGCGTTGATGGCCTCTCACCCACTTGCCCCGGGCTGGCCTTGTGCTCAGGGGACGGATGCTTCCTCTCGGGGCCCAGGCTGCCCTCGTGAGCGTGCATTAATCCCAGCCGGAATGCAGGCCGGTCCCGTGTGCCCGGGGGGCAGGAGGGGGCCGCATGAGAATGGATGTAACCAGAGCCGGAGGAATGCCAGGAATGCCATTCATGGGGCTTAGAGCCACTTCAGCCGGCGCCCCTCCTCTCCACATGGGGGGTGGGGTAACACAAGGCCATTATCTCATAGCGCCAAGCAGGATGCAGGGATACTCCCCCCATCCCCCGAAACAGGCCTGTGCAATCTGCCCTCATCCGTGCCCGGCAAACACACACTCGACGTGGTGGCAAAGTTACCCGGTGCCTCGTGTAATGGATTCCATTACTCGCAACATATGACATCCTCGTTAGCATGACATGACGTAAACTTAACATATAAGCTAAATTAACATAACATGCACCGTCACATATACAGAACACGTAATCTAACACATACCCAACATAGATGCTAGCCTAGCACGTAAAGACATCACATGTTACATAGAACATAAAACATAACCTAACGTGTGGCACAACGCATAAACTGAATTACAATGTAACAGACGAAATAACATACTAACATAACATGTTAGCAGACCACTCACATTATAACCAAAGAACATATATAATATGACATGCCGTCACAATACATCACTTTTGCATCTACGTATCATTTGACAGAATTATAAAGTGTAAAAAAAGAGGGAGTAAAGTATTGGGTAGGTGAAGTACACATGCGCAAAGAGAAGGCACGTGCGCACACGTAGCACCAGGCTCGCCCACCTCACGTTATTTACTGACTCGTGCACAATTTACGCGCCTACTTCACGAAGTTTTTGTGTAACACACCTGTTTACCACTAGCACAAAAGCTTTGTGAGTGGGGCCCAGGGGTGTAACACAGGGCCCTGCAGCCTCGGCGGTGTGGTGGGGGATTGGCCCATTCTGCGGTCCCCGAATCCTTCAGAGGTGCCCATCCTGTCCAATGGACATTTGTAAGAGCAGTGACCCCTCTTCACATTCTGCAGGGGACCCCATCATTCACGTTACGTCAGAGGTCGGACCCCCGGACAGGTGACCCCTGGATAGAAGTTTCCCCAGTGCTCTGCGCTCCGGCTGTGCCAAGCCACCCCGAGGCCAGAGCGGCGGCTCTTTAAAGGCACCGACCCGAGGCTCCTCCGCCCAAAACGCTTCCCAGAAGCCTTTGAATGCGTGGGAACCAGTGTCCCACATGCGTCCCACTCCTAGGGGTGTTCTCAGCCCCCAGCCCTACCCCTAGAGGCCCTGGACAGGACCCCCCTGGTGGACCTGGGCCACAACAGCGCGCCAACAGGTGCAGGCACTTCAAAGGCCTCTGGCTATAGGGGCTGTCACAGCCAGAGCGATCCGGACTGGGGCACCCCCCCCACCCCCCCCCCCCCCCCCCCCCCCGAGAAGGGCAGCACGGGTGGGGCCTGCTGGATATACAGACCTGCGCACACACGTCAGCCCCAGGGACCTGCAGCACGCATCTATCCTCAGTAAACAAGCATTTGCAATGAAATGGGTCGAGTTAGAGCTATTAGCGTGTTTAATTCCTAACTGGACTTTTCTTGCCACATAAATTGAAAATGAAAAATAAAACAGTTGACATAAGTGAGATGATTCAAAGCACCACGGCCGCCATGAGCAAGAAGGAGAGACACAAAAGGAAAAAGAAGTTCGCTCGCAGTCAAACCTATTATCAAAAGTGCAATTATCCATGTAACAGGGTCGGTCCCCAAAGCCGTAACAAAACTACCCCAAAGAGGGACAAAAGACAGGCCCATAAACCAGTGAAAGTGATGGGCCTGAGGTGGGAGTGGGTAAAAGCCGACATAGATACCAACACGTCGGAAGAGCAGCGTTTGCGCGTTGTTATGCTCGACCTAAAAAGAATGGAAGAAACAGAGTTTGCTCCACACTTTAGGTAGACTACTCAATATAGTTTAATGTGTACAGTGCTTCAAATCCCAGTCGAGGAGCTACAACGCAAATAAATCTACCGGATACATAATGGTTAACAATGGGTGCTTATAGAATGTTTAGGTTTCGTTTATCTTTTCATGAAATACCAGTCAAGGTGAACGCTGGAGAGATCAGGGCGGCCACTTTCACATCCATTGTGCAGGACATGGTGTCTGTTCTGTGGGGTCTGGTGCTCTTTGGTGGGGGGGAGGGGAGGGGCGGGTGGGGAACGCAGGGCACATCACCTTCTAAATCAGGAAGTAAACGGGTCACAAACATGCCCTGAATTTGCAGCTGATGATGCTGCAATGTGTTTATCACCCGACTAATTATATTTTGTCGGTGGGCGTTTACCTTACAGGTTTATATTATATGTGTAGCTTATGAATGGTGTAAAATGATTTGCATAAACAGCAGCATTACTGTGTATTAACTATACTCCTGAAGTATGTATGCAGCAGGGGTCTCTCTGGGTTTGAAGTTGCTTGCGTTGCATTAAGTGGAGTGATGGTGGTGCTGTCATATTGTAATTACGGATAACGGGATGTGCTTAAATGTCGCAGTGCTCGAAAGTCACTTGTAAAGGGGACTCAACAAGCCCTGGGATTCATTTACGCAGTGCGGGAAGTATCTGTACCACCTTTTTGCCTCTAGATCAGGGGTCTCCAACCTTTTCTAGAGTGAGACTTACTTCTGATCATCATTGTGAGCTACTGAAGTATAAACAACTTGTGCATTGTTACCAGACACCCCCATGCCCAATTTAATTAACAATAAGCCTAATGTCCACAGGGCAGATACTATGCTTTTTTACAGAATGCTTTAACGAGGGGCACGGTGACTGGGCTGCCATGTGTGTCAGTAAGGGCGTGGTCTTGTGGTACAGGACATGCCTTTCAACATATGTGGCACCGTTACATGTACAGCACAAACATACAACCATTTTTTTAAAAATGGGAAACATTTAAAGTGCAGACAAATGTTCTGCAAAAACGTTGATAATATGGAACATTTTTCTGCACTTTAAATTTCTCCAAATTAAAAAAAAAAGACTGTATTTTTCAGTTATACATAGGATAGGGTGTACACTGGCCACTGGGAGTCAGAGGCCTGCTATTTGTGAATATGACACTTTAAAATGGGGAAAAATAAAATGAAGTGTTATCTTAATCTTTGGGGTAACTTTTCATTTTGATGTTTCCCATTTAAAACCATTCAGAAACATCATTTTGTTCTCAAGCTCTAAAATTGAGTTGACATGGACTTTTATTTATGAGTTAAATGCCTCAGTGTTTCAGTTTTTCACTTCTCCGCCCCAGTTGCAGCCTGGGTACTACACCTGACTGAGCACTGCTCATTATCAGGCCCTGCTATCTGCAGCCTGGTGATAACAATGTAAAATACAATAAGCCTCCCCTTAACCTTAGAAGGAAAATGTGACTCTGTACTTATTTAAAAATGAGCTCAATGCTGTGAGCTACTCTGGAGGGTTCTGGGAGCTACTGGTAGCTCCTGATCAACTGGTCTGAGACAGCTGCTCTAGATATTGGTTTAGAGCATCCTTTATAACTACTTCTGTCTACAGGTTTACATCCCCAGATTGCATGTAAGAAAACACTCACCTGCTATATCCCTTAAAGCTCTGAATGAAAAATTGGGCATTGAATGAAACTTTTACTTACTTTTTCCCTCACTTGTTTATTTTGAATACTCCTATGCAACCCTTCTGCCAACATCTTCTGTGTGTGCTACTTTAAATCTCATGTCTTTCTGTCTTAAGCTCCTTTTTTTGAAACCATAACCAACTGCTTCTCATGTAGCCCCCTGTAATGATCGCACATAAGCCACTAATTACCAGAAAGAGAATGGGCGCTATATAAATGCAATTTCAACTCGATTTCAATGGATAGTAGCAAGGGCCAGTGGATTTATGCTATTCAGTGTCTGCAGCCATTACAGCATAGTTATGGCTTTACAGCATTTGCCATATAAATTTCCACATGTTGAACATTTGCAGATTTTGTAAAGATGTTGTTTCTATCTCTAATGAGTGATTATAATACTGACAGAAAATGTGCTGCATAATTTGATTTTTTTTGTCACATAGTTTAGATAATGGTGCCACATAATTTACATAGCCTTGCCACATAGTTCCAGACAATGGTAAAGCTCTGCAGAGTGGTTTGGGGCTGCCATTATGATAATAAAACTTTTATTTTATAGGGAACCGTAACATATGTTCCATTATTTACTTTCCTGTCAAATATCAGATTTTTTACCACTGTATCTTATGCAATTTTAGCACCTAGACATATATGCTATATACATATATGTGTGTGTATACATACATGCACATATATATGCACACAGACATAAACACACATATTTAATGAAAAAAAATGAGTTAATTGTTTGTTATAATGCAGCAAACGCAATATGTTGGCCTTCTGTTTTTTAAATGTGCCATCAGCAAAGTGGTGTACTAAGCTTGACAGTGGGGTGGAGCACGGATTATGGTGTGCGGTGTGGGTTTCATACAATAACTGGCAAATTTCAGGGCTTTTTGGTTTTGTGTTTGCGGGACCGTAACTAAGCTTTGTGTTTTTTTGCATTCAATGTAGGTTTTTTAAATATGCACTTCACTCACCTGCCATGTCTCCGTTCCAAGCTGCACACAGCCTTTGGCCATGTATAGTGAAGGTTGGCATCAGAGCCTAGTTGTGGCTCAGGCACTGCGCCCAAACCTGGGGTGGACGACCCCAGGTTTGCACATGTTTGGCCGTGTGTAATAAAAAAGGACCACAGAGCCTGCTTGAACAGCCCAGAAGCCAGACAACCACCACCCAGAAGGTCTTCGCCATGTGCAGCGTGGGCTGCCCACGGGCCCTGGCATTTTTGACACAACCTCGCTTAATTTTCCCATGCCATCCCATAATATGTGCATGAAACCTGGCATTCTTGCACAGTGCATGTCACTATTTCCCAATTTCATACCGATTCATCAACCAGAGCCAAAAGGAATAGGTGAGTAAAGCCAATATTTACCTTTGTTCCCCAACAGAGACGATTCTCAACATACCAGTAGAAATCTGAACCTGCTAAATGTCTGCCAAATGTCATGCAGATTCATCAAACACTGCCAGATATATTAGCAGATGAACTTTGACCCCACTGGTAAATGTACCATGCCATAATGGACCCACATGAAATTGATAATATCAAGACTAATCTAAACATGGGCAGTCGCTGCCAAATTTCATGCAGATCCATCAAAGAGTGCGAAAGCCATTAACAAACCAAACAAAATGGCTCCTCCTTTAACTTGCTGCCCCACCCACTTGGGATCTGAAAGAAACCTCAGATGCATGCATTGGTTGTAATTTGCAGACTGCCACATTTCACGCAGAGGCATCAAACAGTGCCAAAGTTATCGACTGAAAATTGTATTCTCGCCCCTGCCCCCGAACTTTGCCTCCATGATGGATTGATGCAAAACTTGATATACTAATATAAAACTACTTCTTCTAAACCTCTGTCTGTTTTCGGGCACATTCATCGCACAGTGGCAAACTTTTTAGAAAGTTAACACCCCTACTCTCCGTTTTTAACTGGGTTCCCCCTTCGAGATCTGTATGAATCTGAAAATAGCAAAAACATGTTTAACATGCTAAGCATATGCCAATTGTTATGCATATTTTTCAAGATGTTAAAGCTATAAGCAAATAAAAAGTGCTTTTTTAACTGTCAAAGTATACACAAGTGTTAACCCTTTGAGGCCCACCTGGCAGGTTTTTCAAATGCTAATGTCTCAAAAATTACCAAATGGATTTACATCAAACCAACAAAAGCTATCTTTACGACAGAAGTGCTACTGTCAAGTTTGGTGGTAATCTGTTTAGCGGTTTTGGCTCTGAGCGCAAGCAACATTTTCCGTGTATGCGAGAATGGGAGGACATATCATTTCTTCAGCCTCCTCATGCCTTTAACGTTTTCCCCATATATGGATCCGCATGAAAATTGACATGCCAGACCTAAGCTGACTATAGCAAGTGACTGCCAACATTTAGCGCAAATTTGCCCACAGGGTCAAAAGTTAAAGGCAAATCAAAAAATGCATGTTCAATGGGAAGTGTGGCTGAGCTATAAATACCCCCAGTGTCTACTGCATCTGACCAGGAGAGACCCTACAATAGACATGAAGCTCTCAAGAAAACCCAGATTAAATTCAGAAGAGAAAGATCCAGTATGGGCCAACTAGTAGGAAGTGGCATCACAGATGAAAATGAAACGTAATTGAAACCTATGGAGGGCTTCACCCAGTG
The DNA here is from genome assembly GCF_031143425.1 of Pleurodeles waltl. Lineage (NCBI taxonomy): Eukaryota > Metazoa > Chordata > Amphibia > Caudata > Salamandridae > Pleurodeles > Pleurodeles waltl. Next base: position 30,686,930 of record NC_090448.1, on the reverse strand, counting down.
CAACAAATGCAAAGCATATCTACAAAGGGAGAATATTACACCATTTGATACCCCTTTTAAGAAGTCCATCAGACTCAGAGGTAACCTGCCATGTAATAGTGATCATGCAAACTACATGTTAACATACACCTACCCAAACATCTACATAGGTGGCGCCCTCTTACCTGCCCATAAATAAATACTTCAACACGTGAAGGCTATAAGGAACAATTGTACCAGGTACCCCGTGGTGAGACACTTTCAGAAATATCATAAGGGGAACAAAGCCACTAACAGATACCGTGTAATAAACCTTGTCCTGAAAAAGGCCAGAGGGGGTGACAGGGAGAACTGCGTAGGCTGAAGTCGCTGTACATCTTGTTATTGGATTCCCGAAAACCACCAGGTCTAAATATTGATGAGGAGATGTATGTTCATATTTAGACTTCTGCTGCCTTGCCACTAGCCATCAAATATGATGCTAAATTAATTTTTATCAAGAATTTTCACAATATTTTTCAGATTTGTTTTGCCTTTTTTCTGAAACTTGCTAAACAGTATGTCCATTTGGCATTGCACTATCTTTGCAGCATATTGAAGAAGGTCGGAAGCAAGCCTATTTTGTCTCAAACTTAGGAGGTAATTTTAGCACATGGCCGAAAAGGGTTAGCACAATAATTGATAGTGCAACTGTTAAAAACTGAAAGATAATTGCTGTAATTTAGTGGATCATAATTAGGGCCCTGGTTTTATAATATTAATCTTTTCCACATTTCTATCTGTATTTATCCATATTTATTTTTTGCTCATTTGTTTTGTATTTAGTCATTTTTATTTTGTGTTTACTGTATAAATGAAGCTCCAATCGGTATTTTTCCACCTTTATTTAACTGATAAATTTATATTCACATTTGAATGTCCAAAAGCTTTCAGCAGTATATGATGCAAAAGTGTTATCAGAAAACTACTGCATTGCAGAATAGCATAAATACCTGTAGGTGTGCACTTAATTAAGTTTAATTAGGAAATCTATTCTCTTTTTTCATCTCCCCTACTCAGAATCTGTACACCTACTGATCTGGCATTCGTGATTACAGTAGAAACAATCATCCAAAGAAGGCCTATTTTCCCGTATTTTTCTGTATTTGGAAATAAATACAGGCAGGAGAATAAATAGTTTTCTATCTGTATTTATCTGTAAAAATCAGTAGAAACGGACAACTGGAACCCCCTAATCATAATTACACCTGTGAGGTCCAATTTCTTGCACCAAAGGCAAAACATAGGCAAAAAAATGCAACAAGAAGCCTAGACCGATGTTTTTGAGGCAGGGGATTTTGCACCCAATGTCGCTTGACCCATAAACAAAGTCCTCAGCAGAGACAGAAGCATCATGAATGTCATTTAGAGGTAAACACCGAGGGCTTGAGTGGGAAGCAAGCATCCTGGACCCTATCCAGCAGGGTTTATGAGCTCATAAGTGTTTTCTACCACAAAAAAGGTGTAGAAACTTACACTGGTCAAGGCATTTCACACCACTATTTTCCTGATGTAAAAATATTTCACGATTTTCAAAAAGGCGTGAAATGGCATTTCCATAGCTTCTAGGTTTAACTGGTGGTCTTGGGTTCAGTGTGGCGGCTATTTTGCAGATTCACAAACTGTATTAGAAACAAAGTAGTATCAAAGAAATACAGGAGCAAGGCTGCAGTAGTTAGTCACCTAGGGGTCTATTCAAGAACTGCATTTTATAATATGGTTAGTAGTACTAGGATAGTACTTCTAACTACTACAAAATGCTCTTCACATAACTAAGTGAGGAGGTCTCTACCTCCACCCGTCTTATTACTTTCTGCCCCAGTTGTGGCGCTCTCTGCACACATGCACCTACGTTTAAGTAGAAATTGGAGGAGGGCAGAGTGGACAGGCTGGAAAATTAGGAATACTTACTACTAAAGGGGAGGGGTTAAGGGAGGAGTAAGTAGAGGTTTAAGGGGGGTCAGCAAGGGGTTTAGGGAGGGGCATACTCTAACCCACAAAAGGGGCGAGGCCACTGCTATTCACATACTTCAAATCTATAGTTACTTGTAGGAGGCTGGCCTGGCTTGTAGTGGGTACCAGAGGTACTTACACCTTGTACCAGGTCCAGTTATCCCTTATTAGTTTAGAAGAGGTGTTTCTAGCAGCTTAGGCTGATAGAAGGTAGCTATGGCAAAGCAGCTTAGGCTGAACTAGGAGACATGTAAAGCTCCAACTATACCACTTGTATCATATGCACAATATCATAAGAAAACACAATACACAGAGTTACTAAAAATAAAGGTACTTTATTTTTATAACAATATGCCACAAGCATCTCAGTGAGTACCCTCAGTAAGAAGGTAAGTACTATACACAAGTTATATGTACACAAACCAAAATTAGGTAAGTAATAGCAAGAAAAGTAATGCAAACAGTGTAGAATTACAATAGGTTGCAATAGGCAAGCATGGGTATAGGGGCAACACAAACCATATACTCCAAAAGTGGAATGCAAACCAGGAATGGACCCCAGACCTATGTGAGCTTGTAGAGGGTCGCTGGGACTGTAAGAAAACAGTGAGGGTTAGAAAAATACCCCACCCCAAGACCCTGAAAAGTAGGAGTAAAGTGCACCTACTACCCCCAGAGAGCACAGAAGTCATGATAGGGGGATTCTGCAGGAAGAACACACACCAGCAGTGCACTGACAACGGATTTCCGGACCTGAGTACTTGTAAGACAAGTCGACCAAGTCCAATAGTCGCGACAGTGTCCAGGAGGGGCAGGAGCCCAGGAAACCACAGCTGAAGGTGCAAAGAAGCTGCCACCAGTTGGAAGAAGCTTGGAGTTCTGCAAGAAAGAAGAGGACTAGGAACTTCTCCTTTGACAGACGGATGTCCCACGTCGCGATGAAGCTTGCAGAGGTGTTCCCACGCAGAAAGACCACAAACAAGCCTTGCTAGTTGCAAGGATTTGCTTTAGAGATTTTTGGGTACTGCTGAGGACCAGGAGGAACCAGAATGTTGCTTTTTAGAAGAGGAGACAGAGGGGGCACTCAGCAACTCAGAGAGCCCTCACAGAAGCAGGCATCCCCCGCAGAAGTACCCCAACAGGCACTTAGAAGAAAAGTGAACTGGAGTCCGTGCGAAGTCACAAAAGGGAGTCCCACGACGCCGAGGACAACTCAGAAGGTTGTGCACTGCAGAACGGAGTGCTGGGGACCCAGGCTAGGCTGTGCACAAAGGAAATCCTGGAAGAGTGCACAGAAGCCGGAGCAGCTGCAAATCACGTGGTACACATCTTTGCAGTCTAGTGTGGGGATGCAAGGACTTACCTCCACCAAACTTGGACTGAAGAGTCACTGGACTGTGGGAGTCACTTGGACAGAGTTGCTGTGTTCCAGGGACCACGCTCGTCAGGATGAGAGGGGACCCAGAGGACCAGTGATGCAGTCTTTTGGTGCCTGCGTTAGCAGGGGGAAGATTCCGTTGACCCACAGGAGATTTCTTCGGAGCTTCTGGTGCAGGGTGAAGGCAGGCTACCCCCAGAGCATGCACCACCTGGAAACAGTCGAGAAAGCCGGAAGGATTAGGCACTACAATGTTGCTGGTAGTCATCTTGCTACTTTGTCGCGGTTTTGCAGGCGTCCTGGAGCAGTCAGCGGTCGATCCTTTTGTAGAAGGTGAAGAGGGAGATGCAGAGGAACTCTGGTGAGCTCTTGCATTCGTTATCTGAAGAATTCCCCAAAGCAGAGACCCTAAATAGCCAGATAAGCAGGTTTGGCTACCAAGTTAGGAGGATTGGCTACCAAGAGAGGTAAGAGCCTATCAGAAGGAGCTTCTGACGTCACCTGCTGGCACTGCCCACTCAGAGTAGTCCAGTGTGCCCCCAACACCTCTGTTTCCAAGATGGCAGAGGTCTGGGACACACTGGAGGAGCTCTGGGCACCTCCCCTGGGTGGTATTGGTCAGGGGAGTGGTCACTCCTCTTTCCTTTGTCCAGTTTTGCGCCAGAGCAGGGCTTGGGGATCCCTGAACCGGTGTAGACTGGCTTATGCAGAGATGGGCACCATCTGTGCCCATCAAAGCATTTCCAGAGGCTGGGGGAGGCTACTCCTCCCAGGTCCTTCACACCTATTTCCAAAGGGAGAGGGTGTAACACCCTCTCTCAGAGGAAATCCTTTGTTCTGCCTTCCTGGGCCAGGGCTGCCTGTACCACAGGAGGGCAGAAACTTGTCTGAGGGGTTGGCAGCAGCTGCAGTGGAGACCCCGGAAAGGCAGTTTGGCAGTACCAGGGTTCTGTGCTAGAGACCCGGGGGATCATGGAATTGTCCCCCCAATACCAGAATGGTATTGGGGTGACAATTCCATGATCTTAGACATGTTACATGGCCATGTTCAGAGTTACCATTGTGATGCTATACATAGGTAGTGACCTATGTATAGTGCACGTGTGTAATGGTGTCCCCGCACTCACAAAGTCTGGGGAATTTGCCCTGAACGATGTGGGAGCACCTTGGCTAGTGCCAGGGTGCCCGCACACTATGTAACTGCACCCAACCTTCACCAGGTGAAGGTTAGACATATAGGTGACTCATAAGTTACTTATGTGCAGTGGTAAATGGCTGTGAAATAACGTGGACGTTATTTCACTCAGGCTGCACTGGCAGGCCTGTGTAAGAATTGTCAGAGCTCCCTATGGGTGGCAAAATAAATGCTGCAGCCCATAGGGATCTCCTGGAACCCCAATACCCTGGGTACCTCAGTTCCATATACAAGGGAATTATATGGGTGTACCAGTATGCCAATGTGAATTGGTAAATTTAGTCACTAGCCTGTTAGTGACAAATTTGGAAAGCAGAGAGAGCATAACCACTGAGGTTCTGGTTAGCAGAGCCTCAGCGAGACAGTTAGGCATCACACAGGGAACACATACAGGGCACATACTTATGAGCACTGGGGCCCTGCCTGGCAGGGTCCCAGTGACACATAGACTAAAACAACATATATACAGTGAAATATGGGGGTAACATGCCAGGCAAGATGGAACTTTCCTACATTACTACAGCCAAAAAAGACCACACATAGTAAGAAATGTGCTCCATCTCAGAGCTGGAGCAAGTCCAGTACCAAACAAGGGCAGTTCCTGTACTGCAATGCCACCGTTAGAAAATAATGGAGGTAAGGACTGAACACTCCATTGCAACTAAAGTTAAATTCATTGTCCGTATTTCAACTATTTAAAAATGTAAATCCATTTAATTTACTACAAAAAGCTATCTCATTTTATTTTTAAATACTTTACTTTTAAAACATTTTTCAAACAACAATGTAACATTATTAAATGCATACACTATAAAATATACATATATTTTTGATCTAAATGCAATTTTTATCTTAATTTAAACTTCAGAAAATGACTTTTATTTTAATTTAAGACATTCAAAATAATTACATTTTAGATTTAAAATCAAGTTATTAACAATGTAATCTGTTTTATATTGTTCTACATTCAATATAAATATATAAAAATAATTAAAAATAATATTTAACATAAAATACTTTTTCTAATTTAAAAAAAAGTTTAATAAAAGTTTAATAAACTTTTACACTTTTCTCTATACTATGCTACTGGGAGGTCTTTGTCCTGATTGCAGACTATCCCCCAAGTGTGTGGAATGTCAAATACTGTCATAAAGTTACTTCAAATAGCAACTTTATTGCCAAATTTTATGTTTTTACTGACTCTACTCTCTATTTCAGTGGATGGAGACATGTAAGCCTAAATTTTATAGTAAATTGTTCTAAAAGGTAACTATCCCTCCATGTTTTCCATACCAAACGAGACAAAGAATACTTAGGGCCTCATTACGAGTTTGGCGAATGGGATTTACGCCATCCGAGTATTACAAGTTCCATTATATCAGATAGAACTTGCAATATGGAAGATGGGATATCCGTCACATTTGTGATTGGGTAATCCCCTACTGCCAAACCCGTAATGAGGCCCTTAATCTGAGATGGAAAGTTGTTCTCCAAGGCTCCTTCACTTTTAAGGCAGCCGTGGCTCATGGGAGGTGGTGTGAAAGGTTGTATGTGTTTTGTTATGAAAGAATAACACGAAGGAAATTAGTTTGACAAATTATTTCCATTCAAACCTTTCTTGACGCTGAAATCTGTGGATGCTCCTGGATGCATCCTACATTGAAGAGTGATAGTCTGAGGGTACCCGGGGGCAGCTCATTATTGAGGTTCCTTCTAACTGCTTTTAGAGAAATAAGTCCAATTCAAATAAAGCTTCATTAAAGTCTAGCCATTTTCCGACACCTCATCCTCCCCCAGGGGATACTTTGGTCTCTTAGTAACTCACTTTGGAGTCAAGATGAGTCTTCGTATGTTAGTGGTGAATGTCATGATCTACCAGTCATGATAAAAAAAAAAAACACTTTTGTACCTGGACACTCTGCTGGCCACTGTAAAGGGATATTCACTTATTTATTTATTGACAAAGGCAGAAACCATTTAAATAAAACATTTTTACAGAAGAAGACACTCTTTTTTAACGCAGTCTTTAAGTACATTACACAGATTACATAGTCCAACGTCGTAAGAAAATGCCTCCTTGGCATGGTTACCCCCTGACTTTTTGCCTTTGCTGATGCCAAGTTATGATTTGAAAGTGTGCTGGGACCCTGCTAACCAGGCCCCAGCACCAGTGTTCTTTCCCTAAACTGTACCTTTGTCTCCACAATTGGCACAACCCTGGCACCCAGGTAGGTCCCTTGTAACTGGTACCCCTGGTACCAAGGGCCCTGATGCCAGGGAAGGTATCTAAGGGCTGCAGCTTGTCTTATGCCACCCTGGGGACCCCTCACTCAGCACATACACACTGCTTGCCAGCTTGTGTGTGCTGTTGGGGAGAAAATGACTAAGTCGACATGGCACTCCCCTAAGGGTGCCATGCCAACCTCACACTGCCTATGGCATAGATAAGTCACCCCTCTAGCAGGCCTTACAGCCCTAAAGCAGGGTGCACTATACCACAGGTGAGGGCATAGGTGCATGAGCACTATGCCCCTACAGTGTCTAAGCAAAACCTTAGACATTGTAAGTGCAGGGTAGCCATAAGAGTATATGGTCTGGGATTCTGTCATACACAAACTCCACAGCACCATAATGGCTGCACTGAAAACCGGGAAGTTTGGTATCAAACTTCTCAGCACAATAAATGCACACTGATGCCAGTGTACATTTTATTGTGAAATACACCCAGAGGGCATCTTAGAGATGCCCCCTGAAAACATACCCGACTTCCAGTGTGGGCTGACTAGTTTTTGCCAGCCTGCCACACACCAGACATGTTGCTGGCCACATGGGGAGAGTGCCTTTGTCACTCTGTGGCCAGGAACAAAGCCTGTACTGGGTGGAGGTGCTTCTCACCTCCCCCTGCAGGAACTGTAACACCTGGTGGTGAGCCTCAAAGGCTCACCCCCTTTGTTACAGCGCCACAGGGCATCCCAGCTAGTGGAGATGCCCGCCCCTCCGGCCACTGCCCCCACTTTTGGCGGCAAGGCTGGAGGAGATAATGAGAAAAACAAGGAGGAGTCACTTCCCAGTCAGGACAGCCCCTAAGGTGTCTTGAGCTGAGGTGACTCTTACTTTTAAAAATCCTCCATCTTGCAGATGGAGGATTCCCCAATAGGATTAGGGATGTGCCCCCCTCCCCACAGGGAGGAGGCACAAAGAGGGTGTAGCCACCCTCGGGGCCAGTAGCCATTGGCTACTACCCTCCCAGACCTAGGCACACCCCTAAATTGAGTATTTAGGGGCTCACAGAACCGAGGAAGATAGATTCCTGCAACCTGAAGACGAAGAAGGACTGCTGACCTGAAGCCCTGCAGAGAAGACGGAGACAACAACTGCTTTGGCCCCAGCCCTACCGGCCTGTCTCCCCACTTCAAGGAAAACTGCAACAGCGATGCATCCAAAAGGGACCAGCAACCTCTGAAGCCTCAGAGGACTACCCTGCATCTAAAAGGACCAAGAAGCTCCCAAGAACAGCGGCCCTGTTCAACAAATCTGCAACTTTGCAACAAAGAAGCAACTTTCAAAGACCACACGTTTCCCGCAGAAAGTGTGAGACTTTCCACTCTGCACCCGACGCCCCCGGCTCTACCTGCGGAAAACTAACACTACAGGGAGGACTCCCCGGCGACTGCGAGCCCGTGAGTAGCCAGAGTTGACCACCCTGAGCCCCCACAGCGACGCCTGCAGAGGAAATCCAGAGCTCCCCCTGACCTCGACTGCCTGCTTCAAGGAACCCGACGCCTGGAAACCACACTGCACCCGCAGCCCCCAGGACCTGAAGGAACCGAACTCCAGTGCAGGAGCGACCCCCAGGCGACCCTCTCCCTAGCCCAGGTGGTGGCTACCCCGAGGAGCCCCCCGTGCCTGCCTGCATCGTTGAAGAGACCCCCGGGTCTCCCCATTGATTCCTATTGAAAACCCGACGCCTGTTTGCACTCTGCACCCGGCCGCCCCTGTGCCGCTGAGGGTGTACTTTCTGTGCCTGCTTGTGTCCCCCCCGGTGGCCTACAAAACCCCCCGGGTCGGCCCTCCGAAGTCGCGGGTACTTACCTGCTGGCAGACTGGAACCGGGGCACCCCTATTTCCATTGAAGCCTATGTGTTTTGGGCACCACTTTGACCTCTGCACCTGACCGGTTCTGAGCTGCTGGTGTGGTAACTTTGGGGTTGCCTTGAACCCCCAATGGTGGGCTACCTTGGACCTAACTTTGAACCCTGTAAGTGTTTTACTTACCTGTGAACTTAACATTTACTTACCTCTCCCAGGAACTGTTGATTTTTGCAGTGTCCACTTTTAAAATAGCTTATTGCCATTTTTGCCAAGACTGTACATGCTATTGTGATAATCCAAAGTTCCTAATATACCGGAGTGAAATACCTTTCATTTAAAGTATTGTTTGTAAATCTTGAACCTGTGGTTCCTAAAATAAACTAAGAAAATATATTTTTCTATATAAAAACCTATTGGCCTGGAATTATCTTTGAGTGTGTGTTCCTCATTTATTGCCTGTGAGTGTACAACAAATGCTTAACACTACCCTCTGATAAGCCTACTGCTCGACCACACTACCACAAAATAGAGCATTAGAATTATCTCTTTTTGCCACTATCTAACCTCTAAGGGGAACCCTGGACTCTGTGCATGCTCTTTCTTACTTTGAAATAGTACATACAGAGCCAACTTCCTACAAACGTGGATAAAGTTAGTAAGGAATTAAATTGCTGCTGTCCACCATTAACAGCACAAACAAACAGGCTATATATTTTAAGGCTCTCACTTTACTGTTTGCTAATTTTTTACAGTGTAACACAGATAGAAAAACATTTATTTTCCTGCCTCCATTTATTTTTAAATATAGCAAAAGCAAAAAATATGTCTGTCAGTGATAATTACCAGACCATTAACTGTGCTGATTCAGCTGATGTACAAATTAAAAGGGATGGAGTTTAAAAAAAGGGAAAATGTTCCCTATTTACTCATAACATGACTCCAGATGCAGGTGTGTGTTTATACTACAATGCTCATGTTTGCATGTGTGGGAAATACTGTAGTGCAGCGGTTCCCAAATCTTTTTAGAACAAACTTTTGTGACCCACCAACCTTTAATGGACATGAGGCGGGCAATTTTTGAATGGAGCAAAAGAATTGTGCTGTAGCACATTGTCATGTACAGACAGCACAATCTACAATGAAATAGCCGCTAACTTTGCACAGCCTTACAGTTTTACTGATAAACATGTAGGACACACAAACGATAATGTGTGACAGTCTGGTTTTCTGAATTCTTATCATTTGTGCATCACCAAGTAAAGAGTCTTGATTTGTTTTGAGCCTATTAAAATCTCTGTTTCCAGCTTCAAATTTACAAAAAAGTGCTTTGGTTTTGCTTTCCTCAGTGCTGGATGCTACAGTTCTATTACAGGTATTTATATTTTCTTGTGTGTTGCAAAGACAACATCCTACATTGTCACATAATTCACTTTAAACATTCCTCTCATCTTGCAGTCAGAGAAAGAAAAGTAAACACTAATCTTCATGTTCAAAGAATAAAGTAGCCTGACAATTGACCTCGATTTTTGAATCACTGGCAAATGTGACAAGTTAAACACAGATTTTAAAGGCATCTTTATTTATTGCTCTGACTTCCATACCCACAAAAATCAGCACAAGAATCTTCAGTTGGTGGTGACTACAGTTTGGAGAATCCCTGCTGTAGTGCGTATCACTTTGTACAGCACTAACACCTTTTAACGCATCCAGGTATGAGCGTACACTTATGGGTTAAATAAATGCAGAAATGTACTATTTATAGTTTTCTTTTTCACAAAACGTCATAAAAGAGAAAATAAATGTGGACAAATACAGATGAAAATGTCAAAACAATAAAACCATAAATTTCAGAGTCCTCTATTAAAGATACAACAGAGACATCAGTTACTTGTATGCTTAGGATTAAATTTCAATATGTTCACTGACAGCTCAGAGACTGAGAGAAAGTGATATCTGATGTTGGTTAAAGCAACAGGAGATCATTTTAATAGATGTTTTGAACCTCTGAGGGGCTAACCCTGACGGCAACTGGAAGTCATATCTGGTGGGTCATTCCTAGCCGGAGTACGGATCAGAATCTGGATGCAGTGAAGAGCTGGTTGGGTGAAGTTAGGGGGCACTGATTGACAGGTGGTACGCTACGGTGGGGGAGATGTACAGTGTTGCGATTTCAGAGGTAGTCTCAGGATGTGCCTTTAGCAGTTTAAAAGACTAGAACTTGACTAGCGCGCTATTAATGTCAGAAAGGCAGCCATCTTTGTGGTGATAGCGAGATGTAGGCACTTGGGGCATATGGGGAGATTAAATTGGATTCAGATGGTATAGTGTCAGACATTGTCTATGTGGGGGAACGAATAAAGTGGTATGTCCTCATGTAGGCTGTGATCTGCTGAAAATTAGCATATTAACCAGCTTCTTGGCTGGGTGGAGTGGGAGAGAAGAGAGGCGGTTTCTTATGTTTAGAACCTCTCACCTTGCAGCAGTGACTTTGGTTGTGATGAATGGTTTAATCGGCATTGAAGAGATATAGAGCACACCAAGGTGTCAGGAAGAGGGTGTGAAAGTCAGGTTGGGATCAGAGGAGAAGAGGGTGTAGAGGATGAGGGAAAGTGTAGGACTTCCATCTTTGACAAGTTTAAGTTGAATGTACAGTCGTCCACTGACTTATGGGTGCTAAACGGCTTGATCTACATGTCTTTAGGGGAGGTGGGACTGGGTGAGAAAGTTAGAAATGTGAAAAAGATTCAGATGCCATCAGCTTATGGAGGCCATGAGAAACCTAGGAAGGAGTTACTATTGCCAAGGGAACTGTAAAGGGAGAAGAAATCTAGGCCTGAGAGGAACGTAAATTACATTCACCTTATTTTCATAATTTTTAAAATTTTGTGGTACACTTGTTACGTAAAATTCCCGAAATTCTGCCATTTTATGTGATTAGATGCCCTCTCTGGTAAAACTTTACAGTGAACCTGCCATTTGCCATGAAGATGTGCAGTGAATACACAGGAGCACCAGAACTGAGTGGCTGCTCTTCGTAGAGCTGTTGTTTTTTCACGCTTTTTGTTTAGCTCCAAATGTGTCCTCATGTTAAAAATTGAGGCAAGGACTCATTCCGTGGTAAAGTATACTGCACCATGACAGGTTGGCATTTTGCATAATTATGGGCCTGATTTAGATATTGGCAGATGGGGTATTGATGTCACATCCGTGGAACTCTAAATTTGATTATTTCCTATGGGATGTAGATTTCGGCGGACGTGCTCTCCATCCCCCAATATCTAAATTCGGCCCCATGTCTAATCTTGTGTAATTAAGCTGAAATTTTTCATAACTACACAAAAACAAATTGGCAAATTTGGCACACCCCTACAAAATGCAGAACAGAGTTGTGTGGAAACCTGGCAATGCAAAAAGTAATAATGGTTGGATTTCAAGGTGTATATGGTGAAGTGAATGGCAGCCCGGTGTCATTTTAGATCGATCCAGGTGCTGCCTGCCCCTTGGTTAGTTCCTTGGACGTTGCCAACCTACCCCTCTTGGGAAAGGAGTCCAATATTTTGGTATTTCTAATAGACATATCACTACTAAGGTGCCAGCAAATGTCCCAGTTAAGAATGGTTCAATTGAAAATGATATTTAATTCACAATATGTGACATTAATCCAGGTAAATCATTTGGTCATGAACTAAGTCCTTTATTGCACACCGCATGGCGTAGCAATTCAGGAGGACTCTGATTTCAAAATCACAGGAGTCAAGATTTAATTTGCTCCCAGTTCTCAAAAACAGATGATTTCCTCTTGATTGAGGAAACACAGTGAAAGGAGAGGTTTAGGATTTTACAGGGAAATAAATCAGGTTCATAAAAAGATGGAGAGCCTGTGCAGATGACAGTAAGACCAAATGTGGGATATCCCCCTACTCCTCAGGTCCTCAGCTCACGCTTACTGGGTGAAAAGGAGGATGGGATGTATGTTTTAGAAATGGGTTAAACTGTGGGTGCTAGAAACAAGACATGCCAACAGACATAAAAAAAGTAAAAGGACCAGATTGAAAGCCATGGTGTTTGATGAGATAAGAGCATTGGAGAAATCAGGACGAAAGAAACAGAGAATGAATAATACAGTAGTGTGGTTCGTGAGGATTTTTGTAATCAGATGGAGGTGTTGAAAGTGGATTTAGAATTAACAAATAAAGGGGGTCATTCTGACCCCCGCCAGGGTCGGCGGGAGCACCGCCGACAGACCGGCGGTGCCCCGCAGGGCATTCTGACCGCGGCGGTTCGGCCGCGGTCAGATGCGGGAAACCGTCAGTCTCCCGCCGGTTTCCCGCTGCCCTGCAGAATCCTCCATGGCGGCGGAGCGTGCTCCGCCGCCATGGGGATTCTGACACCCCCTACCGCCATCCTGTTCCTGGCGGGTCTCCCGCCAGGAACAGGATGGCGGTAGGGGGTGCTGCGGGCCCCTGGGGGCCCCTGCAGTGCCCATGCCAATGGCATGGGCACTGCAGGGGCCGCCGTAAGAGGGCCCCACAAAGTATTTCAGTGTCTGCTTTGCAGACACTGAAATACGCGACGGGTGCCACTGCACCCGTCGCACCTTCCCACTACGCCGGCTCAATTCTGAGCCGGCGTCCTCGTGGGAAGGTTGATTTGCCCTGGGCTGGCGGGCGGCCTTTTGGCGGCCGCCCGCCAGCCCAGGGCAAATCCCAAAATACCCTCAGCGGTCTTTCGACCGCGGAGCGGTATTTTGGTGGGGGAAGTCTGGCGGGCGGCCTCCGCCGCCCGCCGGACTTAGAATCACCCCCAAAGTGTGTTCAATTAACATGAATAGGTTGCAAATATTATAATTGAAATGTATTTATCATAACAAAGCTGTTTAAGTTAACATGACTAGGCCGTATTTCCACTTCCATTTGATGTGTGTTGTGCATTTTAAAATGAACATGATATTTTGTTTTCCTATCTGTGCAGCTGGAGTTAAAAATGTGTTTTTCAGCATTTAAAAAAATACCATTAATTCAAAGAGTTTTACGGACCTATTTTTGTACTATCATTAAAATGTCTTCTTTTTGTTCCCGACAGGGCCGGCTCCTCAGCTAAGGCGGAGGAGAGTCGTCCCGCTGGTATTTCGAAAAAGGAAAAATAAAATGATAATAACGTATGCTATGTTATTATCATTTTATTTTTCCTTGTAGTAAGGGGCGGGACAGGGCTGGGCTGGAGGGAGGGAGCCAAAGGAGGGCTATGCACCACAATAAGTGCGCATGTCAGCTTGGCCGGCCGTGTTGGGCCGGCCAAACAGACATGCGCACTTTACAAGTTCTCTACCCAGCTGCATTGATCAGCCGAGTGGAGAACATGCACAGGCTCCCACTCCTGGTTTGAGCGGCGAAGCAGACGGCTCAGACCAATCACGACGCTGCTGTCATACTGGTGACAGCAGCGTCGTGATTGGCTGGGAGCCTGTGTGCACCTGGGAACAGGAAGAGGACAGAGGGGAGATTAATGCATCTCCCCTCAAAGGTAAGTGTTTTTTCTTTTTAACCCCTCCTCCCCGGTTGCGCCCATCCCGCCTGCCACCCTCGTTTAGTGGCAGCTGCCACTGGTTCCAGGGCTTGACTAACTTTAAAAGGCCACTTCCTCTGGCTAGAGGAGGCTGTGTATGTAATTTCAAATGCGCCTTTGTGTTCTCTAATATGGTATGGCCCAATACAGGACTATGCATTGCTTTCATGCCAAGCACTTTCTATGTCAGACCTTTATTTGACTTTGTACTCAGAATATGTTTACATCATTTTGTCTTGAGCTTGGCTGTATTTCGTTCTGGCTATTTAATTAAATAAAGATGAGCCCTATGCTAATTTTTATTTATTTGCATTTTTAGAATCCATTAAAATTTTGATTTGGCTGACTATTTTTGCTTTCTACAATGACATAGAATTTTAAATAAACCTTCATTGTTTTGACTTAGAACTTTTTCTGGAATAGGTTGATTTAACTTATTTGGGTGGTCATTACAACCCTGGCGGACGGTGTTAAAGCGGCGGTAAGACCGCCAACAGGCCGGCGGACAAGAAAAGAGAATTATGACCCTGGCGGGAGCCGCCAACAAAGACAGCCACTTTAACACACCGCCCGCCACGGCGGTACAGACAAGCAGCGCGGCGGTCACCGCCAACAGACAGGCGGAACACAATGTACCGCCCATAGTATCACAACCCGCCAATCCGCCACCTTTTCCGGGGTGGATTCACCGTGGATAAAAACACGGCGGAAACAGCTTTGGCAATGGGAAAACGCTCACCTGAACACATCCCACGAGGAACGAGGACTCCATGGACCCGGAACTCCAAATACTCCCTGCCCTTGTGTTTCTGCTCCTCTACGACCATCATCTACGTAGGCGCCGAAGACAACGGTGAGTACTGCACCTACGACATGGGGGAGGGGGGAGGCAAAAGTTAGGGGGACACCCACCAAACACCCCCACCCCCACCCCCAACCTCGCATTATACAACATACACACCAATGCATTCACAAAAATCACAGTAACAACCTACAATACCCCCGGAAGAATGAAAAGACAAAGCGAAATTCGGTCAAACAGTGTAATGTGGCAATATACATGTCATACAAAAATATACAGATATATATGAAAATCAGTCATAATTATATACAGTACGAGACGTAGTGCAGATATGTACACAACAATGTCCGTGCACCAACAGTCCAAAAATGCATGGGCGAGGCCCACAAAGGATACCTGACCACAATCGGAGAGAACACTGCCGGGGCATCAGATAGAAATACTACAGGCACCTCAGGGGGAAAGGAAGGGGGGGGCACCTCAGCCGG
Source organism: Pleurodeles waltl (assembly GCF_031143425.1). Lineage (NCBI taxonomy): Eukaryota > Metazoa > Chordata > Amphibia > Caudata > Salamandridae > Pleurodeles > Pleurodeles waltl. The sequence goes on along the minus strand of NC_090448.1, from coordinate 30,671,439 downwards.
ATGACTGCAAAGCCAGATCCACGACGGGGCTCCATGCCCATTTATGTATCCTGGGGAGTGCAAAGCCACAGTCTCTCAATTCTCTACAGTGGGTAGGGTGCCCACTGTGCCATCCTGGGGAGTGTAAAGCCACAGTCTCTCAAGTCTCTACAGTGGGTGGCTTGCCCACTGTGCCATCCTGGGGAGTGCAAAGCCACAGTCTCTCAAGTCTCTACAGTGGGTGGCTTGCCCACTGTGCCATCCTGGGGAGTGCAAAGCCACAGTCTCTCAAGTCTCTACAGTGGGTGGCTTGCTCACTGTGCCATCCTGGGGAGTGCAAAGCCACAGTCTCTCAAGTAGATGCAGGTCTCCACTGGTACTGGGGGGGACTGGTGCCCAGAGTGCTTCATCCTGTGCAGGGCAGACAGAGTGGATGCAGGTCTCCACTGGTTCTGGAGGAGGACTGGTGCCCAGACTGGATGAGTCTCCCCGTGAAAGTTCCTGTCCTGTCACTGTCCCAGCTGCACATGGGATAAGGATGCCTGATATGGCGGTCCATTCATTCCTACACGGTCCATGCCCTGTTCAGCGGTGCTTTGCCATGGCGGTCTTTGCCCTGTTCAGCGGTGCTTTGCCATGGTGGTCTTTGCCCTGTTCAGCGGTGCTTCGATATGGCGGTTCAGGACTGTTTAGTGGTGCTTAGCCATGGCGGTCTTTGCCCTGTTCAGCGGTGCTTCGACATGGCGGTTCAGGACTGTTCAGCGGTGCTTTGCCATGGCGGTCTTTGCCCTGTTCATCGGTGCTTTGCCATGGTGGTCTTTGCCCTGTTCAGCGGTGCTTTGCCATGGCGGTCTTTGCCCTATTCAGCGGTGCTTCGATATGGCGGTTCAGGACTGTTTAGCGGTGCTTAGCCATGGCGGTCTTTGCCCTGTTCAGCAGTGCTTTGCCATGGCGGTCTTTGCCCTGTTCAGCGGTGCTTCGACATGGCGGTTCAGGACTGTTCAGTGGTGCTTTGCCATGGCGGTCTTTGCCCTGTTCAGCGGTGCTTCGACATGGCGGTTCAGGACTGTTCAGCGGTGCTTTGCCATGGCGGTTCTGGTATGGACATTGGTGTGTGGCATGGCGTTCCCTACACTGGGCATTGGTGTGTGGCATGACGTTCCCTACACTGTGCATTGGTGTGTGGCATGACGTTCCATCATAGCCCACCTGGGCTGTGGCAGCCGGGGCCCTCCTGGGCTGTGACTCCGGCGGTGGTCTCCTGACCAGTGACAATACTTGTACCCTCCTGGGCAATGACTCTGGCGGTGGTCTCCTGACCAGAGACGATACTTGTGCCCTCCTGGGCTGTGACTCCGGCGGTGGTCTCCTGACCAGTGACGATACTTGTGCCCTCCTGGGCAATGACTCTGGCGGTGGTCTCCTGACCAGAGACGATACTTGTGCCCTCCTGGGCTGTGACTCCGGCCGTGGTCTCCTGACCAGTGACGATACTTGTGCCCTCCTGGGCAATGACTCTGGCGGTGGTCTCTGGACCAGTGACGATACTTGTGCCCTCCTGGGCTGTGACACCGGCGGTGGTCTCCTGACCAGAGACGATACTTGTGCCCTCCTGGGCTGTGACTCCGGCGGTGGTCTCCTGACCAGTGACGATACTTGTGCCCTCCTGGGCAATGACTCCGGCGGTGGTCTCCTGACCAGTGACGATACTTGTGCCCTCCTGGGCAATGACTCTGGCGGTGGTCTCTGGACCAGTGACGATACTTGTGCCCTCCTGGGCAATGACTCTGGCGGTGGTCTCCTGACCAGTGAAGATACTTGTGCCCTCCTGGGCAATGACTCTGGCGGTGGTCTTCTGACCAGTGCCGATACTTGTGCCCTCCTGGGCAATGACTCTGGCGGTGGTCTCTGGACCAGTGACGACGGTGCTGGCGGTTGTATCTCGACCGCCGGAAATGATGGCGCACTTCTCCTCCGTGACACTCACAACAGGCTGGGCAGACTTCCTCTGGCCCTTCCCCACCTTTGGTGGAGTCACAGCTGACTCTCCAATCCCCTTGGAACCCATGTGAGTTGTTTTCCCACCAGGAGTCTTCACACGGTCCCGTCGTCCACTCTCCAATTTTAGAGCCTTTACAGGGGGTGGGCTGCCAGTGCCTTGGCTCCGGGTCATACTGCCTGCCCTGGTGGCCGATGCACTCCACAAACCTTGAACAGGCACCACTGGTATTGGAGGCTTTTTGGCTGAGGCGCTACGACGGGACTGATGAATTGGAGGGGTGGGGTGGGGGCAAAAAGGTCAACTTTACAGAGAGACAGTTTCTGACGTACACTGGGATGGGTAGTTGGAGGGGGCCTGGGAGTGGAGGAAGAGGAAGTGGTTGTCGGAGGTGTCACTTTAGGTGTTTTGGGTGCAGGTACTGGAGGCTGTCGTGAGGTGGATGGATGTTGGGTGAGTGATTGCTGGCGTTTGTGTACTTTGGGAGGGGGCGTCACAGACACACTGGGAGAGGACACAGGGGACGTGTAAATGGGAGTGGAGGTGGTGAGTGCAGGTGAGCGGCTTGTGGTGCTGGGTCTCCTTATGCGATTCATGGTGCCTGTAGATGTGGTGCATGCAGGTGTGTGTGTAGACGAGACTGGGAGGGAGGAGGGAGAAGAGGAGGAGGGGGACACAGTGGAGGCAGTGGATGTTGCTGTGTCTGTACGTGGGTGAGGCTTGCGTGAGTGCCTGTGGGTTGTGTGGTGCCTATGTTTGCTTGAGCTACCTGTGTGTGCTGACTTGTGTGCATGCTGGTCTGTAGGTGTGCTTGGGATGGGCTGGGGTACAGGAGATTGGGTCTGGGTGGAGGAGGTTGGAGGGGGGAGGCTAGACACAGGGACAATGGCTGCCATCAGTGCTGAGGCCAGAGATTGCAGGGTTCGCTGAAGGACAGCCTGACCAGAATGAATGCCCTCCAGGAATGCATTACCGTGTTGCAACTCTCGTTCTACACCCTGGATGGCATTCACAATGGTAGACTGTCCAACAGTGAGTGACCTGAGGAGGTCAATGGCCTCCTCACTGAGGGCAGCAGGGGTGACTGGGGCAGGGCCTGAGGTGCCTGGGGTGAAGGTGATGCCCACCCTCCTGGGTGAGCGGGCACGGGGCGAACGCTGAGGGGCTGCTGGGAGGGCGGTGCTGGTAGGGGAGGTGGCGGCTGTACCTGTAGAAGTGGGGCGCACAGATGGTGCCGCCACCACAAGGGAGCCCCCATCGGCGGACGAGTCCGTGTCGCTGCTTGGTGATCCGGTGGCCGACGTGAGGCTCCCCTCGCCCTCCGTCCCACTGGTGCATTCAGAGTGCGTAGTGTGGCCCTCCATGGCCATGTGGGATGCAGCTCCCTCGTGCTCCGGTGCCACTGTACCTCCGCCTGATGATGCTGATGTACAAAAGGACAGGGAGAGCAGAAAAAGGGGGGGAGACAGAAGAAAGAGAGTTTTAGTGCATGGCATAACGCTACCGTTGGTGGACAAGAGAGACACAGCAGCCCCCTGCATTATGCCGTGCTCCTGCCCTCTGCACATGCAATTCCTGGGATATGGCCTACATGGCAATGGTTGACATCTGCGCACATGGATGCCACAGGGGCAACTATACCTCGACTGGCACTCTGCTGAGGTGGGGTAGAGTGCCACATGGCCTACTATACGGAGGGTCCTTGCCTACCGAACTCGCCCTGGCCTAGGGACACCCACAGCCCACCTCCCCCACCCAGACACCTCCACTGTGCGCAAAGTCCGCAGAATGAGAGTGTACTCACCCCCTTGTGTCTGCTGTGATGCCCTTAAGCGCCCATCCAACTCCGGGTAGGCCACCGCCAGGATCCGGAACATCAGGGGGTTCATGGTGCGACGAGCACCCCTCCCACGTTGGGAGGCCATCCCCAGCTGAACCTCTGCCGTCTTCTTGCTGCAGCGGCGAATGTCCTCCCATCTCTTACGGCAGTGGGTGCCCCGTCTCTGGTGGGCCCCCAGGGTCCGGACCTCCTTGGCGATGGCACGCCAAATGTCCCTCTTCTGGTGGGCGCTGACCTACATGACATGCACAAGGAAAGAGGAACAGTCATTAACAACTGCACCGTCGTTGTGAGTGGCCCCCTCCCTACTCTGGCCATGTGGCCCATTCATTCCCATGCATTAATGTACTATGAACTCTGCCCCCGTCCCTGTTCCAACCAGCCCTCTCCACCCAGGCCAAGCCCATACCACGTGCTCCCTGTGTACTTACCTGTTGGTCTGGAGGACCGTAGAGTAGCGTGTACTGGAGGAGGACCCCGTCTACCAGTTTCTCCAGCTCCTGTGCAGTGAAGGCAGGGGCCCTTTCCCCAGACGCAGCAGCCATCGTCGCTTCCAGACCGAGGTCACAGCAGCACTTGCAGTGTAGGTCCTCTCCTGTCGAAGGTCAGGTATCTAGTGATTGAACAGAATGAAAATGGCGGTGACGTCCACGGCGGTGCGCATCATCACCGCCGGCGCACCTGTTCATTGGCTCCTGGGACCCATAGGGTCCAAAGTTAACCAATGCAGCATTGCGCCGCGGTCTACGACCGCCTACCGCGACGGTGTGCAACGCCAGCGCAGTTACCCCACAATCCCATTGTCCCAGTTTAGAGGTCAGGCAGCCGCCATTTCAGGGGCCCACATGGCTTAATTTACCTCTGCATCACACATAGCTAGGCCTACACTCAACACACATACAGGAAGGGTTCTGTGAGTGGTGTAGTCTTGTGTGTAACTGTGGGTACATACCTGGAGGAATAATGACTGATTGTTCGCTGTTGTCCTTCGTAGGCACCGTTAGCCAGGACAGTTGAGAAGATGGCGGAATCCTCCGGTGTACCGACCGCTGGTGGACCTGTTGACAATGGAAGAGCGACATGTCATCGTCACCTACCGGTTTGACCGTGCCACAATCCAGGAACTATGTACCCAGTTGGAGCCAGACCTGATGTCACCAATCCGCCATCTGACTGGAATCCACCCTGACGTGCAGGTGCTGTCAGTGCTCCAGTTCCTTGCAAGTGGGTCTTTTCAGACAACAGTGGCCATGGCATCAGGGATGTCCCAGCCTATGTTTTCCAACGTGTTGTCCAGAGTGCTGTCTGCCCTGCTGAAACACGTACGGAGATACATCATTTTCCCTGAGGTGGCAGATTTGCCTACAGTGAAAGGTGACTTCTATGCCCTTGGACATATCCCCAACGTCATAGGTGCCATTGATGGGACCCATGTAGCTCTGGTCCCCCCCCACAGGAGTGAACAGGTGTATAGGAACAGGAAGAGTTATCATTCAATGAATGTCCAGATGGTATGTTTGGCAGACCAGTACATCTCGCAGGTAAATGCTATGTTCCCTGGCTCAGTGCATGACGCCTACATCCTGCGAAATAGCAGCATCCCTGATATGATGGGTCAACTCCAGAGGCACCATGTATGGCTATTGGGGGACTCTGGTTACCCCAACCTTTCCTGGCTATTGACCCCAGTGAGGAATCCCAGGACCAGGGCAGAGGAACACTACAACGAGGCCCATGGGCGGACTAGGAGGGTGATCGAATGCACCTTCGGCCTCCTGAAGGCCAGGTTCAGGTGCCTCCATATGACAGGAGGATCCCTATTCTACCCACCGAAGAAGGTGTGCGAGATCATCATCGCCTGCTCCATGCTCCATAATTTGGCTTTGCAACGCCAGGTGCCTTTTCTGCAGGAGGATGATCCAGATGACGGTGTTGTTGCAGCTGTGGAGCCTGTGGACAGTGATGAGGATGAAGCTGAGGAAGAAGACAACGGCAACAGGGAGTCAGTCATACAGCAATATTTCCAGTGACACACAGGTGAGAACATTTTCATGTTTAACATTACATTAACTTTTACACGTCTACCTCTATCCGGTTTGTCGATTTCAAACACTATTTGGGTACTGAGTTGCACCTTTCCATTACGGTTTCACAGGTGTGGTTACCAACGTGTCATCTGCTTGCATCCTTCAAGGACTTGTGATGTGTGACATAGGTATGTTAGCATTACAATGGGAAGCGCATTATGACACTGTCATTGATAATACATAATTAGTAAATCACAGACTGACTCAAGATTGTTTTGTGTTTCAAGGGTGTTTATTGAAGTGCTCAGAAATGTGAGGGGGTTGTAAAAAGAGGATGGGTGATGGCGTAGGAATGTCCATGGCAGAGTCCAGTCTATTAGTCTCACAGATGCACTGCCCATCTGGGCATAGGAAGTGGAGCTGGGGCAGTTTAAGTATGGACAGGGTAACAAGGTGGTACAGTGGGGGGACAAACAGGGTGGTCTCATTTCCTGGCGGGGGTCTTGCCATCTTGCTCTGTCCTGTTCCTGGATCTCAGGGACCGCTTGCGTGGTGGTTGTCCGTCTGCAGGGGGTGGGGTGCTGGTGTGTTGGTCCTGTGGCGGGGCGTCCTGTCCACTAGCGCCGGCGGAGGTGGTGGGCAGTTCATCGTCCTGGCTAGTGTCAGGGGCCCCTTGGAGTGCCATGGTGTCCCTCATGGTGTTCTGTATGTCCTTCAGCACCTCTACGATGGTGCCCAAGGTGGAGCTGATGGTCCTGAGCTCCTCCCTCAACCCGAAATACTGTTCCTCCTGCAGGCGCAGGGTCTCCTGAAACTTGTCCAGGACCGTCGCCATCGTCACCTGGGAGTGGTGGTAGGCTCCCATGATGGAGGAGAGGGCATCGTGGAGAGTGGGTTCCCTTGGCCTGTCCGCGCCCTGTCGCACAGCAGCCCTCACAGTTCCCCTGTGTTCCTGTGCCTCCGTCCCCTGGACCGTGTGCCCACTACCACTGCCCCCAGGTCCCTGTTGTTGTTGGGGTGGTGGGTTATCCTGGGTTCCCTGTAGTGGTGGACACACCCCTGATTGACCTGTTCTGGGTAGGGAGGTTTGGGCCCGCTGGGTGGGTGCTGTGCTGGTGTTACCAGAGGGTGGAAGGTCAGTGTTGGGCTGTGCCTGTGCAAGGGGAACCGACTGTCCCGAGGCCCACGATGGTCCGGGCTGGTCATCAGGATCCAGTAGGGCAGAGCTGCTATTGTCACTGTGGGCCTCTTCTGGGGGTGGAGTGGTGTTGTCTGGACCCTCTGGTGTGGTGACGGTCCTTCGGGTTCCTGCAGGGGCATAAGAGCATGATTATTGCATGTGTGTGTGATGGTGTGCAATGGGTGGGTGTCTGTGTACCCCAGTGCAAGCATTCCTGTGTGGGGGCTTGTGTGATGATGGTTAGGGGGTTGTTCTGGGTATGTGCAGTGAGCATGCTTTAGTGAGGGGTGACCATGCTTAGTTGTGTCATGCAGGGCTTGGTGTTGGGATGTGTGGTTTGTGTTATTAGTACATTAGTGAGGAGTTGGAGTGATAGGGGAGGGGGTGAGGGTGGGGGTGTGTGATAACATGCAGGTAGGGTGGGGGATATGATAGTTAAGATTTGACTTACCAGTGTCCCATCCTCCACCGACTCCTCCGAGGCCCTCTGGATGCATGATGGTCAAGACTTGCTCCTCCCGTGTTGTTAGTTGTGGGGGAGGAGTTGGGGGTCCGCCGCCAGTCCGCTGCACCGCGATGTTGTGCCTGGAGACCGCTGAACGCACCTTCCCCCGTAGGTCGTTCCACCTCTTCCTGATGTCCTCCCTATTTCTTGGGTGCTGTCCCACGGCGTTGACCCTGTCCACTATTCTGCGCCATAGCTCCATCTTCCTGGCTATTGATGTGTGCTGTACCTGTGAGCCAAATAGCTGTGGCTCTACCTGGATGATTTCCTCCACCATGACCCTGTGCTCCTCCTCGGAGAAGCGGGGGTGTCTTTGGCGTGACATGGGGTGGTGTGTGTGATGTGTGGGGTGGTGTATGTGGTGATGAGTGTGGTGATGTGTAGTGGTGTGTGGTGTTTGGTGTGTGGATGTTGTGTGGGTGATGGTGTTGTGTGCCTCTGTGTGATGGGGTTGTCTATTCTGTGCTCTCTCTCTGGCCTTCGTTCGTGATTTTTCAGTCGTAGGGGTTTGCGGGTGATGTGGGTGTGTGTTTTATATAGTATTGGGTGTGTGGGAGTGGTGTGTGTATGTGTATCAGGTGTGTGTATTTTGAATTGTCCAATGTGGCGGTGTTTTTGAGATGTGTGTGTATTTTGAGCGCGGCGGTGTGTACGCCAATGGAATACCGCGGTTGAAAGACCGCTGCGTGGATTCATGGGTCGTAATAGCATGGGCGTGTTTCTGTTGGCGTGGAGGTGGAGGTTTTGTTTCCGCCAGTTTATCACTGACCTTTGGTGTGGCGGAGTTGTGTGGGTGTCTGAATTTCGGCAAATTCCGAGCTGTGTGTCATAATAGCTGTGGCGGAATTCCACGGCCGCAGCGGTGTATTGGCGGTCTTCTGCACGGCGGTAAGCGCCTTTTACCGCCAATGTTGTAATGACCCCCTTAATCTTTATTCCAGGGCCATCTTACTTAGGGACACACACAAGAACCAAGATTCCCAAATTGAGCACTTAAGAATAATAATTTGATGTCAACAGCTTGGGAGAACACATTGCCATCAAAACCCCTTGGCACAGGAATTGAGTTAAGTTTTGCTGTACCCATGCCCTCAAATAAACCCTCAGTGGAGCCTAAAGTGTGTGATGTGATGGCCGTGTGACACCCAGTATGGAGATTGTGGTCCTTGTTAGGTCTCGCCGGAGACAGCACATGCGCAGTCACTTGAAATACATTTTGTTAGCTTACTGTGGGCTTAGAGTCCGCCCCTTCCTTACCACTGGTTGGCTTCAATGTCACTCTCATTTGCTTGCTTCTCATTTACCTGTGCTGATATCCTTCCTCGGCTCGTGTTCTGGGTGCTTGTTCTTTTTTGTTGAAGTACTCTGTGAAAGTGCATGTATTTGAGAGCTGGATCGCTCTTAAGCTTCTTTCATACCTTCCCCATCCGTGTTGTTGTTTGCACCCACCTTCCGTCTTTGTTGTTGTTTGCCTCCAACCGCTGTCTGTGCTGTTGCTTGCCCCGTCTGCTGTCTGTGTGTTGTTGCTTTCACCCACCCACTGTCTGTGCTGTTTCTTGCCTCCACCCGCTATCAGTGCTGTTGCTTGCCCCACCCGCTGCCTGTTTTATTGCCTGCACCCATCTGCTGTCAGTGTTGTTGCTTGCACCCATCTGCTGTCAGTGTTGTTGCTTGCACCCTCCTGCTGCCTGTGTTGTTGCTTGCACCCACCCACTCTCTGTGTTGTTGCTGGCACCCACCCACTGTCTGTGTTATTGCTTGCACCCACCTGCTGCCTGTGTTGTTGCTTGCACCCACCTGCTGCCTGTGTTGTTGCTTGCCATGTCTGCTGTCTGTGTCATTGCTTGCACCCACCTGCTCCCTGTGTTGTTGCTTGCACCCACCTGCTCCCTGTGTTGTTGCTTGCACCCACCCACTCTCTGTGTTGTTGCTTGCACCCACCCGCTCTCTGTGTTGTTGCTTGCCCTGTCCGCTGCCTGTGTTGTTGCTTGCACCCACCCGCTCTCTGTGTTGTTGCTTGCACTCACCTGCTGTCTGTGTTGTTGCTTGCCCTGGCTGCTGCCTGTGTTGTTGCTTTCACCGCCAGCTGCCTGTGTTGTTGCTTGGCACCACCCACTGCCTGTGTTGTTGCTTTCCCTGCCTGCTGCCTGTGTTGTTGCTTGCACCCACCCGCTCTCTGTGTTGTTGCTTTCCCCCACCCGCTCTCTGTGTTGTTGCTTGCACCCACCCGCTCTCTTTGTTGTTGCTTGCCCTGCCTGCTGCCTGTGTTGTTGCTTGCACCCACCCGCTCTCTGCGTTGTTGGTTGCCCTGCCTGCTGCCTGTGTTGTTGCTTGCACCCACCTGCTGCCTGTGTTGTTGCTTGCACCCACCCACTCTCTGTGTTGTTGTTTGCACCCACCCACTCTCTGTGTTGTTGCTTGCACCCACCTGCTGCCTGTGTTGTTGCACCCACCCGCTGCCTGTGTTGTTGCTTCCACCCACCTGCTGCCTGTGTTGTTGCTTGCACCCACCCGCTCTGTGTGTTGTTGCTGGCACCCACCCGCTGTCTGTGTTATTGCTTGCACCCCCCTGCTCCCTGTGCCATTGCTTGCACCCACCTGCTGCCTGTGTTGTTGCATGCACCCACCTGCTGCCTGTGTTGTTGCTTGCCATGTCTGCTGTCTGTGCCATTGCTTGCACCCACCTGCTCCCTGTGTTGTTGCTTGCACCCACCCGCTCTCTGTGTTGTTGCTTGCACCCACCTGCTCTCTGTGTTGTTGCTTGCACCCACCCGCTCTCTGTGTTGTTGCTTGCCCTGCCCGCTGCCTGTGTTGTTGCTTGCACCCACCCGCTCTCTGTGTTGTTGCTTGCCCTGCCCGCTGCCTGTGTTGTTGCTTGCACCCACCTGCTGTCCGTGTTGTTGCTTGCACCCACCCGCCCTCTGTGTTGTTGCTTGCCCTGCCTGCTGCCTGTGTTGTTGCTTTCCCCGCCAGCTGCCTGTGTTGTTGCTTGGCACCACCCACTGCCTGTGTTGTTGCTTTCCCCGCCTGGTGCCTGTGTTCTTGCTTGCACCCACCCGCTCTCTGTTTTGTTTCTTTCCCCCACCCACTCTCTGTGTTGTTGCTTGCACCCACCCGCTCTCTGTGTTGTTGCTTGCACCCACCTGCTCTCTGTGTTGTTGCTTGCACCCACCCGCTCTCTGTGTTGTTGCTTGCCCTGCCCGCTGCCTGTGTTGTTGCTTGCACCCACATGCTCTCTGTGTTGTTGCTGGCCCTGCCCGCTGCCTGTGTTGTTGCTTGCACCAACCTGCTCTCAGTGTTGTTGCTTGCACCCACCTGCTCCCTGTGTTGTTGCTTGCACCCACCCGCTCTCTGTGTTGTTGCTTGCCCTGCCCGCTGCCTGTGTTGTTGCTTGCACCCACCCGCTCTCTGTGTTGTTGCTGGCACCCACCCGCTCTCTGTTGTTGCTTGCCTTGCCTGCTGCCTGTGTTCTTGCTTTCCCCGCCAGCTGCCTGTGTTCTTGCTTGGCACCACCCACTGCCTGTGTTGTTGCTTTCCCCGCCTGCTGCCTGTGTTGTTGCTTGCCCCCACCCGCTCTCTGTGTTGTTGCTTGCACCCACCCACTCTCTGTGTTGTTGCTTGCACCCACCCGCTGCCTGTGTTGTTGCTTGCACCCACCCGCTCTCTGTGTTGTTGTTTGCACCCACCTGCTGCCTGTGTTGTTGCTTGCACCCACCCGCTCTCTGTTGTTGCTTGCCTTGCCTGCTGCCTGTGTTCTTGCTTTCCCCGCCAGCTGCCTGTGTTCTTGCTTGGCACCACCCACTGCCTGTGTTGTTGCTTTCCCCGCCTGCTGCCTGTGTTGTTGCTTGCCCCCACCCGCTCTCTGTGTTGTTGCTTGCACCCACCCACTCTCTGTGTTGTTGCTTGCACCCACCCGCTGCCTGTGTTGTTGCTTGCACCCACCCGCTCTCTGTGTTGTTGTTTGCACCCACCTGCTGCCTGTGTTGTTGCTTGCCCCCACCCGCTCTCTGTGTTGTTGCTTGCACCCACCCGCTCTCTGTGTTGTTGCTGGCACCCACTTGCTGCCTGTGTTGTTGCTTGCACCCACCTGCTGCCTGTGTTGTTGCTTGCACCCACCTGCTGCCTGTGTTGTTGCTTGCACCCACCCGCTCTCTGTGTTGTTGCTTGCACCCACCCGCTCTATGTGTTGTTGCTTGCACCCACCTGCTGCCTGTGTTGTTGCTTGCACCCACCCGCTCTCTGTGTTGTTGCTTGCACCCACCCGCTCTATGTGTTGTTGCTTGCACCCACCCGCTGCCTGTGTTGTTGCTTGCACCCACCCGCTCTCTGTGTTGTTGCTTGCACCCACCCGCTCTCTGTGTTGTTGCTTGCCCTGCCTGCTGCCTGTGTTGTTGCTTGCACCCACTTGCTGCCTGTGTTGTTGCTTGCACCCACCCGCTGCCTGTGTTGTTGCTTGCACCCACCCGCTCTCTGTGTTGTTGTTTGCACCCACCTGCTGCCTGTGTTGTTGCTTGCACCCACCCGCTCTCTGTTGTTGCTTGCCTTGCCTGCTGCCTGTGTTCTTGCTTTCCCCGCCAGCTGCCTGTGTTCTTGCTTGGCACCACCCACTGCCTGTGTTGTTGCTTTCCCCGCCTGCTGCCTGTGTTGTTGCTTGCCCCCACCCGCTCTCTGTGTTGTTGCTTGCACCCACCCACTCTCTGTGTTGTTGCTTGCACCCACCCGCTGCCTGTGTTGTTGCTTGCACCCACCCGCTCTCTGTGTTGTTGTTTGCACCCACCTGCTGCCTGTGTTGTTGCTTGCCCCCACCCGCTCTCTGTGTTGTTGCTTGCACCCACCCGCTCTCTGTGTTGTTGTTTGCACCCACCTGCTGCCTGTGTTGTTGCTTGCCCCCACCCGCTCTCTGTGTTGTTGCTTGCACCCACCCACTCTCTGTGTTGTTGCTTGCACCCACCCACTCTCTGTGTTGTTGCTTGCACCCACCCACTCTCTGTGTTGTTGCTTGCACCCACCCGCTCTCTGTGTTGTTGTTTGCACCCACCTGCTGCCTGTGTTGTTGCTTGCACCCACCTGCTGCCTGTGTTGTTGCTTGCACCCACCCGCTCTATGTGTTGTTGCTTGCACCCACCTGCTGCCTGTGTTGTTGCTTGCACCCACCCACTCTCTGTGTTGTTGCTTGCACCCACCCGCTGCCTGTGTTGTTGCTTGCACCCACCCGCTCTCTGTGTTGTTGTTTGCACCCACCCGCTGCCTGTGTTGTTGCTTGCACCCACCCGCTCTCTGTGTTGTTGCTGGCACCCACTTGCTGCCTGTGTTGTTGCTTGCACCCACCTGCTGCCTGTGTTGTTGCTTGCACCCACCTGCTGCCTGTGTTGTTGCTTGCACCCACCCGCTCTCTGTGTTGTTGCTTGCACCCACCCGCTCTATGTGTTGTTGCTTGCACCCACCTGCTGCCTGTGTTGTTGCTTGCACCCACCCGCTCTCTGTGTTGTTGCTTGCACCCACCCGCTCTATGTGTTGTTGCTTGCACCCACCCGCTGCCTGTGTTGTTGCTTGCACCCACCCGCTCTCTGTGTTGTTGCTTGCACCCACCCGCTCTCTGTGTTGTTGCTTGCCCTGCCTGCTGCCTGTGTTGTTGCTTGCACCCACTTGCTGCCTGTGTTGTTGCTTGCACCCACCCGCTGCCTGTGTTGTTGCTTGCACCCACCCGCTCTCTGTGTTGTTGCTTGCACCCACCTGCTGCCTGTGTTGTTGCTTGCACCCACCTGCTGCCTGTGTTGTTGCTTGCACCCACCTGCTGCCTGTGTTGTTGCTTGCACCCACTTGCTCTCTGTGTTGTTGCTTGCACCCACTTGCTCTCTGTGTTGTTGCTTGCACCCACTTGCTGCCTGTGTTGTTGCTTGCACCCACCCGCTGCCTGTGTTGTTGCTTGCACCCACCCGCTGCCTGTGTTGTTGCTTGCCCTGCCCGCTGCCTGTGTTGTTGCTTGCACCCACCCGCTGCCTGTGTTGTTGCTTGCACCCACCCGCTGCCTGTGTACCTCCCGTCTTCCCTCACTATTTGTTGCCTCCCCAATCCCTCTGTGTTGCCTCCCACCCCGCAATACACTAAACCCCACAGCGCTATGATGCAGCCAGCGCCGGTTGGCTGATAGCGTGTTTTTGTATTACTCTTAGCTTTGTGCACAGCAGCCGTACAGTATGGCTAAAACACATTGACAAAGGCAATAACTCTCGTAGACGAGACCTATTGGCTTAACCAATGCTTGTTGTGTGGATGCCAAAGCTTGCAGCATTCAGCCTGAGAGTGAAGAGCTGCCCCAGCAGACAGCATGGAGATGGCGTAAGGTCTGTGCACAGTGTAGCGCCTAGACAGGCCCGAGTGAAGCGGGGAGAGTCGCTCACAGTGCGCTGCCTTGATCCTCCTCGAGCAGGGGCGTGGCTTGGGCAGTAAAACTGGTGGTTGGGGGGGAGTAGGAGCTTCAGATTTTCAAATTTCTCGTACAATATAATGTTAAAATCCATAATACCGCAAGCAGAGCCTAAAATGCAGTGAAAAGGGACAGGAATGCAGACGGGTAGAGGCACCAAGAGAAAAATCACAATATTTTGTAAAATAACCAACATCTTTGAAGACTTCCAAAACCCAGAGATGGGGAGTGCGTGCGCGCTTTTCTCTGTGTGGATGTAAAAACTCCTGGTGAAGTCTGAGGGACACATCACCAAACCGGACTGAAAGCACCTGTACCCAACTATCTACCTGAAAATACATTTATTAGGGGGGCTGTAACACCCCAACACCCCCTGAAGCTACGCACCTGTGCTGGAGTCACAAGTCGTACGTTACTTAAGTCTGATGACGCGTCTGTGAAGTGGACTAGAGTTTCTGGAGGGAAGACGTGCAGGACCTTGGAGAGCTCCTCGCTCGCAAGCTGTAGGGAGATACCAGGCTTATGAAATGTGCCTCGGCTAGCTCTGCACACTGAGAAGGAGGTCCTGCCAGTGCTTAATTTGAGCCGGGGACCACCGGCACTTATGTTTAGGGACCAGCATTTTTGTTTAGGAACGGGCACTTATCTTTCCTCTACAAACTCTCACCAGGAGCAAGACAGAGAAAATCACAAAAAGGAGGGAAGAAGATAGAGAATGAGAGGAAAACAGTGACAAAGGGAGAAAATAGGGATGAAAGACAACCTCTCAGAGTGAGAAAAAGGGGGCAGGGAGTGTCTGGTGGTGGATTAAAGAGGCCTGAGGTGGAGTAAAAACTGCACATCCTTGGTGTTTGGCACCCTGACCTTCGGTATCTATTGATGGCCGCGAGCTTCTCAACAACACTTTGGGCCTCAGCACATATTATTTTACAAATGAACAAATTTACTAATTAAGCAATAGCTCCCAGTGTCCTTTCCCTGCAACAATGAGGCCTGGCTCTGCTGAACGCATGAATAAAAATAAATAAAAAAGTACTTACCCACTGCGTTGGCCCTCCTCCGATCCACGTGCTTCAGTTCCTCGGAGCTGGTATGGTCTGCAGCAGTTCTCCACACCAATCCAGACAATGCTCTTATGCTGCTGTTAATGTTAGATAGCATGAGAGCAGCACCAGGATTGGCTGGAGCAGGCAGCCTCAGCGCTCCTGCAGGCACTGGGTGGAGAGGTTTATAGTGCGCATGGCGGGCTGGCTGTCGCAAGATAGTCGGCTAAAGTGACATGCGCACTATAAACTGGTGGAGTGAGCACCACTTCTCTGCTGCGTCACCCGCACCTCCGCCCACAAACACGGCTCGGGCTGGGGAAAGTGAAAATTAAATAGTAATTAAATTCATTTTATTACCATTTTACTTTTCACCTTTTGCGGCGTTGGCAGCAGGGGGGCGACGCTCTTCCATCCTTCAGGAGGGGCCGCTGATGTGCAGAGTACTGCCAAAGATGCTTTAAAAGCTAGGGTCAGCCCAGGGCAGTGTTGACTGACAGGTGCCAATCAACTAGTTATTTTTCATCCAAGCATGATTTTTGAGTGGTTGGACTTAGCATTCATTCAGTGGTGGACCACCTGCAAAGTGATTATTGGATGTAGGGACTTGCCATTTATTGATGGTTGCTCAGCTTGCAGACAGATAATTGATTAGTCAGCCTTTGTTTTTATTGTTGGGGCGTTAGCCGGCAGATTCATTATTGGTTGGTTAAAATTTTATTTATTGATAGATACTCAACCTACAGAGCTAGTATTCATTGGTGGATGGTCGGCAGCCAGAGCCATTATTGGTCAGTCAGTATTTTTATACATTGTGGATGGTCGGCCTCCAGCACCATTATTGGTCAGTCAGTATTTGTATTCATTGGTGGATGGTCGGCCTGCAGCACCATTATTGGTCAGACAGTATTTGTATTCATTCGTGGATGGTCGGCCTCCAGAGACATTACTGGTAAGTTAGTATTTGTATTCATTGGTGGATGGTCGGCATGCACAGTCATTATTGGTCAGTCAGTATTTGTATTCATTGGCGGATGGTAGGCCTCTAGAGCCATTATTCTTAAGTTAGTATTTGTATTCATTGGTGGATGGTCGGCCTCCAGAGCCATTATTGGCAGCCGATATTTGTATTCATTGGTGGATGGTCGGCCTCCAGAACCATTATTGGACACTCAGTATCTGTATTCATTGGTGGATGGTCAGCCTCCAGCACCGTTATTGGATACTGGGGCCCGAATGTATACTTTTTGGTGCAAAACTGCAGGAACCCAATTTTGCATCAAAAAGTATAGTGCCGGTTTGCGTAATTTTACAACACCAGCTGGGTGCCGTATTAATAGAATGGCGCAAGCTGGTGCTAAACTTGAGCTAACGTCTTAACAAAAGATGCTAGCCGGGTGGGGTGGCGGTAGGGAAGGAGGGGGTTGTGCGTCAAAAAATGATGCTAACCTGGTTAGTGGCTAAAAATGCCTCTAACCAGACTAGGGCCAATTTCTGGCGCACAACCACCAATAACATTACTCCTGTCTTAGGAAACACAGGAGTCATGCCCACCACCCCATTGGCCAGCACAGGGGACAAGTGTCGCCTGGGAATCGCCATTGCACCCTGTGCCATGCAGGGGGCCCCAAGTTAGGGCCCCTCGATGGCAAAAAAAAATATTTAAAAATTACTTACCTGGGATGGGGGCCCTCGTCCTCCGGTGTCCTTCTGGTGGGTGTGGGGGTGTTCCTAGGGCTTGGGAGGGCACCTGTGGACCCATTCCATGGTGTTTAACCATGGAATGGGTCCACAGGTCCCCTTACGCCTGGTCTGACCCAGGCGTTAAATAATGGTGCTAAGCAAGCTTAGCACCATTAATTAGCCCCTCCTCTCACCTGTGCGTCATTTTAGTATGGGGGGATAATTATGGGGCTATAGAGATAGCACCATTTTTTGGATGGGAACGCCTACCTTGCACCCCATTGATGCAAGGTAGGTTCACCCATCCAAATTCCTGTATTTTGACGTTAGACGTATCTAACGTCAAAATATAAATATTGAGTTAAGTGTGCACCGAATTTGCGTAAAGAAAATTATGCAAATTCGGCACAAAAGGAGTATAAATATGGGCCTCAGTATTTATATTCATTGGTGGATGGTCGGTCTCCAGTTCCATTATTGGTCAGTCAGTATTTGTATTCATTGGTGGATGGTCGGCCTCAATAGCCATTATTGGACAGTCAGTATTTGTATTCATTGGTGGATGGTCGGTCTCCAGTTCCATTATTGGTCAGTCAGTATCTGTATTCATTGGTGGATGGTCGGCCTCAAGAGCCATTATTGGACAGTCAGTATTTGTATTCATTGGTGGATGGTCGGTCTCCAGTTCCATTATTGGTCAGTCAGTATTTGTATTCATTGGTGGATGGTCGGCCTCAAGAGCCATTATTGGACAGTCAGTATTTGTATTCGTTGGTGGATGGTCGACCTCAAGAGCCATTATTGGACAGTCAGTATTTGTATTCATTGGTGGATGGTCGGCCTCAAGAGATATTATTGGTCAGTCAGTATTTGTATTCATTGGTGGATGGTCGGCCTGCAATTCCATTATTGGTTAGTCAGTATTTGTATTCATTGGTGGATGGTCGGTCTCCAGTTCCATTATTGGTCAGTCAGTATCTGTATTCATTGGTGGATGGTCGGCCTCAAGAGCCATTATTGGACAGTCAGTATTTGTATTCATTGGTGGATGGTCGGCCTCAAGAGCCATTATTGGACAGTCAGTATTTGTATTCATTGGTGGATGGTCGGCCTCAAGAGCCATTATTGGACAGTCAGTATTTGTATTCATTGGTGGATGGTCGGTCTCCAGTTCCATTATTGGTCAGTCAGTATTTGTATTCATTGGTGGATGGTCGGCCTCAAGAGTCATTATTGGACAGTCAGTATTTGTATTCGTTGGTGGATGGTCGGCCTCAAGAGCAATTATTGGACAGTCAGTATTTTTATTCATTGGTGGATGGTCGGCCTCAAGAGATATTATTGGTCAGTCAGTATTTGTATTCATTGGTGAATGGTCGGCCTGCAGTTCCATTATTGGTCAGTCAGTATTTGTATTCATTGGTGGATGGTCAGTCTCCAGTTCCATTATTGGTCAGTCAGTATCTGTATTCATTGGTGGATGGTCGGCCTCAAGAGCCATTATTGGACAGTCAGTATCTGTATTCATTGGTGGATGGTCGGCCTCAAGAGCCATTATTGGTCAGTCAGTATTTGTATTCATTGGTGGATGGTCGGTCTCCAGCTCCATTATTGGTCAGTCAGTATTTGTATTCATTGGTGGATGGTCGGCCTCAAAAGCCATTATTGGACAGTAAGTATTTGTATTCGTTGGTGGATGGTCGGCCTCAAGAGCCATTATTGGACAGTCAGTATTTGTATTCATTGGTGGATGGTCGGCCTCAAGAGATATTATTGGTCAGTCAGTATTTGTATTCATTGGTGGATGGTCAGTCTCCAGTTCCATTATTGGACAGTCAGTATTTGTATTCATTGGTGGATGGTCGGCCTCAAGAGATATTATTGGTCAGTCAGTATTTGTATTCATTGGTGGATGGTCAGTCTCCAGTTCCATTATTGGTCTGTCAGTATCTGTATTCATTGGTGGATGGTCGGCCTCAAGAGCCATTATTGGACAGTCAGTATTTGTATTCATTGGTGGATGGTCGGCCTCAAGAGCCATTATTGGACAGTCAGTATTTGTATTCATTGGTGGATGGTCGGCCTCAAGAGATATTATTGGTCAGTCAGTATTTGTATTCATTGGTGGATAGTCAGACTCCAGCGCCATTATTGGTCAGTCAGTATTTGTATTCATTGGTGGATGGTCGGCCTGCAGTGCCATTATTGGGCGGCCTTCATCCTGGTTGCTTGGCCAGGGCCCTTTGTTTTACTGTCAGGCTGCCACGCTGCATGTTTCTATGAGCTGTGTTATCTTGGGCATGCATTGGCAGTCATTGCGCTGCATGTGCACTGCTAGGAATCAGCGGTGGAACCATCACTGAACACCAGCTCTTACCTCCCATCGACAAAGGAAGGATCTGCAGGGTTAACTGGTCTGGGGGCTCACGGCTGCTTGAAGGCGATGTTCACAGCCCCCTTACAGCATCCTTTCTTGAACTCATCACCAGTTCAGTTGTGACAGGCCAAGGAGAACGAGGCTCTGACCCAAAGAGCAGTGTCCGCCAGGGTATCTATCACTGAAGACGAACAGATTTGGGGCATTCATCTGCTTTTCAGGCTGCGTTAGAGGAAGTTGAGCATTTACCAATGCGATCTGGTATAGTTAATCAGTTCCAGACGTTTAAAGCTTACTGTTCCCACATGGAATCCTGCCAGCCGCCTGTGTCAGGGTTGGGGGCGCTGCTGCTAATCACTGCAAATGGGAAAACGTGTTCCCCAAAAACACCATAGAGGCCTTAGCTGGTGATAGCATCCCAGGGCTGTTTCAGTTATCTGAGGACCTTCTTTTCTAAGGAACACACATTTTTGATAAAAATGCACAGATTGGAAATTGACATGTTCCAGCACGTGATGAGGTGGTTTACGGTGTCTAAATGATGGACAAAGGCTTGGAGTGGCTTTAATTCTGCTCAAGGTTGTGGTTTTGAACACTTTCTGCTCTGCTAATCATTGACAAATGTTCTCCAGTGTGCCAGGTCCATGTTGTTCTGGCTGTTGCAAAATGGAGAGGACTTCTCATGGTTTCAAGGGCCGGAAGGGCGAAGGGCTGAGGCAAGTCACGTGTCTGGCCCTGAGATGTGACTGACGCCCCTCCGATCCTTACCACCCTCCCCCACCACTGGTTCCCCTTTTACACAGTTGTTTTCCAGCCACATCGGGGACACTCTGGGCCAGAGGTACGTAGGGACAGGTTTGCGATTACCAAAAAGCGCATTTTTGTGATTCGCTATTTGATAATCGCAAGCACCCATGTACCAATGTGTACTTATAGCATTGTGCGAATCGCATTGGGTCGCAAATAGACCTACCTCATTAATATTCATCAGGTAGTTCTTGCTTTGTCACCCATAGGGAATCACAAAAATCACAGGGAAGGAGGCCTGCTGGGGTCAGCAGACCACCGTATCTGTGGCTCCTTTTCAATAAAGATTTTATTTTAAATGCAGGCTGTTTCCTTAAAGGAAAACGGGATGAGTTTAAAAAAGGATAATTAAAGGTTTTCTTTCTCCTTTTCAAGAGTAGGTAGCGGTCCGTGGGGCCACTGCCTGCGATTAAAGAGTAAGGGGTCCCTTGGAGACCCTTTCCCTTTTGCGAATGGGCTACCACTTACTTTAAGTAGGTGGTAAAATGCAAATGTTTTGCAATCACTTTTTGTCGCCAAACATTCACACATACCACTGCGATTCAGTTTTAGGAAGTGATACCCTAAACACGCCCCTCTGCAAATCAGACCATTTGCGACCTAAAAAAAGCTTTGTACATCTGGCCCTTTGTCTCTTTAGAGATTCACAAAATTATGTGGGAAATCACTAAAACAGGACAAGGTGTTGAGGCGCGGTATTGAGGCCACCGTGAAGTGAGTGTTAATGAGATACAGGAGACGCAGTAGCGTATTAGGGCCATGGTGCTGTATAGTTTTTATTGAGGTACAGGTGATGCTGTGGGTTACTGAGACCATGGTGACGTTGAGAGTTATTCAGATACAGGTGATGCTGTGGGTTACTGAGACCATGGTGACGGTGAGAGTTATTGAGATACAGGCGATGCTGTGGGTTACTGAGACCATGGTCACATTCAGAGTTATTGAGATACAGGTGATGCTGTGGGTTACTGAGACCATGGCGACGTTGAGTTATTGAGATACCTGTGATGCTGCGGGCTCCTGAGACCATGGTGATGTTGAGGTATTGAGATTCAGCATTCCGTCCATCACTTGTTGTTTTTGCTTTGTCGCCCTAAGTGGGAAGGGTATGCCCAGACGTGGGTCCCGTGCTTCCCATGCCACTGGATTCAAGCTAGCCTGGCTGATGAGGGGTGAAACCCCGAAACCGGTCCCAGGATGCTTGTTTCCGGTCCAGTGAGGACCTGGCTTGGCAGTTCGGTCTGGACTGTTTCCATGAGGAACAGGGTCAAGACTGATTTGCATATGGCTGGGTCCAAACTGGGGTGGCATGGTGAGCAAAAGAACGATGGATTAAACCCAGATCTATGACTGGGGGTGAGTGTTTGACAATGTTCAGCATTCCGTCCATCACTTGTTGTTTTTGCTTTGTCGCCCTAAGTGGGAAGGGTATGCCCAGACGTGGGTCCCGTGCTTCCCATGCCACTGGATTCAAGCTAGCCTGGCTGATGAGGGGTGAAACCCCGAAACCGGTCCCAGGATGCTTGTTTCCGGTCCAGTGAGGACCTGGCTTGGCAGTTCGGTCTGGACTGTTTCCATGAGGAACAGGGTCAAGACTGATTTGCATATGGCTGGGTCCAAACTGGGGTGGCATGGTGAGCAAAAGAACGATGGATTAAACCCAGATCTATGACTGGGGGTGAGTGTTTGACAATGTTCAGCATTCCGTCCAGGTATTGAGATACCTGTGATGCTGCGGGGTTACTGAGACCATGGTGATGTTGAGTTGCTGAGATACCGGTGATGCTGTGGGTTACTGAGACCATGGTGACATTGAGTTAGTGAGATACCGGCAATGCTATGGGCTACTGAGACCATGGTGACGTTGAGCGTTATTGAGATACAGGTGATTCTGTGGGTTACTGAGACCACAGTGATGTTGAGAGCTATTGAGATACAGGCAATGCACAATAAGTGTATCTTTGACCCAAAAACTAGGGCGTTTAATGAAAGTGAGGAACAGTGTCAGGACGCCAGGACAGTCCCCTGAAAACCAGGACTTTTCCAGGGAAATCTGGGACATCGAGTCACCCTATCCCCTGGGACATGAAGCCACAG
The DNA here is from genome assembly GCF_031143425.1 of Pleurodeles waltl. Lineage (NCBI taxonomy): Eukaryota > Metazoa > Chordata > Amphibia > Caudata > Salamandridae > Pleurodeles > Pleurodeles waltl. The sequence goes on along the minus strand of NC_090448.1, from coordinate 30,649,475 downwards.
TGCTTTGGCAGGTATTGAACCACAGTTGTTGTGGTAGCTTAGGTAGACCCAAGTGTTGTTGGAGGTTACCCTAGGTGTTGCAATAATGTACTGAGGGCCAGGTCCTGTAGCGGGCTCTTGAGTCCCAGGTGTTGTAGCAGGTTGTAGCAGGTGTTGTAGCAGGTTGAGTCTCAGGTGTTGTAGAGGTTATTGAGTATCAGGTGTTGTGGGAGATTATTGAGCTCCAGGTGTTGTAGCAGGTTATTGAGTCTAAGGTGTTGTACAGGTTACTGAGGCTCAGGTGTTGTGGCAGGGTACTGAGTACCAGGTTTTGTAGAATTTATTGAGTCTCAGGTGTTGCAGCAGGATATTGTGTCTCAGGTATTGTACAGGTTATTGAGTCTCAGGTGTTGTAGAGGTTATTGAGTCTCAGGTGTTGTAGAGGTTATTGAGTCTCAGGTGTTGTAACAGATTATTGCTTCTCATGTGTTGTACCGGTTATTGAGTCTCAGGTGTTGTAGAGGTTATTGAGTCTCAGGTGTTGTAACAGATTATTGCTTCTCATGTGTTGTACAGGTTATTGTGTCTCGGGTATTGTAGCAGGTTTTTGAGTCCCAGGTGTTTTAGCAGGTGATTGAGTCCCAGATGCTGTAGACATTATTGAGTCCCGGGTGCTTATTGAATCTCAGGTATTGTAACAGATTATTGCTTCTCATGTGTTGTAGAGGTTATTGAGTCTCAGGTGTTGAGGCGGGTTATCAAGCCCCAGGTTTTGTGGCGGGTTATTGAGTCTCAAGTGTTGTCGGTTATCGAGCCCCAGGTTTTGTGGCGGGTTATTGAGTCTCAGGTGTTGTCGGTTATCGAGCCCCAGGTTTTGTGGCGGGTTATCGAGTCCCAGGTGCTGTGGCGGGTTATCGAGTCCCAGGTGCTGTGGCGGGTTATTGCTTCTCATGTGTTGTGGGGGGTTATTGAGTCCCAGGTGTTGTAGTGGGTTATTGAGTATCAGGTGCTGGGTCCCAGGTGCTGTATCGGGTTATTGAGTCCCAGGTGTTGTAGGTGGTTATTGAGTCCCAGGTGTTGGAGGTGGTTATTGAGTCCCAGGTGTTGGAGGTGGTTATTGAGTCCCAGGTGTTGTAGAGGTTATTGAGTCTCAGGTGTTGCAGCAGGTGACTGAGTCCCAGGTGCACTAGTAGGTTATTGAGTCTCAGGTGTTGTTATTGAGTCTCAGGTGTTGTTATTGAGTCTCAGGCGCTGTAGCAGGTTATTGAATCCTGGGTGTTGTAGCAGGTGATTGAGTCCCAGGTGTTGCAGAATGTTATTGAGTCCCAGGTGTTGTAGCAGGTGATTGAGTCCCAGGTGTTGCAGAATGTTATTGAGTCCCAGGTGTTGTAGCAGGTGATTGAGTCCCAGGTGTTGCAGAATGTTATTGAGTCCCAGGTGCTGTAGTAGGTTATTGAGTCTCAGGTGTTGTTATTGAGTCTCAGGTGTTGTTATTGAGTCTTAGGCGCTGTAGCAGGTTATTGAATCCTGGGTGTAGTAGCAGGTGATTGAGTCCCAGGTGTTGCAGAATGTTATTGAGTCCCAGGTGTTGCAGAATGTTATTGAGTCCCAGGTGCTGTAGTAGGTTATTGAGTCTCAGGTGTTGTTATTGAGTCCCAGGTGTTGTTATTGAGTCCCAGGTGCACTAGCAGATTATTGCGTTTTAGGTGTTGTTATTGAGTCTCAGGCGCTGTAGCAGGCTATTGAATCCTGGGTGTTGTAGCAGGTGATTGAGTCCCAGGTGTTGCAGAATGTTATTGAGTCCCAGGTGTTGCAGAATGTTATTGAGTCCCAGGTGCTGTAGTAGGTTATTGAGTATCAGGTGTTGTTATTGAGTCTCAGGTGTTGTTATTGAGTCTAATGCGCTGTAGCAGGTTATTGAATCCTGGGTGTTGTAGCAGGTGATTGAGTCCCAGGTGTTGCAGAATCTTATTGAGTCCCAGGTGCTGTAGTAGGTTATTGAGTCCCGGGTGTTGCAGGAGGTAACTGAGTCCCAGGTGCACTAGCAGATTATGGATTCTCAGGTGTTGTTATTGAGTCCCAAGTGCTGTAGCAGGTTATTGAATCCTGAGTGTTGCAGCAGGTGATGGAGTCCCAGGCGTTGCAGCAGGTGATTGAGTCTCAGGTATTGTTATTGAGACCCCGGTGTTGTTATTGAGTCCCAGGTGCACTAGCAGATTATTGCGTCTTAGGTGTTGTTATTGAGTCTCAGGTGCTGTAGCAGGTTATTGAGTCTCAGGTGTTGTAGCAGGTGATTGAGTCCCAGGTGTTGCAGAATGTTATTGGGTCTCAGGTGTTGTTATTGAGCCTCAGGTGTTGTAGCAGGTTATTGAATCCTGGGTGTTGTAGCATGGTTATTTAGTGCCAGGTGTTGCAGAATGTTATTGGGTCCCGGGTGTTGCAGCAGGTGATTGAGTCCCTGGTTATTGAGTCCCAGGTGTTGTTATTGAGTCCCGGGTGTTGCAGCAGGTGATTGAGTCCCTGGTTATTGAGTCCCAGGTGTTGCAGAATGTTATTGAGTCCCGGGTGTTGCAGCAGGTGATTGAGTCCCTAGTTATTCAGTCCCGGGTGTTGCAGCAGGTGATTGAGTCCCTGGTTATTGAGTCCCAGGTGCAGGTGATTCAGTCCCTGGTTATTGAGTTCCATGTGTTACAGAATGTTATGGGGTCCCGGGTGTTGCAGCAGGTGATTGAGTCCCTAGTTATTCAGTCCCGGGTGTTGCAGCAGGTGATTGAGTCCCTGGTTATTGAGTCCCGGGTGCAGGTGATTCAGTCCCAGGTTTTGCAGAATGTTATTGAGTCCCAGGTGTTGCAGCAGGTGATTGAGTCCCTGGTTATTGAGTCCCGGGTGTTGCAGCAGGTGATTGAGTCCCTGGTAATTGAGTCCTGGGTGTTGCAGCAGGTGATTGAGTCCCTGGTTATTGAGTCCCAGGTGTTGCAGAATGTTATTGAGTCCCGGGTGTTGCAGCAGGTGATTGAGTCCCTGGTTATTGAGTCCCGGGTGTTGCAGCAGGTGATTGAGTCCCAGGTGTGCTAACAGGTGATTGACTCACCAAGGATCTCTGGGAGCCAGATCTGGAGCTGCTGCCAGATTCACAACTTCTTTGGATGTAACCTGTGGCACACTGTGCAAGGGCGCTGTGCCCAGGAGGTGTCTAAGAATAGCTCTGTGTTCCAGAAGTGAGCCTGAAGTTTGTTTAAAAGTCTTCATGTTGTGTCCCCAGAGAGGCGGCAGAAGGTACTTTAGCCTTGAGTCAGGATGTTTGGTTTGGCTGCTGCTTTTTTGCTATTGTGCACTTTTCAGAAAATAACAGTTTTTTAAAGATGCTTTTAAGTTCTCCAAGAGGCAAACTTCCTAAGACAAACTCTTCATTAATAAAGGGACTGGATTCATATGACTATAGCAGTTGTGTGCGTGTGACCTGCAGGCCAAAGGTTTCAAATCTGGTGTGAATGAATTAGTCCTTCATCCTTCCAAGGTTTATAAAGTAAGCCAGTGATAGATCTTCACACAAACAGACGCAGCGTCCAACAAACAATTAAAATAACACGAATGGCACATCCACTGAGTAGTAGCAGGTCAGATGCTGAGTTTGTCAGGTTGTAAACGACAAGTAGTGAGAGGCAGAAGATCTTTCTTGCAGGGAACTGACCAAGCAGCAGTAAATGAAACAGCCTGCAGACATTTGGTGCACAGAAACGTATCTGAAACAATGATGGGGCAACCCAACATTCCCCTTGGAGACAGGGTATGTACACAAAGCGAGAAACAAAATGACCCCTAATGGGGTGATTTCTAATTACATTTATTCGCTCATGTTGTTAGTGGTACCACGCCATCCAGTCACTGTTATTGCTGCAATTATACAGCAAAACAAACAAATACTGTCTCATGATGGGATGTAATTAACATACACGAATAATGTTTTGAAATTGAAACCTAATTAGTTCATCAGTGCTATAAATTCAAAGTATCATATACAGAGCATGTATCTTCTGACCCAATAGTCACACCAAGTTCATTGAATTATAATAGGTAGTGGCTGTAATTAGTAAGAAAATTCACTCAATCAGTCAAAAGTCTATATATTGAATTTCATTTATGTTGATGACACACCAGCTGTTGAGATAGAGTTGAAGTGGACATAACGTCAACGTTTCGGTCTCTGATGTCAACGAAAGGTACATGAAACCTTCTTCAGGACTCCCTTTTTACAATACAATAATCACTGACCTTGTTTACAAAAGCTGGTATCCTTGTCATGGGCTGAATCTAAATAGAGAAATCAAACAATGTACCTCAGAACAAGCAAATAAACCAATCATTTTCTAGTCATTGAAAAAAAAAACAGAGACAACTTCAGGAGGGTATGTCAGATATCCCATCTGTCGTATCACGATTCCTATAGGATATAATGGGATTTGGAATACCGTGAACAGGATATCCATCATGTTTGTGATGGAGTAACCCCATCAGCCTACCTCTAAATCAGGCCCAAGTTCTGTTAACTTAATAGTGCCTAGACGTGATGAATCAGGACAGGGCCATTTTCTGACCTCCCGCGGACTCACTCATGTGAGGGTTAGATCACACAGGAGCTGATGGGTCAGTGGCAAAGCCCCAAGTGGGATTAATGCACTAGTTGTAAAGCCCTCCCCCATGTGGTGGCTGCTTGGATCCTCACAAGAACGCCCGTGAAGGACAAAGACCAGCCTGGTTCTTGCGGATATCTCATTCCTCCTCCTTCCAAGGAGGACCTGGCATTGCAGTTTTCCTTCTTCCACTAAAAACTTGCTTCTGGTGATTCTCCTTCTTCCTAGGACATGACTGGTTCTGGAGCACTTGTCTGCCTTCCTCTTTTGAAGGGTGTGCCTGGCTCTGGATCAAATGGCGGTCTCCTTCTTCTAAGGGGCGTACCTGGTTCTGGGTCACTTGTCAGCCTTCTGAGCAAGTTCCTGGTTCTCTGTCACTTGCCATCCTTCCTCCTTCTGAAGTACTCCCTTGATCTGGGTCACTTGGCAGACTTTCTCCTTCTAAGGAAGTGCCTGGTTCTGGGTCACTACACAGTCTTTCTTCTTCCAAAGAAATGCTTTGTTCTAGGTCACATGGCAATCTACTGCCTTCAAAGGAGATACCTGGTTCTGGGTCAAATGGCAGTCTTCCTTCGTCATGAAAGGTGAACTGTACTGAGTCACATGGCAGTCTTCCTTCGCCCTAGGAGTTGGCTTGTTCTGGGTCACAAGACAGTCTTTCTTTGTACTAGGAGGTGACTTGTTCTGGGTCACATGGCAGTCTTCTTTCTTCCTAGGAGGTGACTTGTTCTGGGTCACATGGCAGTCTTCTTTCTTCCTAAGGGGTGACTTGTTCTAGGTCACATGGCAGCCTTCCTTCTTCCTAGGAGGTGACTAGTTCTGGGTCACTTGGCAGCCTTCCATCTTCCTAGGAGGTACCTTGCTCTGGGTCACATGGCAGTCTTCCTTCTTGCTAGGATGTACCTGGTTCTGGGTCACATGGCAGTTTTCTTTCTTCCCATGAAGTACCTGGTTCTGGGTCACATGGCAGTCTTCCTTCTTCCTAGGAGGTGACTTGTTCCGGGTCACAATGCAGTCTTCCTTCTTCCTAGGAGGAACCTGGTTTTTGGTCACATGGCAGTCTTCCTTCTTCCTAGGAGGTACCTGGTTCTGGGTCACAAGACAGTCTTCCTTCTTCCTAGGAGGTGACTTGTTTGGGGTCACATAGCAGTCTTCCTTCTTCCTAGGAGGTACCTGGTTCTGAGTCACATTGCAGTCTTCCTTCTTCCTAGGAGGTACCTGGTTCTGGGTCACATGGCAGTCTTCCTTCTTCCTAGGACTTGTTCTGGGTCACATGGGAGTCTCCCTTCTTCCTAGGAGGTACCTGGTTCTGGGTCACATGGCAGTCTTTCTTCTTCCTAGGAGGTACCTGGTTCTGGGTCAAATGGCAGTCTTTCTTCTTCCTAGGAGGTACCAGGTTCTGGGTTACCTGGCAGTCTTCCTTCTTCCTAGGAGGTGACTTGTTCTGGGTCACAATGCAGTCTTCCTTCTTCCTAGGAGGAACCTGGTTTTTGGTCACATGGCAGTCTTCTTTCTTCCTAGGAGGTACCTATCACGAGCTGTAAAGAAATGGCTCCCTGTTGCAGTTACCCCCCACTTTTTGCCTGATACTGATGCTGACTTGACTGAGAAGTGTGCTGGGACCCTGCTAACCAGGCCCCAGCACCAGTGTTCTTTCACCTAAAATGTACCATTGTTTCCACAATTGGCACACCCTGGCATCCAGATAAGTCCCTTGTAACTGGTACCTCTGGTACCAAGGGCCCTGATGCCAGGGAAGGTCTCTAAGGGCTGTAGCATGTATTATGCCACCCTAGAGACCCCTCACTCAGCATAGACACCCTGCTTACAAGCCTGTGTGTGCTAGTGAGAACAAAATGAGTAAGTCGACATGGCACTCCCCTCAGGGTGCCATGCCAGCCTCTCACTGCCTATGCAGTATAGGTAAGACACCCCTCTAGCAGGCCTTACAGCCCCAAGGCAGGGTGCACTATACCATAGGTGAGGGTACCAGTGCATGAGCACTGTACCCCTACAGTGTCTAAGCAAAACCTTAGACATTGTAAGTGCAGGGTAGCCATAAGAGTATATGGTCTGGGAGTCTGTTTTACACGAACTCCACAGCACCATAATGGCTACACTGAAAACTGGGAAGTTTGGTATCAAACTTCTCAGCACAATAAACGCACACTGATGCCAGTGTACATTTTATTGCAAAATACACCCCAGAGGGCACCTTAGAGGTGCCCCCTGAAACTTAACCGACTGTCTGTGTAGGCTGACTAGTTCCAGCAGCCTGCCACACTAGAGACATGTTGCTGGCCCCATGGGGAGAGTGCCTTTGTCACTCTGAGGCCAGTAACAAAGCCTGCACTGGGTGGAGATGCTAACACCTCCCCCAGGCAGGAGCTGTGACACCTGGCGGTGAGCCTCAAAGGCTCACCCCTTTGTCACAGCCCAGCAGGGCACTCCAGCTTAGTGGAGTTGCCCGCCCCCTCCGGCCACGGCCCCCACTTTTGGCGGCAAGGCTGGAGGGAACAAAGAAAGCAACAAGGAGGAGTCACTGGCCAGTCAGGACAGCCCCTAAGGTGTCCTGAGCTGAGGTGACTCTAACTTTTAGAAATCCTCCATCTTGCAGATGGAGGATTCCCCCAATAGGGTTAGGATTGTGACCCCCTCCCCTTGGGAGGAGGCACAAAGAGGGTGTACCCACCCTCAGGGCTAGTAGCCATTGGCTACTAACCCCCCAGACCTAAACACGCCCTTAAATTTAGTATTTAAGGGCTACCCTGAACCCTAGAAAATTAGATTCCTGAAACAACAAGAAGAAGGACTGCCTAGCTGAAAACCCCTGCAGAGGAAGACCAGAAGACAACAACTGCCTTGGCTCCAGAAACTCACCGGCCTGTCTCCTGCCTTCCAAAGAACTCTGCTCCAGCGACGCCTTCCAAAGGGACCAGCGACCTCTGAATCCTCTGAGGACTGCCCTGCTTCGACGACGACAAGAAACTCCCGAGGACAGCGGACCTGCTCCAAAAAGACTGCAACTTTGTTTTAAGAAGCAGCTTTAAAGAACCCTGCAACTCCCCGCAAGAAGCGTGAGACTTGCAACACTGCACCCGGCGACCCCGACTCGGCTGGTGGAGAACCAACACCTCAGGGAGGACCCCCGGACTACTCTACGACTGTGAGTACCAAAACCTGTCCCCCCTGAGCCCCCACAGCGCCGCCTGCAGAGGGAATCCCGAGGCTTCCCCTGACCGCGACTCTCTGAAACCTAAGTCCCGACGCCTGGAAAAGACCCTGCACCCGCAGCCCCCAGGACCTGAAGGACCGGACTTTCACTGCAGAAGTGACCCCCAGGAGTCCCTCTCCCTTGCCCAAGGGGAGGTTTCCCCGAGGAAGCCCCCCCTTGCCTGCCTGCAGCGCTGAAGAGATCCCTTGATCTCTCATTGACTTCCATTACAAACCCGACGCTTGTTCTAACACTGCACCCGGCCGCCCCCGCGCCGCTGAGGGTGAAATTTCTGTGTGGGCTTGTGTCCCCCCCGGTGCCCTACAAAACCCCCCTGGTCTGCCCTCCGAAGACGCGGGTACCTACCTGCTGGCAGACTGGAACCGGGGCACCCCCTTCTCTCCATTGAAGCCTATGCGTTTTGGGCACCACTTTGAACTCTGCACCTAACCGGCCCTGAGCTGCTGGTGTGGTAACTTTGGGGTTGCTCTGAACCCCCAACGGTGGGCTACCTTGGACCAAGAACTGAACCCTGTAAGTGTCTTACTTACCTGGTAAAACTAACCAAAACTTACCTCCCCCAGGAACTGTGAAAATTGCAGTGTCCACTTTTAAAATAGCTATTTGTGAATAACTTGAAAAGTATACATGCAATTGAAATGATTCAAAGTTCCTAATGTACTTACCTGCAATACCTTTCAAACAAGATATTACATGTTAAATTTGAACCTGTGGTTCTTAAAATAAACTAAGAAAAGATATTTTTCTATACAAAACCTATTGGCTGGATTTGTCTCTGAGTGTTTGTACCTCATTTATTGTCTATGTGTATGTACAACAAATGCTTAACACTACTCCTTGGATAAGCCTATTGCTCGACCACACTACCACAAAATAGAGCATTAGTATTATCTCTTTTTACCACTATTTTACCTCTAAAGGGAACCCTTGGACTCTGTGCATGCTATTCCTTACTTTGAAATAGCACATACAGAGCCAACTTCCTACATGAGCTACTCGTCGTTTATGTCTTTGGCCCACTGAAACTGCAGAAGGGTCTTGATTCTTGTAAGTTCTGCCTTGACCAAGGTAAGGGCGACCCTTTGTGGTAGCCACGGTGCTGCCAAAGAAGGAACGCCAAAAAGCAGTCAGTGTCCTCCAGAAGGAGTCCCAGAGGAAAAAAAACAAAAGGGAAAAACCTCTAACACAGGATCTCCCTGGAACAAAAAGAAGCAAAAAGGTGAGTCTTCCAACAGGAAAAAACAATACTGGAAGAAGCTGTAACAGGCGAGCTAAATAACTGGAGAACAATTAGCAGGAGCGAAGATCACCACCAAAGGAAATATTGCAGCGCAAGGAGAACAAGAATCACTCAACTTATTTACCCAAGAACAGGAAATGACCAACAGGAAGTAGAAAGTCACCATATTGGATTGGGAAAGAAGCATAGAAACATATAAAGAAAATAAGCCATTTTAAAAAAGGTTCCTAAGGCATGTATGGAAAAAGAAGGCATGCTGGGAAAAAGAAAGAACATGGCTGCTAAATGTACACATAAAAACACAAGGAAAAGAAGAGAAAAGAGAGAAAAGAAGAAAAACTGACAGGCTCACCAGGTAAGTGAGGGGTAGGGGGGAAGGTGCCATAGTATTATTGAGGGCACGCTACACCCATGACTCACCGGAGCCCCATGCCCACTTTGGGGCCTCGTGCGAGAAAGTAAAGAACAAAAGGGCGCGGCTCGCACCATGGTCCGCCACGGCGCAACAGTATCTTTTTCTGGGTCACATGGCAATCTTCCTTCTTCTTAGGAGGTGACTTGTTCAGGGTCACATAGCAGTCTTCCTTCTTCCTAGGAGGTACCTGGTTCTGGGTCATGTTGCAGTCTTCCTTCTTCCTAGGAGGTACCTGGTTCTGGGTCACATGGCAGTCTTCCTTCTTCCTAGGAGGTACCCGGTTCTGGGTCACATGGTGGTCTTCCTTCTTCCCAGGAGGTGACTTGTTCTGAGTCACATGGCAGTCTTCTTTCTTCCTAGGAGGTACCTGGTTCTGGGTCACATGGCAGTCTTCGTTTTTCCTGGGTGGTACCTGGTTCTGGGTTACATGGCAGCCTTCCTTCTTCCTAGGAGGTACCTGGTGCTGGGTCACATGGCAGTCTTCCTTCTCCCAATGAAGTACCTGGTTCCGGGTCACATGGCGTAACATGATAATCTTCCTTCTTCCTATGAAGTACCTGGTCCTGGGTCACATGGCAATCGTCCTTCTTCATAGGAGGTACCTGGTTCTGGGTCACATGGCAGTCTTCCTTCTTCCTAAGAGGTTTATGGTTCTGGGTCACAAATGGCAGTCTCCCTTCCTCCTATGAGGTACCTGGTTCTGGGTCACATGGCAATCTTCCTTCTTTGTAGGAAGTACCAGGTTCCACATGGCAGCCTTCCTTCTTGCTAGAAGGTGATGTGTTCTGGGTCACATGCTAGTCTTCCTTCTTCCTAGGAGGTGACTTGTTCTGGGTCACATGGCAGCCTTCCTTCTTCCTACGTGGTACCTGGTTCTGGGTCACATGCCAGTCTTCCTTCCTCCTAGGAGGTGGCTTGTTCTGGGTCACATGGCAGTGTTCCTTCTTCCTAGGAGGTGACTTGTTCTGGGTCACAAGGCAGTCTTCCTTCGTCAGAGGAGGTGACTTGTTCTGGGACACATGGCAGTCTTCCTTCTTCCTAGGAGATACCTGGTTCTGGGTCACATTCCAGTCCTCCTTCTTCCTAGGAGGTATCTGGTTCTGGGCCACATGGCAGTCTCCCTTATTCCTAGAAGGTGACTTGTTGTGGCTCACATGTTATTCTTGCTCCCAGCTTCTCGTAGGCGTAGTAGTGCTGTCAAAGCCAGGAATTATCTCTTTTGCCTTCATGACCTTCATTCAGCACTTTCTGTCTCTCACTCCTAGCTCTGAGCTCTTAGCTTGAGCTCAGCCAGTGCCGTATTGGAAGTTTACCTCCCATCCTCTTTATCTCCTGGTTTTCTTTGAGAGTTTGTTTTCTGTCACCTTGCCTCTTATGCCAACGGCTCAGTTGCATCGGCTTCAGAGGGGCTTCAAGAAAGGTTGGCTCTCTTCTTGGCTTCCATAGAAGAAAAGACTTGAAGCCCTTGGAGAGGCTCAAGGCCAAGGTCTGGCTGTGCCTCAGGTCCAGGTTCCATCTCAGTAACAGCCCAGAGCTGAGTCAGGAGACAGCTATAGGTTGAAAAATGAAAGAGCTACACTGCAATCACTCATCAAATGTGTTTTTGCTTCAACTTAATTAGGAGTTTAAAATAGAAAGTCTAAGCAGAAACAGTAAACATATGTGCAGGTCCAGAGATCTGTCCCAAAAGAGAGGTCAGCCTGAGAACAGCTCCTACAATGGAAAATATATGTGGGCCCTATTCATGGAGGTAAATTTACAATTGTAGATTTACTCATATATAGCTCCTATTCTCAAAGGTAAATTTACATGTTTGGATTTACTCAGATGTATGTTTACTCTTAGACTTTGTAGTAGCTTTTTAGCTATTCATCATTTATGAGTGTAAAGTTTTTTAAAAGTTTAGACTTGCATGTCCCAACCCCTAAAACTGGGGTTGAGGGTTTAGGGGGAAGCTGAATTTACAAGCAGAAAATTACTACTAGTAACTTTTCACACAAAGACTGAGGGCTCTTCCCACTGGGACCAGAGCTCCCTATGGGAAAATATAGGGAAAAGTAAAAAAAAAAAAAAAAAAGCTTTAAAAATATTTCAGTACAAATATTTAAATGTTAAATAATATTGTAAAATAGTTTTTATATTTTTAAACCTAGAACAAATAAAAAGTTACAGTTATAGTGGACCCAATTCACAAAGGTAAACTTAGACATTTTTTCTAAACTTACACTAAACTTCTAAGTTTATTACTTTGGGAATTCACAAAGGGCATTTAATAGTTGTATCCCCACCCGAGTGTGGACATGAACATACTACTCGTGACTGACCTTTGTGAATTCTCAAAATCAGAAACTTAGACGTTTGGTCTAACTTTAGACCAAACGTCTAGGTTTCCCTTTGTGAACTGGGCCCAATATCTTTAAAGTATATAACTAAATTAATTTAAATTTATTTAATTAAAGACTAATTATTCATTTAAAGATTTTTTTTAAACTCCTACCTAAAGAAAAGTTTATTTTTATTTAATATACTATTAAAAATGACTAACAGTTGTATATAGAATTATTTATTTTTCTTCAATACATCCAAAATTAAATTTAATTAAAAAAATGAAAAAGTATACTAAAACAATTCAAATAAAATATTTAGTTTTTAATTATATATAATTTTAACATTATATATGATGTATGTAGATATTTTAAAATTCAGAATAAGTTCATTTATTTTAACATTTGCTATGGGTATTTATTTTAAGTGTCTGTCTCCATGCTTTCCAGTGGAGTGCATTATAGGTCCCCTAGGAACACCTTCCTGCACAAAAACAATCATGGGAGGCGTTTTCCTCTTTCTATGCGTGCTGCAGAATGAAGAGGAATAAAACAAGGAGAAATAAAGATATTTCTCCCTCTTAGGCCTCCCATGGGAATGTGTAAGGCTTTGGCACATTCCCAGGTTTACAAGTCCTTGTAAATCTTGGACAGCATCAAAATCCATGGGAGTTGCGTGGGAGCTCCCACTGCAAAGCCCATGGAAGGCCTCCCTAGTGCAGAGTACAGCAACGCAGTGATTTGCATTGCTGTGCCTTACTCCATATTTATGAGTCCATTCAAAGCCATGCAAAGTGGCTTTGTGTGGTCTCCCAGACATGATTTCAAGGCCTGTGCCACTAGGGCTCATAAATATGCCCCTAAGAGTGCAGAGTTTGCTCCCAGCCAGTAACCTGCGGCTCGTAATGAGCACCACAGTCAGCTATGCACAATACAAGGCCCTTTCATTCAGAACTGGATAGGAGGGTGTAATATCCTGTGGCTGAAGTGTAGGCTCTATGACTGCAATGACTGCAAAACATGGGCCTAAGTTCCAGCTTCCCAACTTGGCCTAATTGTGTACTCCTGGGCCGATGAATTCACTGGGCCTCATTTCCTTAACTGCCAAATTTGAAAGTACATTGAAGTGATTCTGTAATATTCTCTATTGTTCCGGCTCGCGACATCGATGTGCTGGACTTTTATTCATCCGTGCGCCTGTCTCGCGAACCGGGATGACCAAAGACGTTTGATCGGAACGCGTGAAGAGAAATAGACGGCAGGGAGGCAGGCGAGTTAATGGAGGAGCTGCTGGCCGGTGTTTGTTTGTCAGGGTGGTTTCTTTACATCAAATAAACCTCTGAAGATTATTTGCTTGAGGGTGTGCTTCATGATTTTACAGATTCACGTAGGGTCATATTTACAAGAAAGTGGTGCATCACTAGTGATGCACCACCTTTCTTGCGGCTCGCTTGCGTCCCCTAACACCACTATTGTAGCACCGGATTTACAATACGGCGCACCATGGTGCATGCTAGGGGCAATACCTTACTTTTTTTGACACTATCGTAATGCTATACTGGATTAGCGTAAAACAAATGATGCTAATCCAGTATAGTGTTAAGAGGCCCATTGAAATCAATTGGAGCCTCATTTTAACACCTGCTTTAGGCAGGCGTTAAAAATGACACTAGAAATGCACAATGGAATCTTGTAGATTGCATTGCGTCATGTTTAGCGACTCTCTAACGAGGGAATTCCCCCTTTGCATACATCATGCATATATTATGCATGATGTGGTGCAAAGGGTTTATAAGGTTGTGCAAAGCTAGTTGGTGGCACCTTGTAAATATGGCGCTATGGTAGTGGCCCATTAGCGTCACATTTGCTGCAAAGATTTTGCTGCAAATGTGTTGCTAAGGAGCGCAAGGGCTGTGTAAATCTCGCCCTTGGTGAGCAATGAAAAGCATATCTAATTCACACGTGGTTTCATAGAGTGCAATGTTCAAAAATACATCATGAAATCACTGCCCATTTATATTGTGACAATTAGAAGTGTAATCGCTTCTTCATTTCAACACTGTTATGGCACAGGACCCTTTGCAAGTCGGCCAGCAACATGGGGTGGTAATACCCATCCTGTTACCACCACAATTACCGGCCAATACAAGACTGAGGTTTGGAATGGGGAACAACATACAGGACCTTGTATCACTACCCCATTTACTCCATATTTTTTCTGTATTCCATGCCCTCTTCCGCCTGCTTTGAGGAAGTGGAATTTGTGAATGGAAAAGCAAATTGTAATACCGGAGAGGTAATATCACACAGTCACCTCACCCGGTAACAGTGGTAATCATGCAGAATTATATTAACACAGAAAATCAAGCGGTAATACCACTCCAGTCTACATGTAAGGAGGTAAATTCTAACTTAAATCTTACTTATTTACCTTATTTTCTAGAAATTATTAATTTTAATAGATGTCGCTCTATACAATAATCTAAGCCTTTAAACACTAACATAAAAACCAAGCTACTACATGTTAAAGCTTCTTGCTATGTTTTCACATTTCATGTGTTCTACAATACGATTATAATTGTGTTAATTGTTTTGTTCTTACCATGGCTCTCAACTGCAAGCAAAATCTCTGCCTCGCTTTGGTTTGGGTCTTCTAAGGATTATTATATACTTATAGCCTGCCTTAGGGGCTATCCCAGCCATTAAAGGCCTGCTCTAGCAGTTCAGATCTTTAACAGGGGAGCAGGCCTTTAATGGGCGGAATAGCCGAGCTACGACGGGCTAGAAGGCTATTAGAGCATTCCGCCACTAGAGGGCAGAATGTTCTAATTAGTAAAACAAAGGCCGCACAGAGCACAATGGGTTTGGAATCCCCTCAGGCTCCACGAGGCCTTTGTTCACAGCAACGGCTGTGAAAGACAAAAATTGGATTGTTGGAGCTCCAGGATTTTACCAGCCATTAGAAGCCCGGAGCTACCCCATTGTTTTCAATGGCGCTCCCAACATTCCAATGTTCTAAATCTTTGTCTTCAATAGAACTTCCAACGTTCCAATGTTCTAATATATTGTCTTCAATGGAGCGCCCAACATTCCAATGTTCTATTTTATTGTCTTCAATAGAGCTTCCAACATTCCAATGTTCTAATTTATAGTCTTCAATAGAGCTCCCTAGATTCCAATGTTCTAATTTATTGTCTTCAATAGAGCCCCCAACATCTCAATGTTCTAATCCATTCTCTTCAATAGAGCTCCCAACATTCCAATGTTCTAATTCATTGTCTTCAATGGAGCTCCCAACATTCCAAAGTTCTAATCCATTGTCTTCAATGGAGCTCTCAGCATTCCAATGTTCTAATATAGTTTATCCACCTTCAGAACCTACATGGTCCTCTGTAGGACACAGTTCTGAATCAATGTCCTGGAGGGCATGGGCACTGCCTGCTTTCACCCCCTGGCATGTCTAATTGTCAGTGTCTTCGGTGAAAGCTCATACTGTCTTCCCTCCCCTATCCACTTGCCAGTTTCAGACGGGTGACACTGATGGAGGGGAGGTATCCTGGTTTGCGCTCTCCTAAGTGTGCCGGTACCCTTTTTGTCTGTTTCAGGCCACCGTCCTACTGCTCCTGTCCCTCTTCCCTGTGTCCAATCACTCCGCACATCTGGCTTCTGATTAATAGACAGTGCACTCCAGCTCCCATGGAGGTGGGGGTCAGGCACTTTCTTAGGGCGCCCTTTCTGCTCAAGTGCGTTTCAAAAGAGCAGTGTGAGCTCTTTTACACACAAAAACTATGTTGCACATCTTGGTAGTGGTGTGCTAATTTGTGCATTTTTTTTGCCATCATGAACTTCACATATTTCTTGCAACCACTATGAAAATTATCTAAGGTTACCATCTTCTACAGGAGTTGGGCTTTTGTGCGAAAATCAGGCCTTTTGAATACCAGTGTAATATTTTCTGAGTCACTTGCAAAGAAAAGCTAAGCATGATACGCACTCAGTGCAGGATGCTCGCGAGCCACCAGTGTGACATAGTATCAGAGCACTTGTGAGAAATATGCAGAGCATGCTATGCACTTGCAACTTGCAACTAAACATGCAACTAAACATGTTGAAGGTGACTTGTTAGATCTTTAGTAGACTAATACGTAATATTAAAGAAAGGTGTAACATAGTTTCAGAGTATTCCTGGGAAAAAGCTAAGTAATTTAAACTTTCAAATACAAAATTCTCTCAATTTACCAGTGCCAAAGGAAGTAGGCCAGAATAACATATACAAAAATATCATCTGACATAAATATAGTTTATAAAAAATATCCAGAAAAAAACACACCAGAGCCACAGACTTTGTAAGAGGCTACGGGGTGAACCAATGAGATGTTACAGAATAAAAGGTGGTCCAATGAGACGTATCACAATAAAGAGGTGAACCTATGAGATGTTACAGAGTAAAAAGAGATGAAACTTAGGGTTCAGCCAGTGAGATGCTACAAAAATAAGATCAGACCTGCAGACTCTGTTAAGAGGCTAAGGGGTGAACCAATGACAGGTTACAGAATAAAAGGTGGGCCAATGAGACGTTGCAGTATAAAGGGGTGAACCAATGAGATGATACAGATTAAGGACATAGCTAGCCACTCTCAATGAAACTCCATTATCCAGACGATGCAATACTTTTGGGTATGTCACAGAATAAAGGAGTGAACCAATGAGATGTTACAGAATAAAGAGGTGGACCAATGAAATGTTAATGAATAAAGGGGTAGACCAATGAGATGTTACAAAATAAAGGGGTGGACCAATGAGATGTTACAGAACAAAGTGGTGAACCAATGAAATGTTACAGAAGAAAGGAGTAGACCAATGAGATGTTACAGAATAAAGGGGTGAACCAATGAGATGTTACAGTATAAAGGGGTGGAACAATGAAGTGTTGCAGAATAAGACACACACTTTGAATGAAACTCCTGGTTCGGTCAGGGAGATGCTGCGAAAATAAAGACCAGAGATGCAGACTCCAAGAGAGGCTCTGCTGTCAATATTGTGGAGTTTATATTTCTGCTGGTTAATCTTTTTCACTTCGGTATTCTGACATGTAGGCTGCAGGAGTGCAGGCCTAAGGGTAAGTGACATCTTAGGGAATTGTGTTACCCTGAGCAAGATAATTTGATGGGCCCTGTGTAAAACAATGTTGAACTTATTACCCCTTTTTGACTCAAGGACATGCAAAAAGCTCAAACTACCTGGTGCCCCCAGCCAAACAGTACTGATCTTGTTACTCCCGTGGTAGAAAACATGTTGAAGGTGACTTGTTAGATCTTTAGTAGACTAATACGTAATATTAAAGAAAGCTGTAAGCCTGATATTGTAGCCTAATTTCCCAAATGTATGTAATCACAGATATGCCCCCCTTCAGTACTGCTGCTCTTGTTGTTGTCAGAGGGAAAAATCAAAGAGCTGCTCTCAGGACTTTCTCCAGTCCATTAGTTAAAGTTTAATAACTTTCTCCTAATTTCTGATCCCTGACTTTGTCCCTTTTCTTCTCTTTCTATGTGTGCATGTCTGTGACTAGATAGTTACCTTTGACCCTGCAGAGGTGGAGAAACAGGACGGGGAGGGTGCAGGAGATGGACAGAGACATAAAGAGAACAGTACAGCAAGACTAGCAAGGGAGAAGGAAGTGCAGAGATGATGCAGAAAGATCTGTGTGGTAGGGAGAGACGTAAAGTGAATGAAGAAATGTGAAGCAGCCAGAGGGAAAGATAAAGAAAATTAGAAAGAGGAAAGATGTATGTAAAGAGAGGAAGTGAAATAGAGCAGTTTTAGAGTGCAGTAGAGAGGTAACGACAGATAGAGACAGGGAACAGATAACATAGAGAGAGGCAGATCGGTACAGTATTGTAAGGGATGAGGTAGAGAGCGGAACTGATAACGTAGCGCGAGGCAGAACGGTACGGTACAGTATTGTAAGGGGTGAGGTCGAGAGAGGAACAGATAACGTAGAGAGAGGCAGACCAGTATAGTATTGTAAGGAGTGAGGTAGAGAGAGGAACAGATAACGTAGAGAGAGGCAGACCAGTACAGTATTGTAAGAGGTGAGGTAGAGAAAGGAACAGATAACATAGAGAGAGGCAGACCAGTACAATATTGTAAGGGGTGAGGTAGAGAGAGGAACAGATAACACTAAGAGAGGCAGAACAGTACAGTATTGTAAGGGGTGAGGTAGAGAGAGGTACAGATAACACTGAGAGAGACAGACCAGTACAGTATTGTGAGGGTTGAGGTAGAGAGAGGAACAGATAACGTAGAGAGAGGCAGACCAGTACAGTATTGTGAGGGGTGAGGTAGAGAGAGGAACAGATAACGTAGAGAGAGGCAGACTGGTACAGTATTGTAAGGGGCGTGGTAGAGAGAGGAACAGATAACTTAGAGAGAGGCAGACCGGTACAGTATTGTAAGGGGTGAGGTAGAGAGAGGTACAGATAACACTGAGAGAGACAGACCAGTAAGGTTTCATAATGGGTGAGGTAGACAGAGGAACAGATAACGTAAAGAGAGGCAGACCAGAATGGTATTGTAAGGGGTGAGGTAGAGAGAGGAACAGATAACGTTGAGAGGCAGACCAGTACAGTATTTTAAGTGGTGAGGTAGAGAGAAGAACAGATAAAGTTGAGAGAGGTAGACCGGTACAGTATTGTAAGAGGTGAGGTAAAGAGAGGAACAGATAACGTTGAGAGGCAGACCGGTACAGTACTGTAAGGGGTGTGGTAAAGAAAGGAACAGATAACTTAGAGGGAGGCAGCCCAGTATGGTATTTTAAGGGGTCAGGTAGAGAGAGGAACAGATAACGTAGAGAGAGGCAGCCCAGCACGGTTTCATAATGGGTGAGGTAGAGAGAGGAACAGATAACGTAAAGAGAGGCAGACCAGTATGCTATTGTAAGGGGTGAGGTAGAGAGAGGAACAGATAACGTTGAGAGGCAGACCAGTACAGTATTTTAAGGGGTGAGGTAGAGAGAAGAACAGATAAAGTTGAGAGAGGCAGACCAGTACAGTATTGTAAGGGGTGAGGTAGCGAGAGGAACAGATAGCGTAGAGAGAGGCGGGTGAGGTAGAGAGAGGAATAGATAATGTAGGGAGAGAAGGTGAGGTAGAGAGAGGAACAGATAACGTAGAGAGAGGCAGACCACTACACTATTGTAATGGATGCGGTATAGACAAGTGTAATGTTGAAAGAGAGAGAGAGAGGGAGAGAAAGAGAAGTTGATGATGGAGAAGAAGGAGCAGAAGTAGATAAAGCAGGTAGTCAGAAAGGAGTAAGATATTTAGAGAGGTGAAGGAAACAGGGGTAAAAGGCTAGAGAAATATAGATACAGAGAATAGCAGAGTAAGGGCAAAGAAAAGAGAGAGCGAAAGAGCGATGAAGTCCAGTGAGGTATATTAAAAGAGAGGTGAGGTAGAGAGTTGAAAGTAAGGTAGAGAGCTTGCTTAGTGAGAGAGAGGGTGAAGGTCCATAGAGAATTAGAGATAGAAAAGCTAAAGGAGAAGGTTATGCTAGAAGAAGTAAGGTAAATTAATAGAGAGAAATTACAGAAAGATTATTTTGCAATTCAATTGAACACCTGGGCGTGTGTTGGGTAAGGCTGGACGTGCCAGGTATGCACACTAAGAGCAGATTTATAATTTTTTTGTGAAAAAGTTGCAACATTATGCAAGGAGGAGAAAGCAGTAGAGAATGGTACTTATTCAAACTGGCCTGCTGGTGTTCCCAGCACTATGCACAACCTTTGCACCATGGATAACGTTTGTACTGTAAGCATACCCTTCTAGTGCACATTCCTACACCTAGACGAATTCTTACACATTCCACACACTGTATGTGTGCTGTACACTACAGCACAAATGCAATGTATGGAAAGTGAGGAGCAATGAACCATTTCCTCATGTTTGTGCCTACTTTAAGGAGGCAATGTTTTTTTTAGCAAAGCCCGGTTTGGCAAGCTTAGTAGGTCGGCCTTTGCTTAAAAAACTCATGAGCTTCTGCACCAATACTCCCAAGTTACAACCAACTAATGCTCCCTTGACACACAGTGGACCAAAGCAGCACAAACCGCTATTTACATTGAGAAAGGGGCATCTTTCCTGTGCTAACTACAGAGTTGTACTGGAAAGTAAATACCTTTGCAAGAGTTCAGATGCTTTGCCTGACACTGACATCAGATTAGTTGATTAATTGACTGTGCTAGTGTCCTAAAAAGGCAACCTAAGGGTAGCATGGACAGTGTTTTGCAAGAGTTTCAGCTGCTTTGCCTTACACAGACATGCGCTTAGGTGCTTAGTTGAAGAGTATGCTGGTGTCCTAAAATGGCAACCAAAGGGTAGCATGGACAGTGTTAGGTAGGACTGATTACTCCAACGTCCACTTAAGCATCTCCAGCTCCTGTACCTCAACCCCTAAGATGACCAGTTGCCTCCACCAGAGGTGGAACAAAATCTCAGAGACCAGCTGGGCAGATGCCGTCAGCACCTCCAGCCCTGCTACTGCCACCAACCTCGCAAAGAGAGTGAAAACCTTCAACGCCTGGATCAACAATTGCTCCAACAGCATCATCCCCATCAAGAACAACAACCAGAGAAAATCCTCCAAAAGGCCAGCTGGTACACCCAAAAACTCAGAAAGTGAAACAAGACAGCAGACAGCTGGAGAGGAGAGGAGATGGTGTGCCAGCAAAGATACATCCGACAAAGCAGCCTTCAAGACCTCCCTCAACCTCTACCATCACCTGCTGAGGGCAACAAAGAAGACAGTCCTTGTCACATGCATCAAAACCAGTGCCAACACCAAGGAACTTTTAAACATTGTTAAGGAATTCTCCAACATCATGTCCTCACAGGGGCTGTGCGACAACCTCGCCCACTTCTTCCATGACAAGATCGCAACCATATACAGAAACTTTGAACCTCAACCCACACCTATGGACTTCCTCAACAGATACACCACCACCTTAACCAACACAAACCACACACTGACCTCCTGGAACATCCTCTCCATCCAGGCTAGCACCTCCACCATGAAATTCATCCACTCAGGAGCTCCCACAGACCTGTGCCCACACCACATCTTCAACCTTGGAAACCAAGGGATCATCCAAGAACTCTCCGCCCTGCTCAATACCGCTATCACCACTGCAACATTTCCTGATGCCTGGAAACACACCAAAGTCAGACCACTACTAAAACCCTCCGCTGACCCCAGCGAACTCAAAAACTAATGGCCAATCTCCCTGCTCCCATTCCCAGTGAAGGTACTGGAAAAGATCATTAACAAGCAACTCATGAGATACCTGGAGCAGAACCAACTACTCGATGCCTCCCAATCAGGCTTCCCCAGCAATCACAGCACCGAAACTGCCCTGATAACAGCCACTGATGACAACCGAACCCTCCTAGACCAAGGAGAAACAGCAGCTTTGAAGCTCCTCGATCTCTTGGCAGCCTTCAACACCGTATCCCACCACGTGCTGATCAAAAGACTCCACCACATCAGCATCCAAGGGGACATGCTCAGATGGATCACCTCCTTCCTCACCAGAAGAACCCAGAGGATCCACCTCCCACCTTTCACCTCCAAACACAAGAAGATCACTTGCGGTTTCCCCCAGAGCTCATCCCTCAGCCCCACGCTCTTCAACGCATATATGACCCCACTGGACAACATTGTCAGATCCCATGGTCTCAACATAATTTCCTACGCAGAAGACACGTAATTCATCCTCTCACTCACCGATGACCCCTCCACCACCAGAACCATCTTTCACAGATGCTTGCCAACTATTGCTGACTGGATGAAGAACAACTATCTGCAGCTGAACACAGACAAGATGAAAGTTCTGATCTTTGGCAGTAGCAGCAACACATAGAATGACTGCAAGGAGCAGATGATGGATTCCTGTACCTGAAGAGCTGTAGAGAGAGGAGACCAAGCCTAGACGACGATGAAGAGTCCAGGAAGAAAAGGAGCCCCTGCGAACCTAGAAGAAGGTGCAAAAGTGGATTCTCCAGTTGGAAGAAAAGTAGAGAAGTGCACCAAAGAGGGTGACTGCGGGTTCCTGCTTGGTGCAGGAGATGTCCCACGTTGAGTTGTTGGATGCATGCAGTTTTCACCACTTTATTCCGCCAACAAGCCTTGGTTCACACAAATGCTTGTTTTGCGTCAGGGAGGCGCAGCCCATGTTCAGGGGGGACCTAGGTGCCTCACCTCATACTGAGCAGATGGAAGGGGCTTTCAGCACTTTAGAGAGCCCTCAGAAGACCAAGCAGCACCCACAGGAGCCCCAGGACACAGGGACAAAGGAGTTGCAAATTGCGGTTGTTGCAGCACTACACAGAAGGGTCACCGGAGATCAACTCTGAGAGCTGAGCGTTGCAGGATAGAGTGCTTGGGATCTGAGCTGTGCTGTGCATGAAGAACTTTTGGAAGAAGTGCACATAAGCCCAAGGAGCTGCGGAAGACACGAGGCACAGGGGTACTGTCGTGGCACGGGAGGCAAGTTCTTACCTCCACCAAACTTGGACAACTGGACCTTTGGACAGTCAGGATCACTTTGATCCAGCACCTGTGTTGCAGGGATCATGGTCGTCAACAGGAGAGGAGTCCCAGAGTACCGGTTGTTGTCTCAGAAGGGTGCCTGCAGAAGGAGGGAAGTGACTCCCTCACTCCATGGGAGATTCCTTCGGTTCTTCTGGTGCAGGATGAAGACAGGCAGCCCTCAGAGTGTTCACAACTTGAAAACTGTAGCAGTTGCTGGCTGGAGCTGAAGTTGCAGGTCACAGGAGCCTTCCTGGATACTTTGTTGCATTTACAGCGGTACTGGAGCAGCCTGAAGCAGAGGATGCAGAGGAGTCCTGGAGGAGTCTTGCAAACCGAATCTGAGGAAACACCCAGAGGAGAGACGCTAAATCGCCCTGAGAGGGGGATCGGCTACCGGCCCAGGTATGCACTTATCAGGAGGGGTCTCTGACGTCACCTGCTGGCACTGGCCACTCAGATGCCCCCAGAGGGTCCCCACACCTTGGAATCCAAGATAGCTAACGCCAGGGATACTCTGGAGGAGCGCTGGGCACCACCCCTGGGGTGGTGATGGACAGGGGAGTGGTCACTCCCCTTTCCTTTATTCAGTTTCACGCCAAAGCTGCACTGGGAGTCGCTGAACCGGTGTAGACTGGATTATGCAAGGAGGGCACCGTTTGTGCCCTTCGAAGCATTTCCAGAGGCTCTGGGAGGATACCCCTCCCATGCATGTAACACCTATTTCCAATTGTAGAGGGTGTAACACCCCTCTCCTAAAGGAAATGCATTGTTCTGCCTTCCTGGGATTGAGCTGCTCAATCCCCATGAGGGAAGAAACTTGTCTGTGAGGTGGCAGCAGCTGGGGCTGCAGTGGTAATCTCATAGAGCTGGTTTCGCAGTACTGGGGATCCATGGTGGAGCCCCAAGGGTGCATGGAATTGGCCCCCCAATACCAGATTTGGATTGAGGGTTCAATTTCACAATCTTAGACACCTCACATGGCCATATTCGGAGTACCATTGTGTAGCTACATATATGTAGTGACATATATGTATTGCACGCTTATAATGGTGTCCCTGCACTCACGAAGTCTGGGAAATTGGTCCTGGACAATGTGGGGGCACCATTGTAGTGCAAGGGTGCCCCATACACACAGTAACTTTCCTTCTAGCCTTCAGTGAATGAAGGTTAGACATAGAGGTGACTTATAAGTTACCTGGTGCAGTGAAAATGGCTGTGAAATAGTGTGTGCACTATTTCCCGCAGGTTGCAATGGCAGTCCTGTGTAAGGGTTTGTCTGAGCTCCTTGTGGGTGGCAAAAGAAATGCTGCAGCCCATAAGGATCTCCTGGAACCCCACCGCAACTCCACTGGCTCCCCGTACAGAAGAGGTGCCAATTCAATCTGCTGACCCACGCACACAAGGCTCTACACAACCAAGGAGCTGCGTACATTAATCACTGCCTGAACTTCAACCAACCATCGAGAAGTCTACGCTCTGCCTCCCTTTCACTTGCCCATACTCCCTGCATCTACTGAAGCAGAAGCGGAGGACGCTTCCTCTCTCACGTAGCAGCAGAACCCTGGAAGAGCCCCCCACGTACCTCCGGACCATCGTCTCACTTCCGGAGTTCCGAATGGCTCTCAAGACCTGGCCGTTCGAATGAGCCTCCGGGACCTGCAAGCACCTGGATACCCTATCAGGTCATTAGCTGCGCTTTATGAATCCTTCATGATTGGTTGATTGATTGATTGATCAAAAGGTAGCCAGAGGTAGACCCTAGATGACATCCATTATATTGCTTTATAGTTGCCTAAGGAAATTTTATGGATAGAAAGCTTCCTCCCAGAGCACAAGTCGGGAGTGCACGTAGGCAGACAGTGTCTACTCACTCTTTTTAACAGGGTGGATGCCGTCCACCCTGGCATGAGGACGGACCCACAGAAATATGGTAAACTTGTTCCGGGTGCAGGTTTTGTGGACACTGGGACACATTCAGCGGGGCCTGCAGGTTTTCCGCCTTCGCAAGCGGTGATGAGCAATGAAGGCTTATCAGATTCCCGCTGAGCCCATAACAAAGGCCGAAGTTAAGGGGTCATCAGGCCTCCTTTTGTTGAAGTATCCTGGCTGTGCTATCAGGAGCCTCACACCTAAATGCTATGGAGGGGAAACAAAGGCACACAGCTTGTCACTTCACAGGTACTTAAGAGAGGCACGCTAATGACTGTGCCTGTATATGAGAGATGGATGCACAGTAAGAATACCAGATGTGTTGGTCTGTCTCAGTATTTACACAAATAATATAAATGCCACTATTTTGTTTTATTTCTTTTATAGCTCTATAGTGCTACTCATCCCAAAGCATGGCATCTGAGCGCTTTCATCACAAGTGCACATTATATACTGACAATAAATCATATGTGTGTAAATCAATGTGTAGGGTGTGATTCTTAAGAAAGTGAGGGTTACAGGGTGGCAGGGTTTTCAAAAATATATGTATAAGTTGAGGCGCTGATTTTGTGTCGGCGTTGCATCACTTTTTTAGCACAACCTCAATGCAAATTATCATTTGCAAAATAATACAATGCTCTCAAATGTGCTCATGATAGACCTACTAAACATAAGCGTGAGGTCTTAACATCTGATGTCACTTCTTGTGATGTCACTTCCTGTGAGGTCATGGGTTTTGATGCAACTTCCTGTAATTTGCATGCAATGTCACGCGCCGTGAAGTTACATAAGGTGATGTCATGCTCCATGATGTCACTTGCATACTACCTGACTTGGTTAGTGCCCCTATGTTTTTTTTTAGGACTTGTGCCCTGTCACTACCCCCTATGA
Source organism: Pleurodeles waltl (assembly GCF_031143425.1). Lineage (NCBI taxonomy): Eukaryota > Metazoa > Chordata > Amphibia > Caudata > Salamandridae > Pleurodeles > Pleurodeles waltl. Next base: position 30,624,244 of record NC_090448.1, on the reverse strand, counting down.
GTGGTCTGGGGTGGCACAGCGAGTTGGCCTAGCGCCTCGTCTGCTGGTTTATCTGATGAGGCAGGGCATGTTGAGGGGGTCTCAAAGCGCACAGTGTTCTTGACCTGGCTGCCATAGTAGGCGATGGTGTGCGTGTCATCAGGGGCCCTCCTCAGCACAGCACCCTGGCCTGAGAGCTCCTGAGTGAGTCTGAAGGCCCCCCCACTGTACTTTGCAGGGGGGGGAGGCCTCAAGTTTCGTTACACCACTGGGTAATTGCAATTGTATTTATGTAGCGCTTACTACCCCTAATGAAGCGCGAAGCACTTTTCAGCGAGTAGGAGTAGCACGCTACTCCGGAACCCCAGAGGAATTAGTGGTGGATTAGTGTAGGGAAATAAGAGTAATGCGCTTCTTTCATCTGATGACGCAGGGCATGTTGAGGGGGGTCTCGATGAGTCCAGTGCCCGGGGGTCCAGCCTGGTTCTTGCTCTGGCTGCCATAGCAGGCCATGGTGTGCGCGTCATCAGGGGCCTCCATCCACGGTGCCTTTCAGGCCTAGGGGTGGAGTGCACCCAGCCCCTGGGGAGGGGGCACATGTTGTGGTGTAAGAGGACACTGCCAGCTATTCTTAGCGCCTGTCACTCGGCGGAGAGTGTGGCTGGAGGGTCCTGGGACCCCCTCAGGAGGACACATGCCTCCCTGGCACAGCTGAGGGCGTAAGCGGGGCGAGCAAGCGGGGGCACCTGTTCAGGCGGCCCTCCGGCTCACACAAAGGGTGTGGGGGGGGCAGTGATGGGGGTGGGCCTGAAATAGCAGACGCTCTGCCAGGGGCTTTGCACGCGGTTAGTGAAATGTGTCAGTAATTCGGGGTCTGATGAGGTGAAACGCTCGCCAGATGCTCCGATATTGAGGGCACGTGAGGACCCCAGGACCGCCTGCCTCTTTATTCAGGTGCCTGCTGCACCATCGGTGGGCGGGATGGGAGTTGGGGGGGAGATTAAATGGTGGACACTGGTTGGTGCACCGACCTACCAAAACAGAAACAACTTTTACACGAACCTAACGCTCAAGCAGTGCAGACCTCTCACACTGGTGGATGGTGCACATGTCGGTGAAACACAGAGAAAGTGGTGCACCCTGTAATCTGGCCCCTGGAGACCCTGAAGTTGCAGGAACTGTGTGAACTCCACGTTATCTACTCATATACTCTGTTCGGGGGCTGCACACTTTCTTGGGCAGTGTAATTTGGCCCCGTGGAACTATTTTGCCCAAAATTACGCATTTGTAAGAGGGTGGGGCTCTTTGGCGCCCTTTTTTCCAGAGGTCACTTTTGCAACAGCAAATTATAGTGTGTGCATTATTTTCTGATGGAGCTGACAGGCCAGAGCGTGGCAGCCCCCGGGGGCTGTTGCAGCCTGTAATTGTGGGAGTCTCCACTGCGAGTGCAGGGGCTCTTGCTTTCAGTCCTGGGTGTTGAACGTTGCCTAATGTTTGCTGGGGCTGTCGAATACTAAAACTGTTTTTCTACCACATGCCTCTCAATACACTTCCTGTCTCTTTATCTCATGGATACCGAGGCTGCCTTGTATTGATTACACCTCACGCCTCTCCCACCACACTGCACTTCCTGTCTTTTTATCCCATGACCACCGAGGCTGCTTGGCCTTGATTCCACCTCATGCCTTTCTTCCACCACCCTCCTCTTCATGTCCTTTTATCCCATGAATACCGACCCTTCTTAGTCTTGACTCCACCATGCCTCTCTCTTCTTCCACCCTCCACTTCCTGTCTCTTTATCTCATGAACACCGAGGCTGCCTTGTATTGATTCCACCTCACGCCTCTCCCACCACACTGCACTTCCTGTCTCCTTATCCCATGAACACAGAGTCTGTCTGGTCTTTGACTCCACCTCATGCCCCTCTATCCCACGACCCTGCAGTTCCTGTCTTTTTATCTCATGAATACTGAGGCTACCTGGTGTTGACTTCAACTTGTGCCCCTTTCTTCCACCACCCTACACTTCCTGTGTCTTTAACCCATGAACACCAAGGCAGCTTGGCCTTGATTCCACCTCATGCCTTTCTTCCACCACCCTCCACTTCCTGTCTCTTTATCCCATGAATATTGAGACTGCTTGGTCTTGATTGCACCTCACGCCTCTCACTTCCACCACACTAGACTTTCTCTCTCTTTATCCCATGAATACCTAGGCTGCCTAGTCTTTGTCTCCACCTAATGCCCCCCTACTTCACCACTCTGCAGTTCCTGTCTCTTTAGCTCATGAATACCGAGGCTACCTGGTGTTTACTCCAACTCGTGCCTCTCTTTCTGCCACCCTATAATTCCTGTCTCTTTATCTCATGAATACCAAGGCTGCTTGGTCTTGAGTCCACCTCACGCCTCTCCCACCACACGTCCTGTCTCTTTATCCCATGAACACTGAGGCTGCTTGGCCTTGAGTCCACCTCACGCCTCTCCCACCACACCACACGTCCTGTCTCTTTATCGAAGGAACACTGAGGATGCTTGGCCTTGAGTCCACCTCACGCCTCTCCCACCACACCACACGTCCTGTCTCTTTATCCCATGAACACTGAGGCTGCTTGGCCTTGAGCCCACCTCACGCCTCTCCCACCACACCACACTTCCTGTCTCTTTATCCCATGAACACTGAGGCTGCATGGCCTTGAGTCCACCTCACGCCTCTCCCACCACCCTACACTTCCTGTCTCTTTATCCCATGAACACCGAGGCTGCTTGGCCTTGAGTCCACCTCACACCTCTCCCATCACCCTACACTTCCTGTCTCTTTATCCCATGAACACTGAGGCTGCTTGGCCTTGATCCCACCTCCTTCCTCTTTCACCACCCTACACTTCCTGTCTCTTTATCTCACTATGCCAGGCAGTGCCTTAATTGGGAGGAAACTAGTGGTAGATCTCTATAAGGGGGCGTGACCAAGGAGGTGTAACCAAGAATCCTTTCCAAGAGGCGTGGCCAGTGTAAGTAACAGCATGGCTTAAAAGATGCTAACTAAAATCCTGTGCTTCACACACTGTCCCACCTGACCAGCATTTAAGTACCTTTCAGTGAGTTTTCTGTTATTGCATCCAGACATATAACACTTCACCGGAAATGAGCCTAAAACAGGCCCGATGTATTCACTTTGCCTTTGCTTGTTAAAAGTATCACATAAATGAGTAACAAGGATGATTTTGTTGTAAATAGTGAGAACTCAAAATGTTTCAATTCTGAAAATATGAGGCTGTTAATTAAACATTAGCAAGGTCTGTGGAAAGTGAACTGGCCTGCGGAGAGAACGCTCCAGTTCTGTTTCTTCAACATCTCCGTCCGCAGTATCTCACTCTGTTTGACACTTATACCCTTTCCTGAATCTGTATATCTCACACATCATCTCTTTCCTCTTCACTGCCATATTTTCACTTTCTTCTTCTGCTGCACACAATTCATTTCGCCCCCTCCACTTCACCACCCTCCACAAATACTCTGTGCAGTCTTCCGAGACGCCAACGAGTGCATACCTTTTTATTCTGAACCCCTCTATGACCAGGGTCACTGGAATTATGCAATTGTGCAGCATTTTCGCATAATTAGAGATTTTCTGAATTTGCCATGAAATCCATCATCTGCCTCATAATCTATAGATTTTAACAAAAATAAATTTTGTCTCTAGCTCAAATGGCTCAAAAGTTACTAAGAATGCAGTGACAGCTGTTGTTGCGTGGTAGACGGTCCTTCGCAAAGCTGGACTTGTCACCTTTCTGTTGCTTATTGTTATATTTGGGTGTTAAATTGGTACTAATGAGGTGCAACCAAGGCCCAGACAGTGTTACCAAGTTTTGAAAATGACCAAATAATGTAGTAATACTATACCAAATTGTGCCGAATTATGCCGCATAATTTGGCCTTTCTTGCCACATAATGTACTCAACCCTGCCGCATAAGTTGGCCTTCTTCTGCCGCATAATTCCAGTGGCCTTGTCTATGACTTACTGAGCAGGAATGTGAGAAACTTGCACCGCCTTGGGCCTCAGCTCCAGAATTCTCAACCGTGCCCCTTCATGAAGAACCTCAACCAGCCTCGACCCAACCCGACACCTGGGGGCGGCTCTGTTTATAGATAGTATATGTTATACAAGAGTCAAATGTTGCATGAAAAAAATACAGATACACAACACCTGCAAAAAGTAAATGCTCCTAGGCTATGCAGAATGAGGTGAAACATGTGAAATGCAAACAGGGATGAGCCATGAATTACCTTAAGGGTTTTTGAATTATCATTGAGAAATCAATTAATAGTTGTGCTAGTAAAGTTAACGATGTGGATATAGGGGCTGGTTTCATAGTCAGTTTTTAATATTGTGGCGTGCTGTTTAAACTGCTTTAGAGCTCTGGGCAGCCCTGCCACGTTTCCCAGGTCCACGAATGATGTGCTGCTCCAGTCCAGTTTTTTTTCTTTTAGTTCTGGGAATTGTAGGGCCCAGGATGGATGTTAGGGCAGAGCTGGTGAGATCTGACCAACCTTTATATGATTGTCTTTATGAAATGTGAATTAAAGATATTTGCAAAGATAAATTGTGTTATTGTCATCTGTTTTTGTCACATGAAATCAATGCTCAGATTTTGTAACTATTTAGGAGCTGCAGGGTGGACTATGTGAGAGTCCTCTGTGACTAGTAATTTGTGGCACATTTCTTTGGCCAGGATGTCACGTTAATATTGAATGGTTAGTTAGGTGGACTAGTATACCCTGTATCCAAGCCATCCAGCTGCCAGCAGAGCTCTACACATCCTCTCACACATTATATGCCCGTCCTGCTGATGATAAGGGATCAAGAAATGAACTGGTATATGATATCCTGTGATGTCATGGATTATATCAAACTGATGCTGGGAGGGTGGTCATAAAGACAAGATTAACTGTCCTCTTGGGGTTAGGGATGGAAGGAGGGGTGGACATAGTATACTATGTCTGTGAAGTCTGGGGGGGCAATGTTTACACTTAGAGGTAGTGGAAAGTACAAAACTATAAATACCAGAATGCAAAGAGAAAAAAAACTGACTGTGTGAACTAATTGCACCTTGCATTGGACATGTTGAGCCGTGTGCCACACCTGAAGGGGTCTGGTTGTGCCAGTTTGGGGTTCACTTTTCATCCCAAATAACCCTGTGATTCCAGGTCATGGGGTCATGTTAGGAGTACCCAAGCATAGGTTTACCAGATGACTCTATGCCTCCAGCATTCCGTTTTCCATTACAGGAACTTAATTTTGCAAATCATTATTTTCAGGTGTGTCGGACATACAGATTAAGCTGAACTGAACGAATACCACAATTCCCATAATGCATTAATTCCTTAATTGAATTCACTGGAAACTGGGTGTGCGTGCATGGACTTGTTCTGTAATCCCAATATGTACAAAGCAAGTCCAGGAGAACAGGATCCATCCCAGGTTTTCAGGGTAGCCACCCTATAAACTATCCCTATTTAGAGTCATCACTAGACTTAGGTGAATAGCTTTTAAATTCAGTGTGGAATGGCCTGCTGGATCTACACTGCCAGACCGCTCAAGTTTGGTAATTCCAACCACGTGGATCTTATCCATTCCATGTTTTTTGGATTGCATGCTGGGATTTGTAGTCCTGTTGAACTCATTATAAACAAGCATTTACAATGCAACGGGTCTCGAGTTTGCTCATGTTAGAGCTGATCGCGTTTTAAACTCCTAACCGACTTTTCACCTATCGGGCAAAAGTGCATTTATGTACCTAACCCGAAAAAGTGAAATTAACTATGTAAAGCGCTCGACTTCTGCCAAGCGAGATCGTGCTCGTAAATTAGAGAAAAAGAAGTCCACGAGCCCAATGGAAAACAGCGAGCCTCGCATGTTTTCTGTACTTGGTCGCTGCGCTCGAGGAGGGCTAGCCACCGTAAAAGGCATGACATATGCGTGCCTTCGACTAATGAAAGCAAGCAGATTTTATTAGGCAAGCCACAAACTAACGTGAAGTTCTAAATACAAAAGCGCCATGCTGCGATACGCATGCGCGAGCGCATGCAACGCAGGCTCGACCCTAAACAGAACTACAAGTCTCATAATTCAAAGAGAATACTTAGAACATGCGGGGTACTCATGCATGGACCTGGCAAACATAAGAACTCTACAGTGGATGCCTTGTGCCAACCCAAGCCAAGTAATCGACAACGTGAAGGTTAATACACCCGCTCCCTCCTCTTGGTCCAAGCCCTTTGTATGTCTGTCAGGCGCCCAGCACAAGGAGCTTTTAGGGTCCCCTCGCCACAATTTAGAGGTTGGGTGGTCCCATCATCTTGGGCTACGCTGCTGATGTCAGAGATATCAATCTGTCCCCGGTCAGGTGTCAGCATCTTTGACAGGTCTATTCTCTTTGCATTTGTAGTCCTTCATTTAAAATTCGATGTGAACCTAAAAATAACAGAACACACACAATAAACTAACACCAGGACTTGCTACCCCTCTCACACCTACTAAGCACCAAGGTGGGTGCGCTTGTAGGTGTTGGCCAGGCTGGCACTCAAAGGACCTGTGTCCTGGTGCACGGGGTTTCCTTCCCAGCCCTTGCAGATTGGGTGGCCTAGTATGGGAAGCCAGAGAGGGGCTCTCCTGGGTGCACAGGGGGACGTTATTTTGCCAGTTATGAAAAGAAAGTTGCACTCAGCAGCAAGTGGGGGTGTGTGAGGACAGACTCTGAACAGGGCAGATCCCCGCCATTGGCATCTGTGGGTTACCGTGCCCTGGCGCTGGGTGGTGGGGATTAGCAGTGACTGGCTGTGTGCCAGTGTGAGTGTCAACACTTGGCTTCGCAGGGAGAAGCGATTTTCAGAGCTCTCAAGTTTCCCTTCTCCATGCACGAGCAGCTCATTCAGTTCTGACTCTGCTTTGAGTTCTTGGACGTGTACTACTGTTTATCCCAAAATAAAACAAGAACTGTAAATCCCAGAATGCAGAGAACTACAAATCCCAGAATGCAAAGCACGTGGACTGGATGAGCTACTTACTCATGGCCTGGGAATCTTGCGAGCTCAGCATTTTGTACTAAGGGCCTTATTACAATTTTGGCAGATGGGGTTACTCTGCCACAAACGTGACGGGTATTCAATCCGCCGTATTACACCATTATATCCTGTGGAAATTGTAATACGGTGGACGGATTTTCTGTCACATTTGTGACGGAGTATTTCATCCACCAATTTAATCAGGCCCTAAGTTTTCCAAAAGACATTATAGAACGCTTGGGTAACTTCAATCCTTCCACTGCTCACATTCAGGGAACTACATTTTTCTTTTGCTTTCTTCACTTGCTTGAACCCTCCCTCGTTCATTCCAGCTCATCTCTAACTCTGCTTTGTATTTTAATTTTTATATTCATCTCCATTGCACCCTCTACTTCATTCACTTCTCCCCCATTCCCCCTCCTACTCATCCATTGCTTCCCCACCACCCGCTGCCGTCCTTTGGAAAAATATAGTTGTCGTGTCACTCCACTTTTACGAATAGCTTTCGGGCATCTTTAAATTCAATTTTAGATCGAGCGCGCAAGCGCTCTGACGTGTTGTAATCTATCTGTGGGCTTTTAACCACGCCCACAGCACGCCCATCACTATCACCCGTTCGTGGGCTTGCCTTTCAAAAATTCTTTGTTATCATCGGTAAATGCTTTCCATTTGTCCATCCTTGTTTTTATTTACCTCTCCAAGTGGTGTCAGCCATCTTGGACCAGGAAAATGAAAAATAAATAAAATGACAGCTGCAGCATGCCGTGTGTACCTCCATGCTCGGTGATGCATGCTCACTTATACGTAATTATGTCAGGGCCGATATTGTTTTGTGACAAATTTGTGCAAATTCGTGCAGACATGTCGCTGCACTTTATTACTTTTTCCAATGCTGCGCAGCATCAGCAAAAAACAGTTCTATTTGCGAAAGCTGCACAGCAAAAATCATTGGCAGAGCCAACTGACCTAAAAGGTGAGACCTTTGGGCTTTACCAATGCTTGTTTAGTTAGGTTATACAAGTAATGACGCCCGGTATGTTGTTGTCTTGTCATTGAATCAAATTTGCATCTCCCCAAGGTCTGCTGACCTCCTGGTCTGTCAGGGAGGCTAGGGCTTCAATAATTGATTGGTTTCTGGTTACCTGAACGCCTAGGGTGACCCTAATGTGCTCCGACATTTCAGGAAATTCTTTAGAAAATTCAAGGTGGAGCTAGGAATGCTCGCAGCTTCATCATCTGCCACTGTTCAGTGTAAAAGTCACATTTCTGTCTCTCAACTCTGTGAGCCATAGAGAGAGGGATGCTGACTAACAAAATGGAGGCTTCGCGTTGTTTTGATGATAATCCTCGTGTCCTTTGTTAGAGCAGCATTTCCCACTTCATGTAACCTGCACTTTGCCTCCGACATCCTGGAGCTGTCTTCAGCGCATGCGCACTGGGGCCTCTGACCCTCACGCATGACCACTCTGACCTCCCGGCGCCAAGGCAGCCATGCGCCCCTCCACCTGCGATCCACGTGTTCCCACCTCTGAACATTAACCCGTCCGTCCGCGAGCCATCACTCATTGAGAGGCCAGCCCCGGATGTGTAACCCGGGGCCTTCACCAGGAGCACCGGTGCCCTGGGCACAACTGTGGCACTTCTCCAGCCAGAGCAACAACATTCCTGAAACAACCTCAAGAAAAGCAAAATGCAGAGTCACTGAACTTAGGGCATACGGATGCTCTGTTAGTCCAGAATTGTTCACCCTGAATGTACTGTGCCCAAGGCCAGGCCGCCGTACTCATGTACTGGGAATTTCCGAGCTTCTGGAAACCTCTCTTGTGGTGTAATGTACTGTAGCATTTACTGAGCACTTCACCCCCCATCAGGGCATCAAGACACTGCATGGCTAGGGAGAGGGCAGAGCTGGCAGAGGGCTGCAGGGCTTGAAGTGCAAACCTAAAAGTGCAGGTAATGGTCGTCACTAGCCCAGGGTGCCTGTTTCCTGCAAGAAGTGCCAGTGTCCTTCCACTAAAAGTGCTGCACCAGTGCTGAGAAGTGCAGGTACTGGCGGGTACTCAGTACCTGTCGGTACCTGCCCATTTAAAGCACTGGAGTACTGTATTTGTTGTGATCCTGTGGCCGTGCTTGACTGACCGGAGAGGTCTTGGGAGACAGTTCCTAGCAGAGTGATGGAGGCAGGGCTGGGGCAGAGACAGTGAAGTCAGGAGCATGCGCATGTCAAAGTGGCGGCCATGTTGGGGATTCCATTTTGGATCAGGTAAGGAGTATGGGAGATTAATTATTATGGGATTGCGAACCTGGCTGCAGACCCTAGCGAGTGCAAGTAACTTCAAGACGTGGATTTATGTTCAGTATCTGGAGCCCTAGCCTGGACACTATGTAACACTGTACTGATTTATCGATTATCAGTCAGATTGTATCTGCATTGGACTCAGTGCACACTGTTGTACTGCGATTGCTTGCATTGTCTGTGGTTAGCTTCTTGTCCTCTGCAGAAGGTCAGCAGTGGAGGAAAGTGGTCAGTTTCTGATGTTGGGATGGGGCAGAGGCTCTCACAAAGCTCATAGTGCACCTCCACAAGTAGTCCTAAAGTCCATGTGACAATAGGGAGGGTCACCCAAATGTGTGTCCAATGGGAGATGGGGTGGTTATGTAACCTACTTCCGGTTCAGGTGTCTGGCGGATCTCTGGTTTACAAAAGCAGCCTCACAAGAACCTCCATCCATCAGATGCTTGCTTGGGTAGGAAGGGTGGAGAGATGTCCAAGGTGGTCCAAATATCAGCAATTCTTCATTTTTCTTTGGTTACTTGACCCTGCTTTGAAGTCTCCCAGTAGAGTTTTCAGGACCTGCAGACATGGTGCTGCTATAACTTGAAGGTACTTACTTCAGGTGATCTTGATGGTTGGCCAACTTGCCAAGTGCCTTGGTTTGATACTTTACAATCAGCTGTTGCGTCCTTTTGCTGATATTATCTTGGAGCTGGCCACTAGTGACATGAAATATCTTTTCTGCATCCACCTGTTGCTCTCTCTCTCTTTGAACTCTGATGATGGGGCTCTAATAGAAGCCAAAGCTGCTGACATTACCCGCTTTGATGGCCAGCGTCTACTGGAGGTGGCTGCTGTTTGACTCTCATCGTTCTCCGGTCTAGTCTCAGGAACCTTTTGATTTGTTTGTTCCCACAAAGGAAGAACCAGCTGGACAAAGTCTCTGGGTCTCCTGGCCAGTGATGGCTGGAGATCGGCCGCTGACCTGCAGTGGGTAAGTAACTCCCTGGCAATTCAAACTCTTGCATCACTGGTCCAAGGCCCACTGAGTGATCAGGTCGAAAGGAGATGGTGGGACACTATATCATGGTCAAAATATTGACCTACAAAGTTATCGCGTACATGTCCTCTACTACCACTATACAGGGAGTGCAGAATTATTAGGCAAATGAGTATTTTGACCACATCATCCTCTTTATGCATGTTGTCTTACTCCAAGCTGTATAGGCTCGAAAGCCTACTACCAATTAAGCATATTAGGTGATGTGCATCTCTGTAATGAGAAGGTGTGTGGTCTAATGACATCAATACCCTATATCAGGTGTGCATAATTATTAGGCAACTTCCTTTCCTTTGGCAAAATGGGTCAAAAGAAGGACTTGACAGGCTCAGAAAAGTAAAAAATAGTGAGATATCTTGCAGAGGGATGCAGCACTCTTAAAATTGCAAAGCTTCTGAAGCGTGATCATCGAACAATCAAGCGTTTCATTCAAAATAGTCAACAGGGTCGCAAGAAGCGTGTGGAAAAACCAAGGCGCAAAATAACTGCCCATGAACTGAGAAAAGTCAAGCGTGCAGCTGCCACGATGCCACTTGCCACCAGTTTGGCCATATTTCAGAGCTGCAACATCACTGGAGTGCCCAAAAGCACAAGGTGTGCAATACTCAGAGACATGGCCAAGGTAAGAAAGGCTGAAAGACGACCACCACTGAACAAGACACACAAGCTGAAACGTCAAGACTGAGCCAAGAAATATCTCAAGACTGATTTTACTAAGGTTTTATGGACTGATGAAATGAGAGTGAGTCTTGATGGGCCAGATGGATGGGCCCGTGGCTGGATTGGTAAAGGGCAGAGAGCTCCAGTCCGACTCAGACGCCAGCAAGGTGGAGGTGGAGTACTGGTTTGGGCTGGTATCATCAAAGATGAGCTTGTGGGGCCTTTTCGGGTTGAGGATGGAGTCAAGCTCAACTCCCAGTCCTACTGCCAGTTCCTGGAAGACACCTTCTTCAAGCAGTGGTACAGGAAGAAGTCTGCATCCTTCAAGAAAAACATGATTTTCATGCAGGACAATGCTCCATCACACGCGTCCAAGTACTCCACAGCGTGGCTGGCAAGAAAGGGTATAAAAGAAGGAAATCTAATGACATGGCCTCCTTGTTCACCTGATCTGAACCCCATTGAGAACCTGTGGTCCATCATCAAATGTGAGATTTACAAGGAGGGAAAACAGTACACCTCTCTGAACAGTGTCTGGGAGGCTGTGGTTGCTGCTGCACGCAATGTTGATGGTGAACAGATTAAAACACTGACAGAATCCATGGATGGCAGGCTTTTGAGTGTCCTTGCAAAGAAAGGTGGCTATATTGGTCACTGATTTGTTTTTGTTTTGTTTTTGAATGTCAGAAATGTATATTTGTGAATGTTGAGATGTTATATTGGTTTCACTGGTAATGATAAATAATTGAAATGGGTATATATTTTTTTTTGTTAAGTTGCCTAATAATTATGCACAGTGATAGTCACCTGCACACACAGATATCCCCCTAACATAGCTAAAACTAAAAACAAACTAAAAACTACTTCCAAAAATATTCAGTTTTGATATTAATTAGTTTTTTGGGTTCATTGAGAACATGGTTGTTGTTCAATAATAAAATTAATCCTCAAAAATACAACTTGCCTAATAATTCTGCACTCCCTGTATTGTCATACTTTACCCAGTGAAAATAATTTTTAAAAAATAGGGGTGGATGCAGGCAAAACACAAACCGTCATATAAGAGATGCTGGGGACTAGGGCCATATAAGCAAAACTTTTAGCCCATTCCGAATTTCAAGAAGTTTTCTTTGTGGCTATGATGGAGACAGAGTTAGCAAATACAAATAGTGTGTGTGCCAGTAGGGCTATCCCTCCAAGTAGGGGCCCAGTGCCTTCCTATTGGTATGAAGCACTATATGAAACAAGCATTGGCAAAACCAATAAGTCTGACCTTAGCATGCGTTCATTTTCTTAAATGTATTTTTCTGTAAACATGGCCAAAAGAAGCATAAATATGCAAATAAAGGACGGGTCCGAGAGCCCGACCACTCCAAGCCTTGGAACTAAGGGGACTCTTTTTTAGTAGCTGTGTTTAGAAACATTACAGTTACTCGCGGAGTAAGACAGTAAGTTGCCGAGGTAAGGTGACCCGCTGCAGGATTCTCTGTGCTGTGGTGGTGGGGGGTTGGGGGCGGGAAGCAAGACATTAATGACGCAGGCAAGCCCCCGTATGTCTGTAAATGTGGATATATTTTATCTGTGCTTTTCTGAAAACAGGAAGCTGGCAAGACAACTAAAGTTGCCTTTGGACCCCACAAACAAACCTACCTTATTATTTTTAATTATTATTTCTGTGGGATGACTTGCCTTGAGTGTTGTGCTGTCAGTGGGGCAATTAAACCAGAGCTGTTGGTAATTTCAGGTATGAGGCGCTGTAAGGAGAGCCCTGTGCAGGATCATGTTAAAAAGACCCCCGGGGCGGGAGTGGGCTTGTTAAGGATGAGAGGGGCCCCGACCTTTGACCCTGACATTAAACTCGCCACCTCTCCTCGCCCTCCACTTAGCCCGTGGACTTTCCACCACATGCCTGGCTTCTTGTCGTTTCTTCCCCCGCACCCCCTTGAGGGGAGGCTGGCTGGGGAGAGTGAGTGAGGTCAAAGGTTAGCTGCGTCACGGGGCACATTTCACTGCCTGGGAAAGAACACGGGAGCGGTTAATGATGGAAGGAGTCGGGGGTAGGGTCTGGGTAGGGTGGTAAGGGACGCTCACGGGCAGAGGGCAGAGGGTAAACACTTTTCTGCAACTCGTGGTGGGAAATGCCACTTTCCGCATCACCTCTTGATAAATGACACTTCAGTGATGCAAAGTCTGACAGTGGGCTGCGCCCAGTGAGGACATGCTTTATCCAATCAGATGGCATCCCTCGGGGGGTAATTTACCATAAGTGTGGTGGGAGACAACGCCAAACCGTCAGGGAAATCCATAGCCCGGCTAGATTCCTCTTGACCAGTTACAACTGGTTCTACGCATCCCGTTTCCGGAGGCATATTGAATTGTTGTTATGTATCGAACGTTGGGCCCCAGTTGCTTCCAGTTGCATCTTGTTTAGAGTTGGTTATTGGTGTCTAATGTTGTCTGTTGGTTTCGCTTGTTATTTAGGCATGATCAGTTGAACTGACCGGTTTGTTCCCGCTGGAAATATATTCATCTATGTCCAAAAACCCATGGATTCAGTCGAGATCACTCCTTGTTTCTCGCGAGTGCAGGTCAGGTCCTGGATGTGCTTTAATTTGGTCAATGCTCGTGTAATTTGCCTTAACGTGACGTATTAAGTGTAAAAGTTCAGCCTGAGCACCCGAATTCTTGCTCACACCGTGGCGCTGTGGGGGGAATAACAGGGACTGGTTTTAGATAATGAAAAAAAGCAACAGTTAAAATAAACTTTAAAATACCCGAAACCCTCAGAAATGGTGGAAGGAATGTTTAGTACATATGTGTTAATTCTACCCTTTAACCTTCACTTACTAATGATAGTAAGTTCACGTGGCTGTTTCTGTGTGCACGTCTGTGCACCCAGTGCTGGTACTTCTGCCGTTGTAACAGTGTGTGTTGGAAATGGCCCTTTCTGCAGGGCTATCCCCAAACTTTTTGCCTTTTTCCTCCTATTTTTCTGACCCTCTTTTGTTGGCTTTAGGGCTCTACGCACTTTACCTCTGCTAATCAGTGCTAAAGTGCATGCGCTCTCTCCCCTACAATTTGGTATAATTGGGTTACATTTGTTTGGTTTATTTAATTTACCAGTAAGTCCCTTTTAAAGTGGTATAGCACATGCCCAGGGCCTGTAAATTAAATGCTACTGGTGGGCCTGCAGCGCTGGTTGTGCCACCCACTGAAGTACCCTTTGAAACTTGTCTCCGGCCTGCCACTGCAGCGCCTGCGTGCACAGTTTACTGCCACACTGACTTGGCAAGTCAAACTACTTGGTAAAGCGTAAACTGCCTTTTGACTGCACCTAAGTCACCCCTAAGGTAGGCCTTAGATGCCCTATGTGCAGGGTGCTGTGTATGTAAAAGGTAGGACATATATTTTTATGTGTCACCTGTCCTTGTAGTGGCAAACAGCCTATCTCGTTTTTCACTACTGTGAGTGCTGCTCCTCTCATAGGTTTGCATTGATAATTTCCTTTTATTGGTCTAGGTGGTAATTTCTGATCTGTGAGAAGTAGCATGGGCATGTTTGGTATGCATTGAATGGTAGCAAGAAATCCTGCTTACTGATGTAGGTGGATTTTGCATTACTATTTTAGAAATGGCACTTTTAAAAAGTTGGCATTTCTCTGTACTTATAACTATGTGCTTTTCAGCCTGACTCCAATCCATGTCTGGGGCAGAGTGACAGCCCCACTTGTTGCACACTTTCCAGACAGCCATCACATAGGTAGGGCTAGGTGTGACAGAAAAGGCATCTGCATACTGATAGTCTTCCTGGGCTGGGGAGAGGGAGGGTTGTTCACACCTTAAATGCCAAAAGGCTGTGTCCTGCCCTCACACAAGGACTGATTACCCCCTACTGATGTCTGGAGACAAGGCTGGGCTAAAAGGGTGTTGTGCTTCGCTTGAAATGGTTCCTTTGAAGTTACCCCTGAACAAAGGGATTTTTGAGTATAGGTACAGGGCTTCTGACCCCATAATGTTTAGAGCACTTTTGGAACTGGGTCAGAACCTCTGCCAGAAGGACTGCTGGACCGCACAAAGGACTCATCTGGACTGCTCTTCTGCTGTTGCCCTGCCACCTGCTGCTGCTGGGTGGCATAAAAGACTCACATCATTGCTTTTGCCCTGCTGCCAGCCGCTCCCTGATTTGGGGGAGTCGCTCAACACTGTTGGGCTGCTAGAAGGAACTGCCATATAGCTCACCTGTTGCATTGTGCTTACCTATCTACCCCAGTTATGCCCCTCCCAGTGCCTCCCAAGGAGTTCAGCACATGTAGAGCACTGCCCCCTGCTCCCTGGTCTGTTTAACTTGTGTTTTGCTTTGTTTGGATCAGGAGCCTTTGGTGAGGGACCATCTTATCACTTCTCCTGGGGCTCTGAATCGAGGTGGATAAACACTCTAGGCTCCCCCATTCTTTCAGAAGGGGCATCCTGTGGGCAGAGCAATTGGTGGGGGAATGTGTGTTGAACACGTCCCCTTTGGCAAGGAGAGGTTGCTTGGATCAGCGCGCACTGGGCATTTTTGCCCCGGCACCAGAGGCATGTGTTAAGTGTCTTGTGTGCTGACCAGTGGATCTGTCAGAGAGGCCCTTGTTGCTCCATTTTCCTGGCTCCCATAAGGCAGCAGAGCTTCTCTGGTCGAGTGCGGCAGGGCCCCGAGTGACGACCAGACCCCTCCTTTCCCTCCAAAGGAGAAAGTCACTGCAGGCACAGGAGGAATCCCAGGAGGAGCGGTGAGATCGGAGCAGAGGAACTTCGGTGACATCTCAGGTCGCCCCAGGAGGAGGCCACTAGCCCCGACTGCTCCCGAGCCCCTCCAAGCAACTGAGGATGCTTCACCCAGATCAGAAGAGACCTCGGGCGGCTACATGGGTACTGGGCTTGGCAGCTGCACCCCACGGTCGTGGGCAGCTACTGTCAAGAGCTGAGCGCAGTGCCCGACTGAGGGCTCTCGCGTGGCTCCCCTTTGTCTGCACGTATTTTGGGGGCATTCATTTGATCATCACCTTGTGGGGTGAGACCTCAACGGAGACCCCCGTTTTGTACCCGGAGGAAAATTCTTCAAGCACCATATTACGTGTGATATGCACACAGGCGCCTCTGAGCCCTCCACTTGTGGTATAATTACCGTATTGCTGGTAGTGGGTGCACCGGCCTTCTGTGCCCCCATGTGTCCAGGCCTAGTTACTGCATAAAGCCTAATAAG
The DNA here is from genome assembly GCF_031143425.1 of Pleurodeles waltl. Classification (NCBI taxonomy): domain Eukaryota; kingdom Metazoa; phylum Chordata; class Amphibia; order Caudata; family Salamandridae; genus Pleurodeles; species Pleurodeles waltl. The sequence continues at coordinate 30,607,967 of NC_090448.1, read as the reverse complement.
AGCACAGGGGTGCTGTGCTCTCTGTTTTGTAAGGTGACATTCAGTGACTTATGAGTTTCAGTGATTCCTGTGCGTTCCTGCTGTAACCAAACGGTTGCATTTCATGCCCTGGGGGCCTAATATATGTTCTTATGACCTCTAATGTCATCACATTGGTTCTGTACACCTGGGTCAGGGGGTGCTAGGGACCTCTAATGCCCTCACATTGGTTCTGTACACCTGTGTCAGGCGGTGCTAGTGACCTCTAATGCCCTCGCATTGGTGCTGCACACCTGGGTCAGGCGGTGCTAGTGACCTCTAATGCCCTTGCATTGGTTCTGCACACCTGGGTCAGGCGGTGCTACTGACCTCTAATACCCTCGCGTTGGTGCTGCACACCTGGGTCAGGCGGTGCTACTGACCTCTAATGCCCTCGCGTTGGTTCTGTACACCTGGGTCAGGCGGTGCTACTGATCTCTAATGCCCTCGCGTTTGGTTCTGCACACCTGGGTCAGGCGGTGCCACTGACATCTAATGCCCTCGCATTGGTTCTGCCCACCTGGGTCAGGCAGTGCCACTGACATCTAATGCCCTCACGTTGGTTCTGCACACCTGGGTCAGGCGGTGCTACTGACCTCTAATACCCTCGTATTGGTGCTGCACACCTGGGTCAGGCGGTGCTACTGACCTCTGACGTCCTCGGGTTGGTTCTGCACACCTGAGCCAGGCGGTACCTCTGACCTCTAATGCCCTCGCATTGGTTCTGCACACCTGGGTCAGGCGGTGCTACTGACCTCTAATGCCCTCGCATTGGTTCTGCACACCTGGGTCAAGCGGTGCTACTGACCTCTAATGCCCTCGCATTGGTTCTGCACACCTGGGTCAGGCGGTGCTACTGACCTCTAATGCCCTCACGTTGGTTCTGCACACCTGGGTCAGGCGGTGCTACTGACCTCTAATACCCTCGTATTGGTGCTGCACACCTGGGTCAGGCGGTGCTACTGACCTCTGACGTCCTCGGGTTGGTTCTGCACACCTGAGCCAGGCGGTACCTCTGACCTCTAATGCCCTCGCATTGGTTCTGCACACCTGGGTCAGGCGGTGCTACTGACCTCTAATGCCCTCGCATTGGTTCTGCGCACCTGGGTCAGGCGGTGCTACTGACCTCTAATGCCCTCGCGTTGGTTCTGCACACCTGGGTCAGGCGGTGCTACTGACCTCTAATGCCCTCACGTTGGTTCTGCACACCTGGGTCAGGCGGTGCTAGTGACCTCTAATGCCCTCACATTGGTTCTGCACACCTGGGTCAGGCGGTGCTAGTGACCTCTAATGCCCTCGCATTGGTTCTGTACACCTGGGTCAGGTGGTGCTAGTGACCTCTAATGCCCTCGCATTGGTTCTGCACACCTGGGTCAGGCGGTGCTAGTGACCTCTAATGCCCTCACATTGGTTCTGCACACCTGGGTCCGGCGGTGCTAGTGACCTCTAACATCCTCGCGTTGGTTCTGCACACCTGGGCCAGACAGTGCTATTGACCTCTGACGTCCCTGGGTTAGATCTCTACACCTGAGTCAGGCAGTGCCGCTGACCTCTAACGCCCTCGCGTTGGTTCTGAACACCTGGGTCAAGCAGTGCCACTGACCTCTAATGCCCTCATGTTGGTTCTGCACACCTGGGTCAGGCGATGCTAGTGACCTCTAACATCCTCGCGTTGGTTCTGCACACCTGGGTCAGGCGGTGCCGCTGACCTCTAATGCCCTCGCATTGGTTCTGTACACCTGGGTCAGGCGGTGCTAGTGACCTCTAATACCCTTGCATTGGTTCTGCACACCTGGGTCAGGCAGTGATACTGACCTCTAATGCCCTCGCATTGGTTCCGTACACCTGGGCCAGGTGGTGCCGCTGACCTCTAATGCCCTCGCATTGGTTCCGAACACCTGGGTAAGGCGGTGCCGCTGACCTCTAATGCCCTCGTATTGGTTCTGCACACCTGGGTCACACAGTGCTACTGACCTCTAACGCCCTCGCATTGGTTCTGCACACCTGGGTCAGGCGGTGCCGCTGACATCTAATGCCTTCGCACTGGTTCCGTCGACCTGGGTCAGGCGGTGCCGCTGACCTCTAATGCCCTCGCATTGGTTCCATACACCTGGGTAAGGCAGTGCTACTGACCTCTAATGCCCTCGCGTTGGTTCTGCACACCTGGATCAGGCGGTGCCACTGACATCTAATGCCCTCGCGTTGGTTCTGCACACCTGGGTCACGCAGTGCTACTGACCTCCAATGCCCTCACGTTGGTTCTGCACACCGGGGTCAGGCGGTACTAGTAACCTCTAATGCCCTCGCATTGGTTCTGTACACCTGGGTCAGGCGGTGCTAGGGACCTCTTATGCCCTCACATTGGCTCTGTACACCTGGGTCAGGTGGCTCTGCTGACCTATAATGCCCTCACGTTGGTTCTTCACACCTGGGTGAGGGAGTGCTACTGACATCTAATGCCCTTGCATTGGTTCTGCACACCTGGGTGTGGCAGGGCTACTGACCCCTAATGCCCTCGCATTGGTTATGCACACCTGGGTCAGGCGGTGCCGCTGACATCTAATGCCCTCGCGTTGGTTCTTCACACCTGGGTCAAGCAGTGCTACTGACCTCTAATGCCCTCGCGTTGGTTCTGCACACCTGGGTCAAGCAGTGCTACTGACCTCTAATGCCCTCGCATTGGTTCTGCACACCTGGGTCAGGCGTTGCTACTGACCTCTAACATCCTCACGTTGGTTCTGCACACCTGGGTCAGGCGGTGCTACTGACCTCTAATTCCCTCGCGTTGGTTCTGCACACCTGGATCAGGCGGTGCTACTGACCTCTAATGCCCTTGCATTGTTTCTGCACACCTGGGTCAAGCAGTGCTACTGACCTCTAATGCCCTCGCATTGGTTCTGCACACCTGGGTCAAGTAGTGCTACTGACCTCTAATGCCCTCGCATTGGTTCTGCACACCTGGGTCAAGCAGTGCTACTGACCTCTAATGCCCTCGCAATGGTTCTGCACACCTGGGTCAAGTAGTGCTACTGACCTCTAATGCTCTTGCATTGGTTCTGCACACCTGGGTCAGGCGATGCTAGTGACCTCTAATGCCCTCGCATTGGTTCTGCACACCTGGGTAGGGCGGTGCTAGTGACCTCTAATGCCCTCGCATTGGTTCTGCACACCTGGGTCAGGCGGTGCTAGTGACCTCTAATACCCTCGCATTGGTTCTGCACACCTGGGTCAAGCAGTGCTAGTGACCTCTAATGCCCTCGCATTGGTTCTGCACACCTGGGTCTGGCAGTGCTACTGACCTCTAATGCCCTCGCATTGGTTCTGCACACCTGGGTCAGGCGGTGCTACTGACCTCTAATGCCCTCACGTTGGTTCTGTACACCTGGGCCAAGCAGTGCTACTGTCCTCTAACATCCTTGCATTGGTTCTGCACACCTGGGTCAGGCGGTGCTAGTGACCTCTAATGCCCTCGCATTGGTTCTGCACACCTGGGTCACACAGTGCTACTGACCTCTGACGTCCTCGGGTTGGTCCTGTACACCTGGGTCAGGTGGTGCTATTCACCTCTGACATCCGCGGGTTAGTTCTGTACACCTGGGTAAGGCGGTGCTGCTGAGCTCTAATGCCCTCGCATTGGTTCTGCACACCTGGGTCAGGCGGCACCGCTGACCTCTAATGCCCTCACGTTGGTTCTGCACACCTGGGCCTGGCAGTGCTAGTGACCTCTAATGCCCTCGCGTTGGTTCTGTACACCTGGGTCAGGCAGTGCTACTGACCTCTAAAGCCCCCGCATTGGTTCCGTACACCTGGGTCAGGCGGTGCCGCTGGCCTCTTATGCCCTCGCATTGGTTCTGCACACCTAGGTCAGGCGGTGCTAGTGACTTCTTATGCCCTCGCATTGGTTCAGCACACCTGGGTCAGGCGGTGCTAGCGACCTCTAATGCCCTCGCATTGGTTCTGCACATCTGGGTCAGGCGGTGCTAGTGACCTCTAATTCCCTCGCATTGGTTCTGCACACCTGGGTCAGGCGGTGCTAGTGATCTCCAATGCCCTCACGTTGGTTCTGCACACCTGGGTCAGGCGGTGCTAGTGACCTCTAATGCCCTCGCGTTGGTTCTGCACACCTGGGTCAGACAGTGCTATTGACATCTAATTCCCTCGCATTGGTTCTGCACACCTGGGTCAGGCGGTGCTAGTGATCTCCAATGCCCTTGCATTGGTTCTGCACACCTGGGTCAGGCGGTGCTAGTGACCTCTACTGCCCTCGCATTGGTTCTGCACACCTGGGTCAGGCGGTGCTGTGACCTCTAATGCCCTCGCGTTGGTTCTGCACACCTGGGTCAGACAGTGCTATTGACATCTAATGCCCTCACGTTGGTTCTTCACACCTGGGTGAGGGAGTGCTACTGACATCTAATGCCCTCGCGTTGGTTCTGCACACCTGGGTGTGGCAGGGCTACTAACCACTAATGCCTTTACGTTGGTTCTGTACATCTGGGTCAAGCGGTGCTACTGGCCTCTAATGCCCTTAGGTTGATTCTGCACACCTGGGTCAGGCGGTGCCGCTGACATCTAATGCCCTCGCGTTGGTTCTGCACACCTGGGTCAGGCGGTGCCACTGACATCTAATGCCCTCGCATTGGCTCTGCCCACCTGGGTCAGGCAGAGCTATTGACCTCTAATGCCCTCACGTTGGTTCTGCACAATGGGGTCAGGCAGTGCTACTGACCTCTGACGTCCTCGGGTTGGTTCTGCACACCTGAGCCAGGCGGTACCTCTGACCTCTAATGCCCTCGCGTGGGTTCTGCACACCTGGGTCTGGCAGCGCTACTGACCTCTAATGCCCTCGCATTGGTTCTGCACACCTGGGTCAAGCAGTGCTACTGACCTCTAATGCCCTCGCATTGGTTCTGCACACCTGGGTCAAGTAGTGCTACTGACCTCTAATGCTCTTGCATTGGTTCTGCACACCTGGGTCAGGCGATGCTAGTGACCTCTAATGCCCTCGCATTGGTTCTGCACACCTGGGTAGGGCAGTGCTAGTGACCTCTAATGCCCTCGCATTGGTGCTGCACACCTGGGTCAGGCGGTGCTAGTGACCTCTAATACCCTCGCATTGGTTCTGCACACCTGGGTCAAGCAGTGCTAGTGACCTCTAATGCCCTCGCATTGGTTCTGCACACCTGGGTCTGGCAGTGCTACTGACCTCTAATGCCCTCGCATTGGTTCTGCACACCTGGGTCAGGCGGTGCTACTGACCTCTAATGCCCTCACGTTGGTTCTGTACACCTGGGCCAAGCAGTGCTACTGTCCTCTAACATCCTTGCATTGGTTCTGCACACCTGGGTCAGGCGGTGCTAGTGACCTCTAATGCCCTCGCATTGGTTCTGCACACCTGGGTCACACAGTGCTACTGACCTCTGACGTCCTCGGGTTGGTCCTGTACACCTGGGTCAGGTGGTGCTATTCACCTCTGACATCCGCGGGTTAGTTCTGTACACCTGGGTAAGGCGGTGCTGCTGAGCTCTAATGCCCTCGCATTGGTTCTGCACACCTGGGTCAGGCGGCACCGCTGACCTCTAATGCCCTCACGTTGGTTCTGCACACCTGGGCCTGGCAGTGCTAGTGACCTCTAATGCCCTCGCGTTGGTTCTGTACACCTGGGTCAGGCAGTGCTACTGACCTCTAAAGCCCCCGCATTGGTTCCGTACACCTGGGTCAGGCGGTGCCGCTGGCCTCTTATGCCCTCGCATTGGTTCTGCACACCTAGGTCAGGCGGTGCTAGTGACTTCTTATGCCCTCGCATTGGTTCTGCACACCTGGGTCAGGCGGTGCTAGCGACCTCTAATGCCCTCGCATTGGTTCTGCACATCTGGGTCAGGCGGTGCTAGTGACCTCTAATTCCCTCGCATTGGTTCTGCACACCTGGGTCAGGCGGTGCTAGTGATCTCCAATGCCCTCACGTTGGTTCTGCACACCTGGGTCAGGCGGTGCTAGTGACCTCTAATGCCCTCGCGTTGGTTCTGCACACCTGGGTCAGACAGTGCTATTGACATCTAATTCCCTCGCATTGGTTCTGCACACCTGGGTCAGGCGGTGCTAGTGATCTCCAATGCCCTTGCATTGGTTCTGCACACCTGGGTCAGGCGGTGCTAGTGACCTCTAATGCCCTCGCATTGGTTCTGCATACCTGGGTCAGGCGGTGCTAGTGACCTCTAATGCCCTCGCGTTGGTTCTGCACACCTGGGTCAGACAGTGCTATTGACATCTAATGCCCTCACGTTGGTTCTTCACACCTGGGTGAGGGAGTGCTACTGACATCTAATGCCCTCGCGTTGGTTCTGCACACCTGGGTGTGGCAGGGCTACTAACCACTAATGCCTTTACGTTGGTTCTGTACATCTGGGTCAAGCGGTGCTACTGGCCTCTAATGCCCTTAGGTTGATTCTGCACACCTGGGTCAGGCGGTGCCGCTGACATCTAATGCCCTCGCGTTGGTTCTGCACACCTGGGTCAGGCGGTGCCACTGACATCTAATGCCCTCGCATTGGCTCTGCCCACCTGGGTCAGGCAGAGCTATTGACCTCTAATGCCCTCACGTTGGTTCTGCACAATGGGGTCAGGCAGTGCTACTGACCTCTGACGTCCTCGGGTTGGTTCTGCACACCTGAGCCAGGCGGTACCTCTGACCTCTAATGCCCTCGCGTGGGTTCTGCACACCAGGGTCAGGCGGTGATGCTGACCTCTAATGCCCTTGCATTGGTTCTGCACACATGGGTGAGGCGGTGCTAGTGACCTCTAATGCCCTCGCATTGGTTCTGCACACCTGGGTCAGGCGGTGCTAGTGACCTCTAATGCCCTCGCATTGGTTCTGCACACCTGGGTCAGGCGGTGCTACTGACCTCCAATGCCCTCGCATTGGTTCTGCACACCTGGGTCAAGCAGTGCTAATGACCTCTAATGCCCTCGCATTGGTTCTGCACACCTGGGTCTGGCAGTGCTACTGACCTCTAATGCCCTCGCGTTGGTTCTGCACACCTGGGTCAGGCGGTGCTAGTGACCTCTAATGCCCCCGCATTGGTTCTGCACACCTGGGTCAGGCAGTGCTGCTGACCTCTAATGCCCTCGCATTGGTTCTGTACACCTGGGTCAGGCGATGCTAGTGACCTCTAATGCCCTCGCATTGGTTCTGCACACCTGGGTAGGGCGGTGCTAGTGACCTCTAATGCCCTCGCATTGGTTCTGCACACCTGGGTCAGGCGGTGCTAGTGACCTCTAATACCCTCGCATTGGTTCTGCACACCTGGGTCAAGCAGTGCTAGTGACCTCTAATGCCCTCGCATTGGTTCTGCACACCTGGGTCTGGCAGTGCTACTGACCTCTAATGCCCTCGCATTGGTTCTGCACACCTGGGTCAGGCGGTGCTACTGACCTCTAATGCCCTCACGTTGGTTCTGTACACCTGGGCCAAGCAGTGCTACTGTCCTCTAACATCCTTGCATTGGTTCTGCACACCTGGGTCAGGCGGTGCTAGTGACCTCTAATGCCCTCGCATTGGTTCTGCACACCTGGGTCACACAGTGCTACTGACCTCTGACGTCCTCGGGTTGGTCCTGTACACCTGGGTCAGGTGGTGCTATTCACCTCTGACATCCGCGGGTTAGTTCTGTACACCTGGGTAAGGCGGTGCTGCTGAGCTCTAATGCCCTCGCATTGGTTCTGCACACCTGGGTCAGGCGGCACCGCTGACCTCTAATTCCCTCACGTTGGTTCTGCACACCTGGGCCTGGCAGTGCTAGTGACCTCTAATGCCCTCGCGTTGGTTCTGTACACCTGGGTCAGGCAGTGCTACTGACCTCTAAAGCCCCCGCATTGGTTCCGTACACCTGAGTCAGGCGGTGCCGCTGGCCTCTTATGCCCTTGCATTGGTTCTGCACACCTAGGTCAGGCGGTGCTAGTGACTTCTTATGCCCTCGCATTGGTTCTGCACACCTGGGTCAGGCGGTGCTAGCGACCTCTAATGCCCTCGCATTGGTTCTGCACATCTGGGTCAGGCGGTGCTAGTGACCTCTAATTCCCTCGCATTGGTTCTGCACACCTGGGTCAGGCGGTGCTAGTGATCTCCAATGCCCTCACGTTGGTTCTGCACACCTGGGTCAGGCGGTGCTAGTGACCTCTAATGCCCTCGCGTTGGTTCTGCACACCTGGGTCAGACAGTGCTATTGACATCTAATTCCCTCGCATTGGTTCTGCACACCTGGGTCAGGCGGTGCTAGTGATCTCCAATGCCCTTGCATTGGTTCTGCACACCTGGGTCAGGCGGTGCTAGTGACCTCTAATGCCCTCGCATTGGTTCTGCACACCTGGGTCAGGCGGTGCTAGTGACCTCTAATGCCCTCGCGTTGGTTCTGCACACCTGGGTCAGACAGTGCTATTGACATCTAATGCCCTCACGTTGGTTCTTCACACCTGGGTGAGGGAGTGCTACTGACATCTAATGCCCTCGCGTTGGTTCTGCACACCTGGGTGTGGCAGGGCTACTAACCACTAATGCCTTTACGTTGGTTCTGTACATCTGGGTCAAGCGGTGCTACTGGCCTCTAATGCCCTTAGGTTGATTCTGCACACCTGGGTCAGGCGGTGCCGCTGACATCTAATGCCCTCGCATTGGTTCTGCACACCTGGGTCAGGCGGTGCCACTGACATCTAATGCCCTCGCATTGGCTCTGCCCACCTGGGTCAGGCAGAGCTATTGACCTCTAATGCCCTCACGTTGGTTCTGCACAATGGGGTCAGGCAGTGCTACTGACCTCTGACGTCCTCGGGTTGGTTCTGCACACCTGAGCCAGGCGGTACCTCTGACCTCTAATGCCCTCGCGTGGGTTCTGCACACCAGGGTCAGGCGGTGATGCTGACCTCTAATGCCCTTGCATTGGTTCTGCACACATGGGTGAGGCGGTGCTAGTGACCTCTAATGCCCTCGCATTGGTTCTGCACACCTGGGTCAGGCGGTGCTAGTGACCTCTAATGCCCTCGCATTGGTTCTGCACACCTGGGTCAGGCGGTGCTACTGACCTCCAATGCCCTCGCATTGGTTCTGCACACCTGGGTCAAGCAGTGCTAATGACCTCTAATGCCCTCGCATTGGTTCTGCACACCTGGGTCTGGCAGTGCTACTGACCTCTAATGCCCTCGCGTTGGTTCTGCACACCTGGGTCAGGCGGTGCTAGTGACCTCTAATGCCCCCGCATTGGTTCTGCACACCTGGGTCAGGCAGTGCTGCTGACCTCTAATGCCCTCGCATTGGTTCTGTACACCTGGGTCAGGCGGTGCTAGTGACCTCTAATGCCCTCGCATTGGTTCTGCACACCTGGGCCAGACAGTGCTCTTGAACTCTGACGTCCCTGGGTTTGTTCTGTACACCTGAGTCAGGTAGTGCCGCTGATCTATAATGCCCTCACGTTGGTTCTTCACACCTGGGTGAGGGAGTGCTACTGACATCTAATGCCCTCACATTGGTTCTGCACACCTGGGTCAGACAGTGCTTCTGACCACTAATGCCCTCGCGTTGGTTCTGCACACCTGGGTCACACTGTGCCACTTACATCTAATGCCCTCGCATTGGTTCTGCCCACCTGGGTCAGGCAGTGCTATTGACCTCTAATGCCCTCACGTTGGTTCTGCACACTGGGGTCAGGCAGTGCTACTGACCTCTGACGTCCTCGGGTTGGTTCTGCACACCTGAGCCAGGCGGTACCTCTGACCTCTAATGCCCTCGCGTGGGTTCTGCACACCTGGGTCAGGCGGTGATGCTGACCTCTAATGCCCTTGCATTGGTTCTGCACACCTGGGTCTGGCAGTGCTACTGACCTCTAATGCCCTCGCATTGGTTCTGCACACCTGGGTCACACAGTGCTACTGACCTCTAATGCCCTCGCATTGGTTCTGCACACCTGGGTCTGGCAGTGCTACTGACCTCTAATGCCCTCGCGTTGGTTCTGCACACCTGGGTCACACAGTGCTACTGACCTCTAATGCCCTCGCATTGGTTCTGCACACCAGGGTCAGGCGGTGCTAGTGACCTCTAATGCCCTCGCATTGGTTATGCACACCTGGGTCAGGCGGTGCTAGTGACCTCTAATGCCCTCGCATTGGTTCTGCACACCAGGGTCAGGCGGTGCTAGTGACCTCTAATGCCCTCGCATTGGTTCTGCACACCAGGGTCAGGCGGTGCTAGTGACCTCTAATGCCCTCGCATTGGTTCTGCACACCTGGGTCAGGCGGTGCTACTGACCTCCAATGCCCTCGCATTGGTTCTGCACACCTGGGTCAAGCAGTGCTAATGACCTCTAATGCCCTCGCATTGGTTCTGCACACCTGGGTCTGGCAGTGCTACTGACCTCTAATGCACTCGCATTGGTTCTGCACACCTGGGTCAGGCGGTGCTACTGACCTCTAATGCCCTCACGTTGGTTCTGTACACCTGGGCTAAGCAGTGCTACTGACCTCTAACATCCTCGCATTGGTTCTGCACACCTGGGTCAGGCGGTGCTAGTGACCTCTAATGCCCTCGCATTGGTTCTGCACACCTGGGTCACACAGTGCTACTGACCTCTGACGTCCTTGGGTTGGTTCTGTACACCTGGGTCAGGTGGTGCTATTCACCTCTGACATCCGTGGGTTAGTTCTGTACACCTGGGTAAGGCGGTGCTGCTGAGCTCTAATGCCCTCACATTGGTTCTGCACACCTGGGTCAGGCGGCACCGCTGACCTCTAATGCCCTCACGTTGGTTCTGCACACCTGGGCCTGGCAGTGCTAGTGACCTCTAATGCCCTCGCGTTGGTTCTGTACACCTGGGTCAGGCAGTGCTACTGACCTCTAAAGCCCCCGCATTGGTTCCGTACACCTGGGTCAGGCGGTGCCGCTGACCTCTTATGCCCTCGGATTGGTTCTGCACACCTAGGTCAGGCGGTGCTAGTGACTTCTTATGCCCTCGCATTGGTTCTGCACACCTGGGTCAGGCGGTGCTAGTGACCTCTAATGCCCTCGCATTGGTTCTGCACATCTGGGTCAGGCTGTGCTAGTGACCTCTAATTCCCTCGCATTGGTTCTGCACAACTGGGTCAGGCGGTGCTAGTGACCTCTAATGCCCTTGCGTTGGTTCTGCACACCTGGGTCAGACAGTGCTATTGACATCTAATGCCCTCACGTTGGTTCTTCACACCTGGGTGAGGGAGTGCTACTGACATCTAATGCCCTCGCGTTGGTTCTGCACACCTGGATGTGGCAGGGCTACTAACCACTAATGCCTTTACGTTGGTTCTGTACATCTGGGTCAAACGGTGCTACTGACTTCTAATGCCCTCGCGTTGGTTCTGTATACCTGGGCCAGGCAGTGCTACTGGCCTCTAATGCCCTCGCATTGGTTCTGCACACCTGGGTCAGGCGGTGCCGCTGACATCTAATGCCCTCGCGTTGGTTCTGCACACCTGGGTCAGGCGGTGCCACTGACATCTAATGCCCTCGCATTGGTTCTGCCCACCTGGGTCAGGCAGTGCTATTGACCTCTAATGCCCTCACGTTGGTTCTGCACACTGGGGTCAGGCAGTGCTACTGACCTCTGACGTCCTCGGGTTGGTTCTGCACACCTGAGCCAGGCGGTACCTCTGACCTCTAATGCCCTCGCGTGGGTTCTGCACACCAGGGTCAGGCGGTGATGCTGACCTCTAATGCCCTTGCGTTGGTTCTGCACACCTGGGTCAAGCAGTGCTAGTGACCTCTAATGCCCTCGCATTGGTTCTGCACACCAGGGTCTGGCAGTGAAACTGACCTCTAATGCCCTCGCATTGGTTCTGCACACCTGGGTCAGGCGGTGCTAGTGATCTCCAATGCCCTCTTATTGGTTCTTTACACATGGACAGGCAGTGCTGCTGACCTCTAATGCCCTCACATTGGTTCTGCACACCTGGGCCACGCAGTGTAGCTGACCTCTAATGCCCTCGCAGTGGTTCTGCACACCTGGGTCAGGCTGTGCTAGTGACCTCTAATGCCCTCGCGTTGGTTCTGCACACCTGGGTCAGGCGGTGCTAGTGACCTCTAATGCCCTCGCGTTGGTTCTGCGCACCTGGGTCAGGCGGTGCTAGTGACCTCTAATGCCCTCGCATTGGTTCTGCACACCAGGGTTAGGCGATGCTAGTGGCCTCTAATGCCCTCGCATTGGTTCTGCACACCTGGGCCAGACAGTGCTATTGAACTCTGACGTCCCTGGGTTTGTTCTGTACACCTGAGTCAGGTAGTGCCGCTGACCTATAATGCCCTCACGTTGGTTCTTCACACCTGGGTGAGGGAGTGCTACTGACATCTAATGCCCTCACATTGGTTCTGCTCACCTGAGTCAGGCAGTGCTTGTGACATCTAATGCCCTCACGTTGGTTCTGCACACCTGGGTCTGGCAGTGCTACTGACATCTAATGCCCTCGCGTTGGTTCTTCACACCTGGGTCACACTGTGCCACTGACATCTAATGCCCTCGCATTGGTTCTGCCCACCTGGGTCAGGCAGTGCTATTGACCTCTAATGCCCTCACGTTGGTTCTGCACACCTGGCTCACACAGTGCTACGGACCTCTGACGTCCTCGGGTTGGTTCTGCACACCTGAGCCAGGCGGTACCTCTGACCTCTAATGCCCTCGCGTTGGTTCTGCACACCTGGGTCAGGCGGTGATGCTGACCTCTAATGCCCTTGCATTGGTTCTGCACACCTGGGTCAGGTGGTGCTAGTGACTTCTAATGCCCTCGCATTGGTTCTGCACACCTGGGTCTGGCGGTGCTACTGACCTCTAATGCCCTCGCGTTGGTTCTGCACACCTGGGTCACACAGTGCTACTGACCTCTAATGCCCTCGCATTGGTTCTGCACACCTGGGTCAGGCAGTGCTACTGACCTCTAATGCCCTCGCATTGGTTCTGTACACCTGGGTCAGGCAGTACTACTGATCTCTAACGCCGTCGCATTGGTTCTGTACACCTGGGTCACACAGTGCTACTGACCTCTAATGCCCTCGCATTGGTTCTGCACACCTGGGTCAGGCAGTGCTACTGACCTCTAATGCCCTCGCATTGGTTCTGTACACCTGGGTCAGGCAGTACTACTGATCTCTAACGCCGTCGCATTGGTTCTGTACACCTGGGTCAAGCGGTGCTACTGACATCTAATGCCCTCGCATTGGTTCTGCACACCTGGGTCTGGCAGTGCCACTGACCTCTAATGCCGTCGCATTGGTTCTGCACACCTGGGTCAGGCGGTGCCACTGACTTCTAATGCCCTCGCATTGGTTCTGCACACCTGGGTCAGGCGGTGCTAGTGACATCTAATGCCCTCACGTTGGTTCCACACACCTGGGTCAGGCAGTGTTGCTGACCTCTAATGCCCTTGCGTTGGTTCTGTACACCTGGGTCAGGCGGTGCTAGTGATCTCCAATGCCCTCGCATTGGTTTTGCACACCTGGGCCAGGCAGGGTCACTGACCTCCAATGCCCTCGCATTGGTTCTGCACACCTGGGTCAGGCGGTGCTAGTGACCTCTAATGCCTTCACATTGGTTCTGCCCACCTGGGTCAGGCGGTGCTATTGACCTCTAATGCCCCCGCGTTAGTTCTGCACACCTGGGTCAGGTGGTGCTATTGACCTCTGACGTCTCGGGTTAGTTCTGTACACCTGGGTAAGGCTGTGCTGCTGACCTCTAATGCCCTCACATTGGTTCTGCACACCTGGGTAAGGCGGTGCTGCTGACCTCTAAAGCCCTCACATTGGTTCTGCACACCTGGGTAAGGCGGTGCTGCTGACCTCTAATGCCCTCACGTTGGTTCTGCACACCTGGGTCTTGCAGTGCTAGTGACCTCTAATGCCCTCACGTTGGTTCTGCCCACCTGGGTCACACAGTGCTACTGACCTCTAAAGCCCCTGCATTGGTTCCATACACCTGGGTCAGGCGGTGCCGCTGACCTCTTATGCCCTTGCATTGGTTCTGCACACCTGGGTCAGGCGGTGCTAGTGACCTCTTATGCCCTCGGATTGGTTCTGCACACCTGGGTCAGGCGGTGCTAGTGACCTCTAATGCCCTCACATTGGTTCTGCACACCTGGGCCAAGCAGTGCTACTGACCTCTAACGCCCTCGCATTGGTGCTGCACACCTGGGTCAGGCAGTGCTTCTGACCTCTAATGCCCTCACATTGGTTCTGCACACCTGGGTCTGGCAGTGCTAGTGACCTCTAATGCCCTCACGTTGGTTCTGCACACCTGGGTCAGGCAGTGCTACTGACATCTAATGCCCTCGCATTGGTTCTGCACACATGGGTCAGGCAGTGCTACTGACCTCTTATGCCCTCGCAGTGGTTCTGTACACCTGGGTCAGGTGGTGCCGCTGATCTCTTATGCCCTCGCATTGGTTCTGCACACCTGGGTCAGGCAGTGCTACTGACATCTAATGCCCTCGCATTGGTTCTGCACACCTGGGTCAGGCGGTGCTAGTGACCTCTTATGCCCTCGCATTGGTTCTGCACTCCTGGGTCAGGCAGTGCTAGTGACCTCTAATGCCCTCCATTGGTTCTGCACATCTGGGTCAGGCGGTGCCGCTGATATCTAATGCCCTCGCATTGGCTCTGCACACCTGGGTCAGGCAGTGCTACTGACCTCTAATGCCCTCGCGTTGGTTCCGCACACCTGGGTCAGGCAGTGCTACTGACCTCTAACGCCCTCGCATTGGTTCCGTACACCTGGGTCAGGCAGTGCCGCTGACCTCTAACGCCATCGCATTGGTTCCGCACACCTGGGTCAGGCGGTGCTAGTGACCTCTAATGCCCTCCCATTGGTTCTGCACACCTGGGCCAGGCGGTGCTAGTGACCTCTAATGCCTTCACATTGGTTCTGCACACCTGGGTCAAGCAGTGCTACTGACATCTAATGCCCTCGCATTGGTTCTGTACACCTGGGTCACTCAGTGCTACTGACCTCTAATGCCCTCACATTGGTTCTGCACACCTGGGTCACTCAGGGCTACTGACCTTTAATGCCCTCACGTTGGTTCTGTACACCTGGGTCAGGCGGTGCTACTGACCTCTGACGTCCCCGGGTTAGATCTGCACACCTGAGTCACGCAGTGCTACTGACCTCTAATGCCCTTGCGTTCGTTCCGTACACCTGGGTAAGGCGGTGCTAGTGACCTCTAATGCCCTCGCATTGGTTCTGCACACCTGGGTCTGGCAGTGCTGCTGACCTCTAATGCCCTCACGTTGGTTCTGCACACCTGGGTCACGCAGTGCTACTGACCTCTAATGCCCTCGCGTTGGTTCTGCACACCTGGGTCACGCAGTGCTACTGACCTCTAATGCCCTTGCGTTGGTTCCGTACACCTGGGTCAGGCGGTGCTAGTGACCTCTAATGCCCTCGCATTGGTTCTGTACACCTGGGTCTGGCGGTGCTGCTGACCTCTAATGCCCTCGCGTTGGTTCTGCACACCTGGGTCACGCAGTGCTACTGACCTCTAATGCCCTCGCGTTGGTTCCGTACACCTGGGTAAGGCAGTGCTGCTGACCTCCAATGCCCTCGCGTTGGTTCTGTACACCTGGGTCTGGCAGTGCTACTGACCTCTAATGCCCTCGCATTGGTTCTGCACACCTGGGTCACGCAGTGCTACTGCCCTCTAATGCCCTCGCGTTGGTTCCGTACACCTGGGTCAGGCAGTGCTGCTGACCTCCAATGCCCTCGCGTTGGTTCTGCACACCTGGGTCAGGCGGTGCCGCTGACCTCTAATGCCCTCGCATTGGTTCTGCACACCTGGGTCAGGCGGTGCTAGTGACCGCTAATGCCCTCGCATTGGTTCCATACACCTGGGTAAGGCAGTGCTGCTGACCTCCAATGCCCTCGCATTGATTCCGTACACCTGGGTCAGGCGGTGCTAGTGACCTCTAACGCCCTCGTATTGGTTCTCTACACCTGGGTCACACAGTGCTACTGACCTCCAATGCCCTCGCATTGGTTCTGTACACCTGGGTCAGGCAGTGCTGCTGACCTCTAATGCCCTTGCATTGGTTCTGCACACCTGGGTCAGGCGGTGCTACTGACCTCTAATGCCCTCGCATTGGTTCTGCACACCTGGGTCAGGCGGTGCTAGTGACCTCTAATGCCCTCGCATTGGTTCTGCACACCTGGGCCAAGCAGTGCTACTGACCTCTAACGCCCTCGCATTGGTGCTGCACACCTGGGTCAGGCAGTGCTTCTGACCTCTAATGCCCTCACATTGGTTCTGCACACCTGGGTCAGGCGGTGCTACTGACCTCTAACGCCGTCGCATTGGTTCCGCACACCTGGGTCAGGCGGTGCTAGTGACCTCTAATGCTCTCGCATTGGTTCTGCACACCTGGGTCAGGCGGTGCTAGTGACATCTAATGCCCTCACGTTGGTTCTGCACACCTGGGTCAGGCGGTGCCGCTGACCTCTAATGCCCTCTCGTTGGTTCTGTACACCTGGGTTAGGCGGTGCTACTGACCTCTAATGCCCTCGCATTGGTTCTGCACACCTGGGCCAGGCGGTGCTAGTGACCTCTAATGCCTTCACATTGGTTCTGCACACCTGGGTCAAGCAGTGCTACTGACATCTAATGCCCTCGCATTGGTTCTGTACACCTGGGTCACACAGTGCTACTGACCTCTAATGCCCTCACATTGGTTCTGCACACCTGGGTCACTCAGTGCTACTGACCTCTAATGCCCTCACGTTGGTTCTGTACACGTGGGTCAGGCGGTGCTACTGACCTCTGAAGTCCCCGGGTTAGATCTGCACACCTGAGTCACGCAGTGCTACTGACCTCTAATGCTCTCGCGTTCGTTCCGTACACCTGGGTAAGGCGGTGCTAGTGACCTCTAATGCCCTCGCATTGGTTCTGCACACCTGGGTCTGGCCGTGCTGCTGACCTCTAATGCCCTCACGTTGGTTCTGCACACCTAGGTCACGCAGTGCTACTGACCTCTAATGCCCTCGCGTTGGTTCTGCACACCTGGGTCACGCAGTGCTACTGACCTCTAATGCCCTCGCGTTGGTTCCGTACACCTGGGTCAGGCGGTGTTAGTGACCTCTAATGCCCTCGCATTGGTTCTGTACACCTGGGTCTGGCGGTGCTGCTGACCTCTAATGCCCTCGCGTTGGTTCTGCACACCTGGGTCACGCAGTGCTACTGACCTCTAATGCCCTCGCGTTGGTTCCGTACACCTGGGTAAGGCAGTGCTGCTGACCTCCAATGCCCTCGCGTTGGTTCTGTACACCTGGGTCTGGCAGTGCTACTGACCTCTAATGCCCTCGCATTGGTTCCATACACCTGGGTAAGGCAGTGCTGCTGACCTCCAGTGCCCTCGCATTGATTCCGTACACCTGGGTCAGGTGGTGCTAGTGACCTCTAACGCCCTCGTATTGGTTCTGTACACCTGGGTCACACAGTGCTACTGACCTCCAATGCCCTCGCATTGGTTCTGTACACCTGGGTCAGGCGGTGCTAGTGACCTCTAACGCCCTCGCATTGGTTCCGTACACCTGGGGAAGGCAGTGCTGTTGACCTCCAATGCCCTCGCATTGGTTCTGTACACCTGTGTCAGGCAGTGCTGCTGACCTCCAATGCCCTCGCATTGGTTCTGTACACCTGGATCAGGCAGTGGTACTGACCTGTAGTGCCCTCACGTTGGTTCTGCACACCGGGGTGAGAACGTCTGATACCCCAATGGCATCTCTCTCTGTCCATGCATGCCATGCCTCTCTGTACCATGCATACAATCGTTCTATGTGTCTCCTTTCTCTCTCTCCCTGTCACAATCCATGAATGCCACTGCTCTCTGTCTCCAGCCATGCAAGGCATCTCTCTCTCTCTGTTGCAATCCATGCATGCCATGCCTCACTGTACCGTGTATTTCATGGGTCTCTGTCTCCAGCCATGCATGGCATCTCTCTGTCACAATCCATACATGATATGCTTCACTGTACCATGCATGCCACAGCCCTCTGTGTCCAGCCATGCATGGCATCTCTCTCTGTGTCGCAATCCATGCATGCCATGCCTCTCTGTACCGTGTGTTCCTTTGGTCTCTGTCTCCAGCCATGCATGGCATCTCTCTCTCTCTCACTCTCTCTCTCTGTTGCCCACCCATGTATGCCACAAGTCTCTGTACCACGCGTGCCACAGCCCTCTGTCTCCAGCCATGTATGGCATCTCTCTCTCTGTTGCAATTCATGCATGCCATGCCTCTCTGTACCATGCATACCACAGCCCTCTGTCACCAGCCATGCATAGCATCTCTCGCCCTCTCTGTCTCACTTCATGCATGTCATGCCTCTCTCTAGCATGCATGGCACGGCTCTCCATCTCCATCCAGGCGGAGCATCCCTCTCGCTCTCTGTCACAATCTATGAATACCATCCTTCTCTGCACCATGCATGTCATGGCTCTCTGACTCCAGTCATGCATGGTATCCTTCTCTCTGTCACCATCCATGCATGCCATGCCTCTCTGTACCATGCATGCCACGTCTCTCTGCCTCCAGCCATGCATTGCATCTGTCTCTCTCTCTCTCTCTCTCTTTCGCAAACCATGCATGCCATGCCTCCCTGTACCATGCATGCCATGGCTCTCTGTTTCCAGCTATGCATGGAAACTCCCTCTGTTGCCATCCATGTAAACCATGCCTCCCAGCACCAAGCATGCCATGGTTCTCTGTGTCCCCAGCCATGCATGGCATTTCTCTCTCTGTTACAATACACTCATGCCATGCCTTTCTGTACCACGCATGCCACGGTCCTCTGTCTCCAACCATGCATGGAATCCCTCTCTCTCTGTCACAATATAAGCATGCCATTCCTCTCTGTACCATGCATGCCATGGCTCTCTGACAACAGTCATGCATGTCATCCTTCTCTGTGTCACCATCCATGCATGCCATGCCTCTCTGTACCATGCATGCTACGGCTCTATGTCTCCAGCCATGCATAGCATCTCTCTCTCTGTCACAATCCATGCATGCCATGTCTTGCTGTACCATGGATGCCATGGCTCTCTGTCTCCAGCCATGCATGGCAACTCTCTTTGTCGCCATTCATGTACACCATGCCTCCCTGTACCAAGCATGCCATGGTTCTGTTTGTCCCCAGCCATGCATGGCATTTTTTTCTCTGTTGCAATCCATGCATGCCACGCCTTTCTTTTCCATGCATGCCACGGTTCTCTGTCTCCAACCATGCATGGCATCCCTCTCTCTCTCTCTCTCTGTTCCAATCTATGCATGCCATTCCTCTCTGTACCATGCATGCCCTGGCTCTCTGACTCCAGTCATGCATTCATCCTTCTCTGTGTCACCATCCATGCACACCATGCCTCTCTGTACCATACATGCTACGGCTCTCTGTCTCCAGCCAGGCATGGCATCTCTCTCTCTGTCACAATCTGTGCATGCTATTCCTTGCTGTACCATGCATGCCACGGTTCTCTGTCTCCAGCCATGCATTGCATCTGTCTTCCTCTCTCTCTCTCTCTTTCGTAATCCATGCATGCTATGCCTCCCTGTACCATGTATGCCATGGCTCTCCGTCTCCAGCTATGCATGGCAAATCTCTCTGTCACCATCCATGTATGCTATGCCTTCCTGTACAAAGCATGCCATGGCTCTCAGTGTCCCCAGGCATGCATGGCATTTCTCTCTCTGGTGCAATCCACACATTCCACGCCTTTCTGTACCATGCATGCCATGGCTCTCTGTCTCCTGCCATGCATGGCATCTGTCTCTCTCTCTCTTTTCCGCAGTCCATGCATGCCATGCCTCCGTGTATCATGCATGTCACAGCTCTCTGCTGCCAGCCATGCGTGGAATCTCTTTCTCTGTCGCAATCCATACTCGTCATGACTCTCTGTACCACTCATTCCACAGTCCTCTCCCTCCATCCATGCATTGCATCTCTCTCTATGTTGCAATTCAGGCATGCCATGCCACTCTGGTCCATTCATGGCACAGCCCTCTGTCACAATCCATGCATGGCATCTCTGTCCCTCTCTGTCTCCCTTCATGCCACAGCTCTCCATCTCCATCTTTGCAAAGCATCCCTCTCTTTCTCTCTCTCAGTCACAAGCTATGCATGACATTCCTCTCCGTATCATGCATGCCATGGCTCTCTGACTCCATGCATGCATGGCATCCTTGCCTCTGTTGCAATCCATACTTGTCATGCCTCTCTGTACCACGCAGGCCACAGCCCTCTGTCTCCAGCCATGTAATGCATCTCTCTCTGTTGCAATTCATGCATGCCACGCCTTTCTTTACCATGCATGCCAAAGTTCTCTGTCTTCAAATATGCATGGCATCCCTCTCTCTCTCAATCACAACCTATGCATGACATTCCTCTCTGTATCATGCATGCCATGGCTCTCTGACTCCAGTCATGCATGGCATCCTTCTCTCTGTCACCATCCATGCATGCCATGCCTCTCTGTACCATGCATGCCACGGCTCTCTGTCTCCAGCCATGCATTGCATCTGCCTTTCTCTCTCTCTCTCTTTGTCACAATCCATGCATGCCATGCCTCCCTGTACCATACATGCCATGGCTCTCCGTCTCCAGGCATGCATGGCAACTCTCTCTGTCACCATCCATGTACGCCATGCCTCCCTGTACTAAGTATGCCCTGGTTCTCTGTGTCCCCAGCCATGCATGGCATTTCTCTCTCTCTGTTGCAATCCACTCTGCCACAACTTTCTGTACCACTCATGCCACGGATTTCTGTCTCTAACCATGCATCTCTTTCTCTCTGTTGCAATCCATGCAAGCTGTGCCTCTCTGTACCATGCATAGGACTGCTCTCTGTATCTCCAACTGTGCATGCCACCTCTCTCTGTCACGAGCCACGCATGTCATGTCTCTCTGTGCTAAGCATGCCACATCTCTCTGTGTCCACAGCCATGCATGCATCTCTCTTTTTGTCACAATCCATGCGTCAGAGCTCTCTGTGTCCCCAGCCATGCATGCATCTCTCTCTCTCTGTTGCAATCCATGCAAGCTGTGCCTCTCTGTACCACGCATAGGACTGCTCTCTGTATCTCCAGCTGTGCATTCCACCTCTCTCAGTTGCGAGCCATGCATATCATGTCTCTCTGTGCTAAGCATGCCACATCTCTGTGTCCCCAGCCATGCATGCATCTCTCTTTTTGTCACAATCCATGCGTCACATCTCTCTGTGTCCCTAGCCATGCATGTATCTCTCTCTCTCTTTCTTGCAGTCCATGCATGCCATGCAGTGGCGTAGCATGGCCAGTAAGCTTGGGAGGGAGGTGAGCCTCAGAATTTCCAACAATCAGGCTGGCATATAATGTTTAAATACAGTGTAGACCGGCAGGGTGCATGGGAGGGGCGCATGGGGCAGTGTAAATGGAGAGGAATGCGGATTGGTCGGAGTACCAAGAGAGAAAACACAGAATTTTGTAAAATAATATTTTTGAGGACTTCAAAAACAAAGATGGAGTGTGTGCACGTTTTTGTCTGTGTGTGTGTTAAACCTCCTGGTGAAATCCTCCTGACATTTCAAAATAGCCAACTGAAAGCTCCTGTACCCATCTATTTATCAAAAAATAAATGTAATAAGGGTGTTACCCCCCCAGATAACCCCCCACCCACCCCCGGAACTTATGCCCCTGATGCCACGCCTGAAGCCCACGAGAAAAGGCGGGAAGGAGCAGCAGGTGCCTGGGGCCAGCTGCTGCCGTCTGAATGACTTTCAGTTCATCAGAACAGGAACCAGAGCGGCCTCACCCCTCCGCCCCCATAAACCAGCACGGATCCAGGATGGGCCTGCACAGGTATGTCCCCACCGGATGCTGACACCCAGGACAACGGAAGGTGAGGAATGAGATGTATGTCAAACGCACAAAGAAGAAAGAATCCCACTGTCTGGGAAACTGGGTTCGCCTCCCACCCTGCCTCCCCAGAAACTCACCCGACAGAAACTCTCAACCGTGGAAAGTTTTTTTTGTTGTTTTTTTTTAAACAGGTTTAGCACTGGTTTAAAAGCACATGCGTTATTCTGCACTAGAAAACCTACTACGCTTCCTTACAGTCACTTCCTGGAGAGATACAGAAAGGACATTTTATTTTATCTACTGCGCTTACTGAATAGTGCAATATACCGCTTGTTCTGAAGGACTCCGGCGATCCTAATTCTTGCATCCGAAGTGTTTAGTGTGTGGGGGTCATCTCTATATTTTAACCAGGGTCACTGGAATTATGCGGCAGGAGAGGGCCAAATTATGCGGCAAGAAAAGCCAAATTGTGCGGCATAATGTGGCACATTTTGTATTAGTATAAATTCATTATTTCAGCATTTTTAATCTTGGTAACACTGTATGAACATTGGTTGCACCGCATTTGTACCAGTTTAACATCCACATATAGAAATAAGCAACAGAAAGGTGACCAGTCCAGTTTTGCAAAGGGCCTTCTGCGTGGAACACATGTTGCTGCATTTTTTAGTAACTTTTGAACTATTTGAGCTAGAAAAAATGTTCCTCTTAAAATCTGCAGATTATGCAGCAGATGATGGATTATGTGGCAAATGCGGCAGAGATATAATTATGCAAAAATCTCTGCAGTCGCACAATTGCATAATTCCAGTGGCCCTAATATTAACCCTTCTATTCAGGGTTTCTACACCCCTGTCTCGTGGCAGGCCCAGACCCACTTGGTGGTGAGGGTCCTATGCAGTGATTACCCATGAGTGACGTGTTTGTCAATTTCATTGTAATGTTTCTGCTACTTGTGTGATCCTAATGGGGGCTGTTGACATCTTTGTTCGTTATCATTCATTGATAGGTGGATGTGTACCGCTCCCCTCAGTTTGCTCAGGGTCAGTGCTTAATTTGTAATATAGTAAGCGCTGATGGGCCAAAGTTTTGTTTAGAAGCCCATGGCGGGTGCTATCGAAGGCCGGAGCGCCAAATACCAAGGCTTGCACAGTCTTGATTCCACCTCATGCCTCTTTCATTCACCACCAAACACTCACTGACTCTTTACCTCACTTTCTCAGGTTCCTTTTCATCCCTGATTTCTCCCTTCATTGTTGTTTTTCAGTCTTCTCTCTTTTCTCCTTTCCCCTTCTGTATGTTATCATTCTTGTTCTGGGTGAAAGTCTGATCAGGAAAAACACATGCCAGTCCATGCAAATAAGTGCCGGTGGGTCCTACCTGCAACCACCGGCTAAAATGAAGCACTGGTCAGCGTGGTGGTTTCAGCTTCAGCCCATGTGGTTAGTTGCTCCTTCTATTGGTCCAGGAGGGGTGCACTATGGCTTTTCCACAGCATTGCTGTTTGCATTTTGGCAGGAGTCGATGCTAAGTCTGGCAAACTGCACTATTCTGTGCTGCTTGGGTCTTGATATCCGGCCCAACCGGTATGTTTTAGGCCTATTGCAGTGGTTTCCAACCTTTGATCCGGGGACCACTGGGGGGGGCACAAAGCCTCCTCACGGGGTCCATGACTGTTTAAAAAAAAATATATATATTAACAGATTAATGAAGTGTATACAAATAAAGTGGCTAAATGTAAAACTGAAAATGTTAAACTGTACTGGAAATTCAAGTCATTTGAAATTGGAGGCTGAAAGTTAAATTAGTATCGTCAGAATGATTTGCGGGAGGAGTGCAGGTGCGTCAAACAGAATATACTATGGACAATGTGTAGCTTCTATTGAATTTAGAAAAGCTCCATCCTTCCGATTACATTTTATTTTTATTTTTTTATTTATATTGTTTGCAAATTAAATAAAATGTGTTATCATTTGTGTATGTGTTGATGGAATGATTGTTCCTATATTTTGTGTGTTATTTTGCTGTTCAAATCATCAACAATGTTTAGGCCGGGGTCCAGGGCTTCCAGTAATGATTTAGTGGGGCGGTTCCCAAATTCTAATAATGACTCAGTGGGAGTCTCCAGGTTCCAGTAATGATAAAGTGGGGATCCACAGAAGTCAAAAGGTTAAAAACCACTGCTCTATTGTTTATAAGGTGACATTTGCCCAGTGGGACATCAGTGTGCCCCAAGACCTGAAGATTTACAGCAAATCTGCACCGACAACATGGTCATCTGTCCAGTGACGTCAGAAATATTCTGTGCTATGCGTCAAACATGTGTGATGTAATAATGTATTTAATACTTCCTGTCTCAAGAATGTCTGGGGCTAATCCCTGAGTTTTCAAATAGTCTAATTCAGAGGTCTCTAAACTTTTTAATGCCGCGCCCCCCCAGTTGAAAAATAAAAATCACTGGCCCCCCTTCAGAATGTTTCACAAATATTTTATAAAGATGGCAATGTTTAAATATGTCTAGATATATTTAAACATTGCAGATAAGAACTGTTGCCATTTTAAAAATGCAACAACATGTTTCTGCTTAAAACAAAACACTGTTATCTGTGAAATGCTTCTTTTGGCCAGAACCTGGCGTCCCCCCCCCCCCTGGGATCACTTGAGGCCCCCCTAGGGGGGCTCGCCCCCCAGTTTGAAGACCCATGGTCTAATTAATGTGGGGAACATTAGAACCTGACCAGTGGTTATTGGCCATTTAGTGGAGTCGAGGGACCTGTCTCTTTGTCAATCATAGATAAGCTTGGCCAATGTACTATTAAAGTCGCCCAAGAGACTCACAAGTAAACCAGCAGCCTTAGAAGGAACATCATTGTAGATGCTGCTATGTTGACCTTCACAGAGGGGCGGGCCTCTTCCAGAAAGTCGACAATTCCTGGATATTCCACCTATGACCTTGTTATGCTTCCAGCTTGTATATCTATGTCAGCATTATATACATGTACGCCTAAGTTTTTATATGTAACTCGCGCCTATGGAAAAGGTGCCACAGTGAGTCCTTCTGGTTCTTCTAATAGGTGTACCGGGAACTAGAAGGGCTTGGTGTGACTCGCCTTCGGTCTGGATAATGATGCACATTTTCAACTTGTTCATAGCTCCATTTATGTCCCCCAAAGCACTGTGCAGTTATAGTATGATATTGTAGACAAATAGCAAAAATTATATGTGTGCTGGTGCTTATTTTAATACTCGGTCACCCATCTGCCTCCACATTCTCTTCAGAACACTAGTCCTTGTCACCGGGTCAGGCTATCGCGGGGAAAGGATTAAAGATTATGTCCCTCCTAGAAATTTTTGATCTACCACCGGTCAGATGGTAGAATCCTCAAGGTCTGTCGAGCAAGAATTGGAGGCAGGTCCTTCTGTTATCTCGGGCCGGTAGCCTGGAATACACTTCCTTCGGAGTTACGCACAGCAGCCGAGACATCGTTTTTTAAGAAGAAAATAAAAACCTGTCTGTTCCAAAAAAGAGCAATTCTACAATCTGCTTTCTTAGGTAGCCTTGAAGCCAGTGCCTGTATACTGTGCGGAGTATCTGTGCGCTCTACAAATCCCGTCTCATCATCATCACTGCCACCAACGGCTCCATGGCCTAGGCAACCAGGAATAGAGAAGTGGACACCCCTGTCTTGTATCCCTCTCAATTTCCCACACTTCTGGGATGATCTCTCCTGAGTTAACTTTTGTCATTGGCTAAGTGAACAATAATATGATCCATTTTAAGATCTATTTTCCAAACTCGCTGGTCCCCAGAACAATGAATGGGTAATCCCATTGGAAAGTGTCAGAGGCCTACTCCAAGTTAACAGACACCACTGTCCAGTGGGGGCCAGTGATTCAGGCGGGGGGTACTGGCAGACCACACATACACATGTTCAGTCATCCACACCCAAGCATTCACACATTCACACATTCACAGCACGCACTCACAAATACAAAGCATTTATTCATACATACACACATGCATTAAACATTTAAAAAACATAACACTTACCACGCCGCAGAAGTGATCTCGGGTGGTGGGGGAAAACCTTTGTGTTTCCTGAGGATTGGGACTACAGCCTCCTGTCACCGGCTGGCCTGTTATGGCACAGCCAATGAGAGGAGGCGACAGTGAGACTCTGTCCCCACCCCACTCTCTGATGAGCATCACCGTTGGACATTCGGCCCCGGATACTTCAGGGCTTAAAACTGAAGCGCCTAGGTCGGAGGCTCTCAGTGACACTCCCCCTGGTCATAAGCTGGAGGACTAGGACGCGCTTTGCCAGGCTGAGGAGGTCACCCCTACAGGGCTGTTACATCTTCAGCCCAGCAAGGTTCAGCTCAGGCAGCCAAGCACCTGTGCATTCATCGCAAGTACAGCACCTGTTGCCTGATCTGAACCTTTTCTGAGCCTGAGAGTAACTGTTCACTTTTGGAAAAAGGTGGGGGGTTGGACCCCTTTGTCCTGAAGGACAGGCCATCGCTGCCATTATCCGTACAAATTGGGTTTTTGTACATTTGCCCTTGACATGTCCCGACATTCCCGACATTCCTGGCCATATTTCTGTTGGGATTGAAGCCCATATTTGGTCTGCGTGGCTGGTGTTGTCAGTATCGGAGTTGTTCTATTTACCAGAACTTTACAAAATATTTTATCACACAGCTTGGGCATGGAGAAAGGGTAGGATCATGTGAGCTCCGGAGGGCTCTGGCTGAGTTTAGAGAATGTTACAAAGATAGCCCCTCTAATAGTTTTGGGAGTGTCACCTGTTCATCTACCACAGTACATAGTGTGTGTAATCTGGTTGTCAGTGTACGTCACATAGAATTTAGTGGGTAGTGAATCACTTCCTGCAGTTTTGCAGAATGCCATTTTTTATAGCATGCCTGATCCCTCCATTTCGAAGGGGGCATTCAGTTCTTCCCATTGCACAGGGGTTAATCTTTCAAACCTAGCCGCCCGACCCTATGGAGTAAGAAAGTTGCTTTTGCGCATAGTTAATTGTTTTATATAATACTCAATATTATTCTGACATCACATGGTTTATCTGCTTTTGCATGGCCACCATTCTTCTGTCTAGTGTTCTCAGTGGTCACCTGTCTTGATCTGTTTCGTTTTGTATGTTCTAAGACAGTACATGACTATGTTTGTCACCCTGCATATGTTGCCTCAATACAGACTTACTGTAGTCCGGCAGACCCAGTCACCTAATGCTCCCTATACTTTGCCCTAACTTGCATCGAGACTACTGCATTGCATGGTGTGTAACATTAGCGACTTCTGGCTGTACTCTCCTGTTTCCACACACTCCGACTTCTCCTGAAGATCTTCAAATGAATCCCAGATGACTGCCGCAAGACCAGCAGACTCGACTATGGCAACACCCTCTACGCCGGCACCACCCAGAAGAATCTGAAGAAACTACAGCACATACAAAACGCCTCCGCCAGACTCATCCTGGATGTCCCCTGCCGCGATCACATCACCAGACACCTAAGAGACCTCTACTGACTCCCCGTCAAGTAAAGGATCAGCTTCAGACTTCTCGTTTATTAATACAGGGCTCTCTATGACCTAGAACCCACCTACCTCAACCACCACATTACCTTCTACTCCCCCGCCAAACTGTTCAGCTCAACGTGCACTAGCCACCGTACCCCGCATGCGGAAGACCTCGGCTGAAGGAAGACCCTTCGCCTACCTCGTGGCAAAGAGCTGGAACCCCCTACCCCTGCACCTCAGGAGTTACCATCGCTACCTCAATTCAGGAAAGACCTTAAAACCTGGCTCTTTAACTGAAGCTCAGAGGAGAAACCCCCTTAGCGCTTTCAAACCCTTACAGGTGATGAGTGCGCTCTACAAATTCCAATTGGTTGATTGATTGACTCTTCTCATACCTGTTTTGCAAATTCTGAGTTTGTGTTAACTTGACTCCTTGTGTTGTTGTAATGCAGATGCCACGTATCTATGGATTGAAGGCATCACATTCTGCTCAGGAGTCGCCTTGAGCCCTTATTTGTAACACAATATTGGCTTAAGTGCATCCCTATCGTTTCACTCTAGACTCTATCCTCCAGTTGTCTACTCTACGTCTCCAACTCCAAGTCTGGATACATGACCTGTGATCCCCTGGCCTATGAAAGCCATCAGTGGACAATTGTCATAGGTAGTTCTTGCCAGTTACTTGACTTGGCAAAACTGACCTTGTATGTGCTCAGAGTGTAAAAGAAATCCAACCTGGACTGCAGGTCTTGGCCATGTGAGCAGTGAGAGTATTCACTGCTTGCAGGGTGCACCACACTCTCAGCGTCCATCAGACAGCAGTTTCACAACCATCCATCGAGTGCACCATCCAATTGTCTTTCTATAAATACAAACCTACTTTCTGGGTCTATATTACTTTTTGTACCACATGGGGACACCTGGTCTCACCCACATCAGTGTGTCTCTCACATACAAAGAAAAACTGTGTGAAACGATGGGCTTCTCTATGTCTTGGGTTTCTTAAGACTTTAAGTTCTAGAACGCCTGCATTGTTGCACAGAACACAAACCCTTAGGTTAAGAGCAATCCACCGCCGAGCCCTGTATTACAGTTCTGATGCTCAGAGATATAGCTCTTCTGGTTCCGCTATCTTGGGCTTCTTATCCGTACACGATATAAGACCAGGGAAGACGAATGCTCCTTCTGCAGTCATTGTAACGCTGTATAGTCCCTCTCGTGATTAGTTGATCTTAAATCGGTTTATCAGTCTCTCCATCCTTGGTTCTCCATCACTTGACTTTAATATGGTTTTATGTCCCAAGTCCTCATTGTCTGAGGCCACATTGGAATCATTTTGTGTTGTGTTCTCCCATTGTGCCAACTTTAACAATATTTTCATTTGCTCATCTCTAGATTATCTTAGGTGTGGTCACTAGTTTGTGGTTGGCTTCTTCTTCCTTTCCCCTTTGCAGTTTTTGACATACTTTAAGTGTTATTTTCACCTCTGCATCCCTTTTTTCTAGAACGTTGATGCTTCCTTCAGATCAGTGAAAAAATGTAAAGTGCCTTCGTCCATTACATGGAGTTTTTCTGGAAACAAGAACATGAGTTTATGTTACATATGATATTTGGCTGTTGGACCATCATGGGGTAATCTGGAAAGAGAAAACTCTATTTTCTTATACCTCAAATGGGCCCTTATGCCTTGCAGATTGAGGCACATTAACCTCGTCTCTGCAGTTTAGGAAGTGTACCACAATCGGTCTGGGTGTTGCCACCAGACACAGAAACTTTGCATGCACTCCATGCGCCCTCTTTATCGCAAACAATTTTAAGAGACCCTTGGGTGTCACCTGTGCCATTCACCTCTCCTCTAGATATAACTCAAGGCTCTTTCCTTCAGCTTGTTTGGGGAGGCCCAATATTCTAACACTGTTTCTCTTTGAGCAGCCTTTGTAGTCGTCAGCTCTTTGCTCAAGTATATCCATTCTAGATTTGAGTTCAGACATTTGCATTTGAAGTTCGGACACTATGGGCCTTATCCCTGCCACGGTGGAGTCTAACTCCATGGCCCTGTCTGAGATTGTCCTCTGGTTAGCCCTAAGAAGGTTCAAATATGTGGCCTTAATGTGTTTTTTAGTTTTGAGTGCCTTAAGGGTGAGCACTATTGCCTTCTATATAGTGTAGAACCTGTATAGGAGACCACATCCCCTTAACAGTTTCATCAATACCCGCTGGACCAGGCGTGCCCCTAGATAGGTGAATGGTAGATGCATCCTAAGTTTTCCCTGCATTTTATTAGGTTTCACAGGTGAATGGCAGCTCATATGTGGAACTAATATCTGTTGTTTCCCTTGTCCCCAATTGATCAGTTGGTTAACACTGTACAGTGTCCTCAATTTCAACCCCTTGAGGTCACTCACTGTTCAGGATTTTTTAGCATGATTTGTGGCTCAGCCACGTGCTCTCTTTGCTTGACAGTCAGTAGCTCATGTTATTTAAACTGTATGTGTGGTTACTGTGAGGAGCCAACAAACATCTTTGTTGCTGTAGATGGCAGAGCAATGTTGGTTACACCATTTACCACCCATTTATTTGAACTGAATAACCTCGCCCTTTGTTACCACCCAGCTCTCTCTTGAAGCAGCCACCACACATTTTTGGGATGTCTCTTCTCTTCTATGTCCCCTAGGACAGTGGCAATTGACTGGCGGGAGGGAGCTAAAACAGGGGGAAGGTGATGCCTGCCTTCGACTGCAGGGCAATGTCTGCTTTTCATGTTCCAGTTAGTATGCAGCATTAGGGTCAGTGTAATGAAGCTTACCATTACCAGTGCGGGGGAACTGCAGGCGGACATGATGGTCACTCGTATCTGGGGCTCAGGGCACTGCTTCTTGCATTTAGTCGCAAGGCGGGGGAACAGAGCTGATGGTATGGTCACTACGATGTGGTACTGGAAATGGAAGACAAGCTTGGTAGATAACTCCTTGAGGCTAATTACTGTTCATGCTCAATCCTAGATGGTGGATGGCCGCTTAGTCGGGGCACGCAGTGAGAGCACGTGTGTCCGTCTCTAGCTACCCTGTCTGGGTCAAGGGTGCTGCAGTGGTTAACTCCTGCGCAAAGGCCCAAGTAGGTAGAGGGGTGAGGAGAACCGGGGAGTGGTGGCGGTATCAAACAGGCCCGGCGGGAGACCAGGCCGCCATCCCTGGAAGTGATTACTCACTGGAAGCTGACACAACAAGGGAGTGAGCTCCCTTCTGCCTCCAGCCATCTTGGACTCCCCTGTCTATATTCCCTGTGCCAACCTGCCGCCGAGCGAGCCCAGGTCACACTCCTTCCCTTCTTAGCAAACAATGTGCCTATGGGAGCTCCAGCTGCACCACACATCTTTCGAGAGGGCCTAGTGGATTCTACTCTTGCAGCAGGCCCATTTCAGCTGCCCTGGCCGTGCCTCCCCCGGCTATTGGAAGGTAGACTTATGAGGCCAAGGAGGATGCTGTGACTTCTAGAGGAAGCCCTGCATGGGGAGAGAAACCACAGATAGAACTTCCTCCACCTTATGACACCCATGGTGGAGTATTTTCTGCCACATTTAACATCTCCAAGCTGTAAGATGCGCAGCAGGGGTAGAGGGAGGCTAATAGGTGGCATGTTTCAAGAGCCCTACTGCTGGATGGGGAGAGAGGCTGATCGCACAATGACATCAGCAAACAGTAAGCACTGGTAGAAGGGTCAATGACCAGCATGAAGTTGGACAGAGCCAAAAAAATAGATGAGGTTTTACGGGAGTGACCTGCATTTTTTCAAAGTTTAAAAGCAAAGAGCAAATAAAATGGGGAGCCTTCTAATAAAAAAAACACTGAAATTCACCATTTATGCGTGACGGAAAGTATAACTTGCACTACATACTGATTAGTAATGTAATATGTGAGGTCATAGGCAGTGCATCACAGTAGTGCAAGTTATACGTAGGTCAGGTACATATTACTAATGAATTTCAGAATTTTTTGTTTTTTAATCTGTATTTTTTTATTATTAGAATTCCTACATATAACTTTCCTTTAACCTTTATGTTTTCAGTGAAATTCTAAGGTTTTTAAAAGTAAAGTAAACTCTTACTACCTTACTTACGGGTAACATCACTTTAATCTTTGTGTTTTTTGAATGAATTTTGATGTTTTTTAAACAGAAATGAATATCTTATAGCTCACACCAACCCCCAGCGGACAGGCAATCGCCCCCAGGCAGTGAATCCACCACGGGGAGTGGCCTTTGTCCGTGTGCAGCAGGGATCGGGGAGGTTGAATGCAGGGCCTGCGGCCAACCACCCCATGAGTGTCCACCCGCCCACAGACCCACACCCCACATTCTTCCTTTAAATATGTATTTATTTATTTTTGGTCCTTTGGGACTCCCACGAGAGCAGAGAGGTCCATGCTGGCTCCAGAGGGTGTCCCGTTTGACCACACAGAGGCATGCTGGCATTGGATGGGCTCCTACGGGACAACGACAAACCAAAAAATGTTCTTTTAATTTTTGAGGGACCACAATTCATTGGCTAATGGGTCAGTACCCAAGTCCCTTAGTCCTATAATCAGGGCCACTGTAATTATGCGGCGGGAAGGGCTAAATTATGTGGCAGGGTTGAGTAAATTATGCAGTAAGGCAAGGCAAAATATGTACGATGGTGCATCACTTTTTATCATAGTATTATTTCATTATTGTGTCATTTTTACACTTTTTAACATCTTATTAGTACCAGTTTAACACACAAATATAGCAATAAGCAACAGTAAGGTGACCAGTTCAGCTTTGCAAAGAGCCTTTCACTGCGCAGCAACACGCGTCACTGCGTTTTTAGTAATTTTTTAAGCATTTGAGCTAGAATAGTTTTTTTGCTAAAATCTGCAGATCGTGCATCAGCTGATGTATTATGTGGCAAATGCGACAAGTCTATAATTATGTGGAAATGCTGCAGCTGCACAATTGCATAGTTCCAGTGGTCTGGCCCATAATGGTGGCCACATTTCTCATCATGTTGAGGCCTGCGAGGCTTAGTTCTCTGTCCTGCAGGACTGCTCTCGTTCCCACAGCCCAGCCAATCAGAATGCTATATTTTGAAGTTTTTTTCCGCGGGAGTCCCACCGCAATAGATTCCGCTATTGTGTTAATTTTAATTCCTATAAAGCAGCTGAACAGATTATACTAAATCACATAAGCACGCTTTCTGAGTAAAGATTTAGCTTTCTTCCAAATTTAGTGTAATTCCGTTCAGCAGTTTTTTCTTTATCATTGTCTAATTTTCCCCTGTGGAAATTGCATGGGGTATTTTTGAACACCCCCTCGCCTTACCCAGACTTGTCACGTGTGGGCCATTTTCAATGCTTACCTTAGGGCCTATAGTGGCCTTGTTATGCTACTGCAGACATACACACAACTCACTCCCAAACACATGACAACACACACCACACACACCGTCATAAACATACCCACACACACCTACTTATCCATCCCTCTAGATCCAGGAACACATACCCTCCTCTGAACCATTTCCATCAAACCCCGGTAGCCAGGGAGAGCACATTACTGTGCTCCAGAAGTCACTAGTTAGAACTAATGCACCCTCAAGTTACTGCTCATGAGAGCTCCTGACAGGTGTCTGACATTCTCAACACGTTTTTCATGACGTTACTGCCCTGATATAAGCTTTAAAATGCATCACTTGGCACAAACTCCAAACTGTCTTGCTCAGGCACCTCTGAGTATGTGTGAAAAGTGTGAGCTATATTTGTGATTGATGGACACTTTCCTTTTTGCTGCCTGTATCTTCACCATATAGAGCTTTTTATATGATGGATTTTCATTTGTGGTGGTGGTTATTTTGGGAACCAGGCCTTATTTTCCAATATTATACCTTGACCCAGATTGAGGAAATGGAAAAAAAGTGACAAGGGGAGAAAGCAGGGATGAACAAGAGCCTGAAAGAGTGAGATAAAGAAACAGGAAGTGCAGGGTGGTGGAAGAAAGAGACATGAAATGGAATCAAGACCAGGCCACCTTGGTACTCATGAGATAGGGACAGGAACTGGTGGATGGTGGAAGAAAGAGGCATGAGATACAATCAAGATCTGGAAGCCTTGGTATTCATGAGATAAAGAGACAAGAACTGCAGGGTGGTGGAAGAAAGAGGCATGAGATGGAATCAAGACCAGGCCGCCTTCGTACTCATGAGATAGGGACAGGAACTGCAGGATGGTGGAAGAAGGGGGCATGAGATACAATCAAGATCTGGAAGCCTTGGTATTCATGAGATAAAGAGACAAGAACTGCAGGGTGGTGGAAAGAAGAGGCATGAGATGGAATCAATACCAGGCAACCTTGATACTCATGAGATAGAGACAGAAACTGCAGGGTGGTGGAAGAAAGAGGCATGAGATGGAATCAAGACCAGGCCATCTTGTTACTCATGAGATAGGGACAGGAACTGGTGGATGGTGGAAGAAAGAGACATGAGATACAATCAAGATCTGGAAGCCTTGGTATTCATGAGATACAGAGACAAGAACTACAGGGTGGTGGAAGAAAGAGGCATGAGATGGAATCAAGACCAGGCCGCCTTCGTACTCATGAGATAGGGACAGGAACTGCAGGATGGTGGAAGAAGGAGGCATGAGATACAATCAAGATCTGGAAGCCTTGGTATTCATGAGATAAAGAGACAAGAACTGCAGGGTGGTGGAAGAAAGAGGCATGAGATTGAATCAAGATCAGGTAGTCTTCATATTCATGAGATAAAAAGACAGGAACTGCAGGCTGGTGAAAGAAAGAGGCATGAGATGGAATTAAGATTAGACAGCCTTTGTATTTATGAGATAGACAGGAGATGCAGGGTAGTGGAAAAAAGAGGCATGAGATGGAATCAAGACCAGACAGCCTTTGTATTCATGAGATAAAGAGACAGGAAGTGCAGGGTAGTGGAAGAAAGAGGCATGCAATGGAATAAAGATCAGACAGCCTTTCTATTCATGAGATAAAGAGACAGGAAGTGCAGGGTTGTGGAAGAAAGAAAGAGGCATGAGATGGAATCAAGACCAGGCCGCCTTCGTACTCATGAGATAGGGACAGGAAATGCAGGATGGTGGAAGAAGGAGGCATGAGATACAATCAAGATCTGGAAGCCTTGGTATTCATGAGATAAAGAGACAAGAACTGCAGGGTGGTGGAAAAAAGAGGCATGAGATGGAATCAATACCAGGCAACCTTGATGCTCATGAGATAGAGACAGAAACTGCAGGGTGGTGGAAGAAAGAGGCATGATATGGAATCAAGATCAGGTAGCCTTCGTATTCATGAGATAAAGAGACAGGAACTGCACAGTGGTGGACGAAAGAGTTATGAGGTGGAATCAATACTAGACAGCATTTGTATTCATGAGATAAAGAGACAAGAAGTGCAGGGTAGTGAAAGAAAGAGGCATGAGACTGAATCAAGACCAGGCAGGCTTTGTATTCATGATACAAAGAGACAGGAAGTGACAGCAGTGGAAGAAAGAGGCATGAGATAGAATCAAGAACAGGCAGTCTTGATATTCATGAGATAAAGAGACAAGAACTGCAGGGGGTTGGAAGAAAGAGGCATGAGATTGCATCAAGATCAGGTAGTCTTCGTATTCATGAGATAAAAAGACAGGAACTGCAGGCTGGTGAAAGAAAGAGGCATGAGATGGAATAAAGATCAGACAGCCTTTGTATTCATGAGATAGACAGGAGGTGCAGGGTAGTGGAAGAAAGAGGCATGAGATAGAATAAAGATCAGACAGCCTCTCTATTCATGAGATAAAGAGACAGGAAGTGCAGGGTAGTGGAAGAAAGAGGCCTGAGATTGAATCAAGACCAGGCAGCCTTTGTATTCATGAGACAAAGAGACAGGAAGTGACAGTGGTGGAAGAAAGAGACATGAGGTGGAAATAAAACCAGGCAGCCTAGGCACTGGCAGCATTCAGCAGTGGCAGGCGCCCGCACCAAAGAAATCCTTTTGGCTCCTGCACTTTTCTTTCAACAAGTTAAACACTGTGTAGAGAATTTTGCTCTCCTGAACCTGAACTACAGGCATGAGGCTGAAGGATGGGGGAACATATCACGACACAGAACTCCTTGTAATGAGGATTGTACTCTCTGTTACATACCTGCAGATATAGAAACATTTCAAAAGCTGAATGTAGAATGCCTGCGTGTACACAACTTTTCGATGGAATGTCACTCATTCATTTCCTCAGAATATGTGAATACCATTAAATAAAGTGCCTAATAAAATAGAAGCACACATGTTAAATCAGACAGAGTACTGTGGACTATTTTCCCTTTCTACATATTTGTCTGAATGGGTTATTTTTATATGGCACGTTTTAAAAAATAAGATGCACAAGCATTTCATCATCAACCCCCGACAGCTACAAGATAGCACATCAACAAACACAGAGGCGGAATGCCATCATCTACAAAGAAACCATCCGCTGCACCATTGCTGCAGACAACACCACCCGATCATGGAACACCTCAATTTCCAATTCCAACTGGTGGCGAAACCACCATCAGAAGCATCCTGATCTACAGACCTCCAGGACCACACCCCAGTTTCTGCGACACCACCCCCAAATTCATCGCCCTGCTTGACATTGACTTTAAACACAACATCTTCCTCGGAGACCTCAATTTTTCACCTCAGCGACCTTAAAGACTCCAACGCAGTCAACATCCTCAGAAGCATCAACAATATTGGCCTCACCCAACTTGTTACCAACCCCATACGCAATGCAGGACACATGCTCGACCCTGTCTTCACAGCCAGTGGCAGAGTCAAGTAGAGTCATGTCACCGAACTCACTGGGACAGACCATGCCATCGTTCATGAAAAGGCACCCCCGACACCACCACCAAGCCGCCCAGCCCCTCACATCACAGCTGGGACAAAGTATCATAGAGCCAGTGGACCGACACCCTCAACATCTCCCACCCTGACACTGCAACCAACCTAGAAGAGGCTGTCAAGTTCTCCACCTGGATCACTGATTGCACTGACAGTCACCTCCGTCAAGCCCACCATACTAAGATATATCAAACAGACCGGTTTGTACACAAAGGGAACTGAGAAGTATGAAATGCAACTGTAGGCAATGAGAAAGGAAATGGTGCACCTGCAGGGAGCTCACAGACCGAACCACCCTCAAAACATCCCGCAATCAATACCTCTGACTCCTGAAAGAGGCGAAAAGGAGCACCTTAGCTGACTGCATCGAGGCCAGTTCTAAAAACAGCAAAGAACTCTTCAACATCATCAGAGAGTTCTCCAACTCTTGAGCCACTGAAAACATCACCCCTTCCCAAGAACTCTGCAACACCCTGGCATACTTCCGCGACAAGATCTCCACATCTACAGGAACTTTCAACCCCAGCCCATTGCTCTGACACCTTCAGCCTCCTCGGTCCCACAGATGCAAACCCTGACTACCTGCTCACCACTTGGGACCAGCTCAACACATAGAACACCACAGCCATCATGGACTCCATCCACTCAGATGCACCAATGGACCGCTGCCCCACCACATTTTCAAGATAATAAGCTCACCGCTATTTTCAATGCATCCATCACCACAGCCACCTTCCCCAAAGAATGTAAACATGCAGAAGTCAAACCCCTTCTCAAGAACCCGTCCGCAGACCCTAGCGAGCTCAAGTACTACTGTCCCATCTCTCTGCTCCCGTTTCCCACCTAAGTCCTTGAAAAGGCCTTGAACTGCAAACTCGCAGAACACCTGGGGAACAACAATCTTCTGGACACCTCCAAATGTGGATGCCTCACCAACCACAGCATCGAAACCGCCCTGATCGCTGCCACCGACGACATCAGAACCGTCCTTGACCAGGGAGAAACAGCGGCCCTGATCCTCCTCGATCTCTCAGCAGCATTCAACACCATATCCCACCACAAGCCTATCAAGAGACTTTGTCACATTGGAATCCAGGGAAACATCCTCAAATGGATTGCCTCCTTCCTCACTGGAAGGACCAAGAGAATCTCCCTACCACCATTCACCATGGAACCCAAGAACATCGTCCGCAGCGACCCTCTAGGCTCGTCCCTCAGCCCTACACTGTTCAACACCTACAGGACCACCTTGGCCAACATCATCAGAACCTATGGAATAAACATCATAAGCGACGCAGACAACACCCAGCTCATCCTCTCGCTGTCAGAAGACCCCTCCACCATGATGGCCAACTTCCGCAGGTGCATGATCAGCGTCACTGACTGGATAAAAAACAACTGCCTAAAACTCAAGACAGACAAAACGGAAGTGCTGATTGATGAGAATAACACTTCCTCAATGAAAGACTCCAGGTGGCCTTCCAAACTATGACCCTCACCTACTCTGACAGACCACGCTCACAACCTTGTCATCATCCTGGACAGCAAGCTCGCCATGAAAAAACAGATAAATGCACTCTTCCGCCTATGTCCTCACTCTTCACATGCTCCGCAAGATCTTCAAATGGCTCCCTGTCAGCAACAGACGAACCATCAATCAATCCCAAGCCATCAGCAGGGTGGACTATGGCAACACACTCTACGTAGGAATCACCATGCACCTCTTGAAGAGACTGCAGACCATACACAACTCAGTGGCAAGACGATTCCTCAACCTACCCAAAAGGACCCACATTACCTCTCACCTCAAGAACCTCTACTGGATCCCCATTCAGAAGAGATGTCAATTCAAGATGCTGATCCACACCTACAACGCCCTTCACAATGAGGACCATCTTACATCAACCACCGCCTGAACTTCCACCAGCCCTTCAGACACCTGTGCTCCGCCTCCCCCGCGCACACACTCTGCATCCGCCAAAGCAACAATGGAGGGCGCTCCTTCACCTACTCCACTGCGATGTCCTGGAACACCCTCCGGCTTCACTTCCGGAACTCACCCTCTCTTCTGGGACTCAGGAAGGGGCTCGACCTGAACCCCCTTAAACAACAAGGCTCTCAGCGCCCGGATATTCCCCATTAGCCAGGCTATAACAAGCCTGTTTGAATGATTGATTGATGGAATGTTTTATTGGAACCGCAGCAATGTATGTTTGAAACCAACCTTTTTCCAGGCCTGTCTGTGAGAGTCAAAAGCCGGAGGAAAGTATTTCTCTTACGCGCATCTCTTCCCCTCTGTTTACACTTCAGGCACCCAGCCCTCCTTGTGCCAGCTTCGGAAAGAGGGAGCTGTGCCAGGCTCTTGCAGCAGAATCTCTGCTGGTTAATATGGTTGGGCACTGGGGAGGGGGCGTCTGTGAGGAGCTGTGCTAAAAGTAACTGATCACTTCGAGAAGCACTGGAGACGAAGAGGGAAATACTCTTTCTATGACATTAAAAATAATATTTGGTCACACGTGCCAAGAGCTGGGCGAATATATTCACCGACAAGCTGAACCACCCCAATCTCTTTGCTTCTACTGAGGGCCAGCAATGCGGCTCTCACTTGGATTCCCCTTGATTACTGCCCAGCCTTCTTGCCCCGGGGCACTTCGCAAGGCCCACTGGCTTCACTCACCACCCAGGGTACCAAAGATGGTCCAACTTCAATGTGGCGAGATCTAGCCTTTTGGATTAGTAGCCCACATGCCCGAATCTGATTGGACGCAAGATTTCCAATCAGAAATGATCACCGTGTGTAGGTCATTCTGATTGGTTAGTTGACAGCTGGTCAGAAACACATTGAGTGGTGCCGTGT
This sequence comes from Pleurodeles waltl, assembly GCF_031143425.1. Taxonomy (NCBI): domain Eukaryota; kingdom Metazoa; phylum Chordata; class Amphibia; order Caudata; family Salamandridae; genus Pleurodeles; species Pleurodeles waltl. The sequence continues at coordinate 30,568,760 of NC_090448.1, read as the reverse complement.
CTTTCTTATTACAACTGAGCTCTGTTACCGTGAGTCGCTCAGTTTTCTAAGTAAAATATTATTGTTTATATAGTTAGTGTAGCAAAGCAGAGTCTGGGATCGGCACATTAATATCTGATGCAGGCATGTATTGATCACACTAACAATATATGGGCACGAAATTAAAAGGTCTGAAAGGTAGAAGTTTCATATAAGATCCATAATGCCAATATTCTCTGCTCAGCCTTGTTGAGGGGAAACTGGGGGGGGTTACAATAGATGGAGAACTGGGGCCACCCGATGGGTCTCGCTCGTCATTGGCCTGATACATACGTCAGTAGTACGGTGCGCAATCTTTGCACTTTTCACTCGTTTACATCATCGTAATTATTGTGAATTCTCATCTGCTTTGGTGACCCTTACCCAAATCTACTTTGAAGTTGTGAGTCATTTGTTTCCTGTGTTGCGCTTCCACGTTTTCTGACCTGTATTGTGTTCCTCTCTAGATTGTGTCCTGCACATTTACAATATTTGTTGTGAATATTTTAAGTATTACATTTGGAAGATGCGGGTGGCACCTTTTTGTAACTAATACAACTGTAAATTATTTTAAAATCTTAACCTGTGCATAAATCATTCCATTTGTCATTGGTGCCCCCAGCTAGTGTTTGATTGAACCTGTGAGGGTAACTGGTGATGTGTGACAGCACCTGATACTGACTTGCCGAGCGCCTAGATACCCTCAGTTTTTGTTTACATGGCCCAAATGGGGCCGAGCTTGATACAGAATCCAAAATCACTAGCAACTCACATGGGAGCGTTTGACAAAAGATCGATAACACCAAAGCTGACCTGCCTCGTTGTAGCAAATACATGCAAGACAGAGTCCTTGAGAAGTACAAACGAGGATCACAGAAGCACAACAAACTCCCAGCGGTTACAGACCAAGAGTGCACGTAAAAATGCCCTTCAGGGACACTGGCACGAAGACAAGACCAGTTTTGCTGTGGACCTGGCTACAACTGGCCTCAAACTATTAATGCAAAAACGCAAAACGCAGGCACCTTTACAGGATCGCAGGGAACTCCTAAAGTGAGTGCAAACATCATGTCAACACACAAACACCAGAATGCCAGTGCTTAATTTGAGCCGGTGGTTGCAGGTAGAGGGCACCAGAACTCATTTTTTGGGACCAGAGTTTATTTTTCCTCAATGGGCTTTGATGGAAAGCAAGTGAGAGGAAAACAGAAAAGAGGAGAAGAAAGACGGAAAAACAGTGACAAAGGGAGAAAGCAGGAATGAACAAATACTTGCAAGAGTGAGTTAAAGATACAGGGAGTGTGTGTGGTGGATAAAAGAGGCATGAGGTCGAATTAGGGTTAGGGGGCACTGCAGTCGCGGCTGGCTTGTAGTTAAGGCGGGGTACAATGATAATACATTTTTTTTAAAGTAACTTACCTGCTGGCGTCTTCCTCTCCTCACGGCTTCCCCTGTCCTCTGGTCGTGAGAGCTCCAATGTGGCTGTGGGGACCAGAAAAAGCACTAACAAATCCTGGCGCTGCTTTCATACTGGTAACCAGCATGAAAGCAGCGTCAGGATTGGTGGGAGTGGCCTCTCTCAGCGCTCACCAGAGCGCTGGAGGCCTGAGCTTTCTCTAACCCAGCTGTCTTAAGACAGCTTGGTTAGAGATGTTTAAAGTGCGCATGTCAGGCTGGCAATCGCAAGACGGCCGGCCAAAGGGACATGCGCACTGTAAACATGTGCACAGCTCCCTGCTGCCACTTGGCAGCAATTGCCCCGCCCCGTCCTGACACTTGATTCAGGACAGGCGCTGAAAAATAAAATGGTAATAAAGGATATATATCCTAGAGCAGTTTCATGTCTGTCTCTTCCAAGAAACCTGGCTAAAGGAGCCACAGCACAAGCTGGGATGCAAAACATTTTGTATTAGTGCAACTGCCGCAGCGAGAGGAAGGCCGTCTGGGGGGCTGGTTATATGGGTAAAAATGTCCCTCAATATTAAGACATGTAAATGCGATACAGGGTCGGCCGATATACTGTGGCTAGAACTAGGGGATAAAAATAAGGTGCTCTCCCATTTATTTAATGTGTATATAAGGCCTAGAAGATCAAACCTGGAGTCATATGAAATAGATATGTTGGATGCCATGCTGGGAAAGATCTCGGTAGGAGAGTCAATTACGATTGGGGCAGACTTTAATTGCACCTTTGAGCCTATAATTGGCCTCGAACATTTGGCAGAGGAGGAAGATCTTGTTAGAGCAGTCCCTCCTCTCTCAAATGAAAAGTCGGTCCCTGGTACGGTCGCTGCAATACAGCTAATGGGCCTTACGTTAAAGCATGGATTGAGGGCATGCAATGGTAGGGTGGGCCAAGGCGGCCTTGATATGGATACTTTTCAGAGAGGTAACACGGGCTCAAAACTAGATTACATCTCGCATAGCACCAGTACGTGGGAGAGAATAGTGACTTTTAAAATAGACAAGAGGAGGGAAAGCGATCCTTTTCTGCTAGTAGTTGAACTCAAGGGCTACTCTACAGAACTGAACTGCAGCGAAAGGGATAAGGTGGAGCTACAACCCACCCTTTCTAATAACCGAAGGGCAGTAAAATGGCCAGTGATATCGGGCAATCTGGGTGTCATGACTAACATTTATAATATATACATAGAATTAATGGAACCCCATGCCCTTAAAACCTGTACTGATATCCCAATCATGGATATCCATCAATCCATGAGTATTGCATTAAGACCATATTTTACTAAACAGATACAGCAAAGAAATAAAAAGGGTAAGGAGCAGATTTTCCCATCCAATCCCTGGTTTACCACGGGATGCAGAGAGGGGAAATTATTATTGGTAGAGGCCCTTAAACAGAAAGATCTAATAGCTGTGAAACAGGCAAGGGCTGGATATAAGAAAAGTTTGGCTTCAGCACAGAAGCATTGGGAGGATCAAAAATGGCATGACCTTTTAGAGGCAGCTAAATGTAAAGATACAGCAACATTTTGGAAGATAGTTACTCATGGCAAGAAAGAGGGGACATACACCACCGACCACTATATAGATCCCAGTGCTTGGGTCAACCATTTTACATATCTATACTTTGACTCGCCTAACCTTGGTGTACAACTCTCTTCGAATAAAGTAGCACCTATCTGGAGTAGCTTTCCAATCATACAGTTTAGCCTGAAAGAAACAGTGTCTGCTATTGAAATGACCAAACTAGGCAAGGCCGCAGGACTGGATAAAATCCCTGGGGATCTGTTTAAGCATAATATAGAAATCTGGGCACCGTATGTAAACTTACTGAGCAACGCCATAGCAAGGGGAGAACCAGTTCCTGAGTCATGGAAAGGTGCTGAAATAATCCCTGTCTATAAGAAAGGATCTAGGGAGGACCCTGGGAACTATAGGCCAATTAGCCTTTTTGATGGTATGCAAAATGTTTATGCCAGGCAGTTGCTGAAAAGAATAGGATGTTGGATAGAGGAAAAAAACATCCTGACAATATACCAGGCAGGCTTCAGACAGCAGACAAGTACAATTGATCAGGCCTTTAGATTATTAGCAATAGTGTGGAAATACACAAAATAAAAAAAAGGCCACTTGTATATCGCGTTTGTAGATTTGCGTGCGGCCTTCGATCTGGTGCCAAGAGATTCATTATGGACTGCATTGGGGAAGCAGGGCATGCCGGGGAACCTCCTCTTTCAGATAAAGAGATTGCACGAGAATAACTTTGCAAAAGTGCGGTGGGGCCCTAACGGAGAACTGACTGACCCAATATCTATTAAAAGGGGAGTGAGGCAGGGCTGTGTGCTTGCTCCAACTCTCTTCTCATTGTATATTAATGACTTGGTAGAGTATTTAAAAGAGAGTAATCATGATTCGCCAAGATTGAATGGAGAACCAGTTCCTGCCCTCCTGTTTGCTAACGATACTATTTTGCTTTCTCAAACTCCCATGGGCCTACAATCCCTACTAGGAATGTTTAGCAAATACTGTAACATGGAAGGGTTGGAGATAAATGCAACCAAAACAAAGTATCTGACTGTCAATCCCCACAAAGCACTTAAAAGGGGCATTGTGGTTAATGGGCATGACCTAGAACGTGTTAAATTTTTTTATTATCTAGGGATATTGCTGGATGCAAAGTTGTCTTGGACGCCGCAGATTAATAAAGCTGCAACTTCTCTAGTCCACAGCTCTGCGGCTATAAACAATAACTATAAAAGTTCAAGAACAGGGATTGTCTCACCAGTGCTTGAGGTTTATAGATATAAAGCGCAGGCTGCTGCATTATATGGTGTTGAACTCTGGGGTATTGTAAATCTAAATACACTAGTATCTCGAGAAAATAGCTTTTTGAGGGGGGTACTGGGATTACCACCATCTACCCCGTTAATCCCTTTTATCTATGATACAAATTTGAAACAAATAGGTAAATTGTAAGTTTTGAGGCCATTACTATACTGGTGTAGATTGTGGACGACTCCAGAATTAATTCACTACAAGCAAGCGCTAATGGAGATAATGGATCTTGATAAATCAATTTCTCTACCGTGGTTATATCACGTAAGGCACTGGTTTTATAACCTAGGGCTGAAACACTATTGGGATGAACCCCATACACTTGCGATGCAATCCAAGGCCCGACTAAAACAAGTATATTGGGAATTCCATTTGAGCAGTCCCTTTCGCAACCAAAATTTGGGTAGATTGACGTCCAGTTTCTTGGATATTAAATCTATACCAAGAGCTGAGAACTGGTTAGATACAATCTATCCTAGGCGCGCGAAAACATTGTTCATGAAATTTAGATATGGGATTCTTCAGATTAAAGCTTTTACTATTAAATGGAGCCCCAGAAAGAGAATAACCATGAGGTGATATGTGGGCTATGCAGTATGGAGACTACAGAAACTGTGGACCATGTTTTGTTCTTCTGCAAAGCGTATGACACACCTAGGAAAAAATGGATACGACCTATTTGTAGGAATGCAGGAATTAGGAATTATAAAGAAGCGTCCAGAGTACTTAGGTCCAATAATATTCCATCTATTGTTTTTGGAGTAAGCCGTTTTCTTATAGCGACTTCATTTATCAGGGATAAGGTGGGCCTGAGGCTCTAATAAGCCTTGACCTATATTTATAGACAAATCTTATGAAGATTAAATGGCTAACAGGCCCTTCCTTAAGCAAGTTAGTTGATCCTGAGAAACTACTTTACCAAAGATGTAATATAGCCCTCTAAGTGAAGGGAAATATAGGCTTTTAGATATTTTTAGGAATTCTTCTTATCTTTTTAGATTCATTTATTTATTGTTCATTTAAATGGTTAAATAGTCCTCCCATAGCTAGTTAACAAGTTTTTGGTGGTATGGGAGGCAAATTTCAGGATTTCAAAAATGTTTCCTTACTTAATGTAATAATGTAAATGATTGTTATTTATTGCTTTTAGGATTTCCATAGGTCATTATTTATATAACTTGATTTTAGTACTTAAGTGAATAATTGTTGCTGGAATAATGTGTTTTTTGCTTGATTGTATTTTCCTTTTATGGCTTTTAGCCGAATAAAGGTGTGATGATGATGATGGTAATAAAGGAAGCTTTTGATAATAAAGGGTTTATTACCATTTTATTTTTTGGTTCTGGGGCATTTTGGGGGGGCATTTTTGTAGCAGGGCAACGCTCGGAGGGGCTGCCCCTGAGATACTGCTATTCAGCAACCCTTGCATTTTATAGCACCGCCCACAGGCTTCTCAACACAACTTTGGGTCCTGGCACTCATGTCTTCACAAATTAATCACAGCACAGTACCCTCTCAGAGGAAACATGCACCTTGTTCAAACCCTTCATGTGAGAAGGCACAGGGGGCAGCCAAGCAGATACTGACCAACTGCACCAAAAACAGCCCTGAGAATACTCCAGGACGCAGCAAACATCACCCACTGGTCTCATCGTAAAAGACAAGCAACAGATGTGGCTCACGTATGCGGGGGTGAGGGTGGTGCCCCACCTGTTCCCCCCACCACCGAAGAGGTGCAGCCCTGCATCTTCTGCAAGACTCTTCGAGTGAAAAAAGCATTGTACATGTGTCATTGCTGGGCAGGTCACAGTTTGAGTTTTTTAGAGTGCTGAAGCACAGCACTTCATCAGGTAGGTGTTCCTCGGTACTCCAAAACCAAAGGAAGGCCATGCATCACACCAGCAGTGCGACTGCACTGTTGATCATACTGTTTGAGTGATGGCGAACCTGTTCTGTGGAGGGAACTTCGAGCTGAGTGGAAGATCATCAGGGAAAGGTGAGACAGCCTGAGGAGGACGAGCCTCACAAATCCATTGGAAGAAAAGTATATTAATAAAAGTATTGAAGGATGCCCCTGTATGTGTGATCGGGTGTCTGCAGGAACGCGTTGCCTTGGAACATTGGTGGCATTTGCATTCCATATGGTGAACGTCCACAGCTTGATAATGGCCACTCTTGATAGTCCCAACTCTGGCCTAATTGTGTTAACTCCTGGAATATTGTTGGCATTCAGGGCCTGATGATGTGCAATACTGGTATGAGGCTAGCAAAGGCATTATTTTTGGTAATTTGTGGTATGTTACAGCTATCCATTGCATGATAATGCCCTTCCATTATATAATGCTAGCTTTGGCATAACAGGGATAAGTTGTGGCATACTGTAGGCACCCATGGCATGATGGGCTCTAACCCTGGTACAAAGTTGGGCCTTGGCATGGTGTCAGCACTTAGGGCACAGGATAGTGGTGGTACATGGGCATGTAAGGGAGAATCTATCTATGGATGTGTGCAAAAATACATATGAGTGTTTGATGAAAGTGACAATCTGACATTTGTGCACCGAGCAAATATGAACAACCGGCATTTCATATCAAAATAGTGTGTTTTTCATGAAAATATGTAACGTTTTCATTTCAGTAGTTCACCAACATGAAAAGCCTGTATTTTGTTGAAAAATATGTGTATTTTCATAAATGGACAAGCCAATGTTTAGGTGCAAAATCGGTGCTTAATTTGTACAACAATTAGTGCCGGTGCCCAAAGCTGTGCTCAGAAGTCTCCGGCCAGGGTTATTACATGTTAGAGTGCCGATTCCCAAGCCTCTGTAGTACTCAAATTATCGCATGCCTCTTTAATCCACTACCAGACACCCCCTGCCTTTATCTTGCTTTTGCAGGTTCCCGCTTTCTCCTTTCAAAGTGTTTTTCCATCTTTCTCTTCCTTTCCCCTTCGTGTCTTTTCCCTCTCTTGCTGTCGGCAGATGTCTCATGAGGAGAAATAAGTGCCAGTCCCCACAAATGAGTGCCGGTGATCCCCACCGGCACCCACCGGCTCAAATTAAGCACTAGACAAAATGATTCAATTGCAAATTTATATTTCAGTCTGACATTTGAGTGATAACCACTGCTCCTATCTGGAAAACTAGCCCATCTGAGGTCCAAACCTGTGTGGGTTATGTAATCAGAGCGATAGCGGTGCTGTGTGAGCCTGAGGGGCATATTTACAAGAAAGTGCTGCATCGGTCCAAATGAACCTCTTTTCTTGCGTGTCCCAACCGCCACCCAATGACACCATGGTTGTGCCATATTTACAATATGGCGCACCATGGTGGTTATTAGGCCAGTAGCATCAAAATGTTTGACGCTACTGGGGCGTTTTGCTGTACGAGCGTCAAATATTTTGACCCTAGTGCAGCAAAGCACAGGGAGGCCCGTTGATTTCAATGGGTGCGTCACCTTAACCCTGCCCTGAGCAGACATTAAAAATGACTGAAAAAATAACGCAATGAAATCTGGTAAATTTCACTGCTTTTTCAGGCTTTCAAACGGGGGAACACCCCCCTTGCATACATTATGTCTGGCGCAGGCATAATGTGGCGCAAGGGGTTACAAAGTGGCGCAATGCACGCATTGTGCCACTTTGTAAATATGGGACGGGGAAGAGGCCATCTTAGCGTCAAAAAATTACGCTACGACGGTGCAAGGGGCTTGTAAATATGCCCCTACGAACTTTTTCTAGCCCTGCTGTGTAGTTCCTGGTATAGCAAGAATTGTGTGATCCTTTTCTACCCTGCCCTTTCAAAGGTGATTTTCCTTCATAACATATATTGAGAATCTACTTGGAGGGGTCAGGAAGGACCAATGAGAAGTAACTTGAAAAATTGGAAAAAGGTCATGTGAAACTGTATTTTTTTAACTGCCTTTGTGGCACTTTGTACCTCTGAAAGCGATACACTTGGTGTTGTTTCCTGGGTACCCTTTAGGGGTGCTTGTTTGACACTTTGTTACATGCTGTCGTCTTAGATGGGAGGTGTCTGTGGCTTGTTGGCATTTTATTGTGGAATTGCGATGAAATTTGCACCATTTAAATCCATCTTGCCAACATTTTCCTGGACTTTTTGAATCACCAACATCCTTGTGGGTATTCTGTCTTCCCCGAAAAAAACAAAAAATGATTAGAATATTTGATGAGTGATCCTTCTGAAACTGTGGGTTTTTCGCAAAGTGATGTGAAACCTATGCTTTAAGGTCCACTGTGAGTCCCTTCTCACCATCTCACACCTGCACCTGTAGGTACTTAAATGGAAATGTGAGGGGGAGGCAATCATTCACAAACTAGCACTTTACAAAACAAATAAATGAACAAAATAAATGTGCACTTGGCCTTCAGCTCGTGTTGCACCAGCTTTCCCCTGGAGAACCAATGCTCATCCACTCTGCACCTGCCAGCCTAGCGCCTAGCACACCCCACACCAGCAGTGCACCCTCATCAGTTCTCACAAGGGCCCATGCTAATGAAAGCCCAGCAATGATAGAGGCGATCTCGCCAGCTGAGTCCTAGCACACCAGTAACACACATTTTTTCTGCAAAAGCTGCCAAAACTTTTGTTGGGTTGTAGTGAGGGAATCCGAGGAGGAGGTCATGGGGTGTGGGGAAGCGCCAAAAAAGATTGTCGCACCACCAGCGCTAAAGCCGGCCCTGCGTAGAGCGGAACACCCAGGTAGCTTTACGAGTCCTCCACCCAGGGCGGGATACCAAAACCACCCTCTGGTCATCCCATAAAGATACAACAGCCAGACATCACAACCACAAAACATAACAAATGTGTCACCAACACCACAAGCGGTGACCAGCCAGTGACCCCACCCACAAAGACCACCACGTGAGACAAACCAAGGAGAATGACATCACCAACATTGACACTCACCTTCAAACAAACCTTCGTGTAAATTTGATCTACCACACTTTACAACCAGCAACTCTACAGGAGACACCCTGCAAAAATGTGCAAGTGCTTCAGCGCACTCGAGCAACATCATCAAACTGTGACACAGCCAAAGATGAAATAGTGACCGGTGAGGCTACCACTGAAGGAACAAGAGAACCAAAAGTGAGACTGTAGCACAAACCGCAGGGACAAGAAGATACACAGGGGTCCTGACCATCTGAGCAACAAACTGGAGCCTTGTGATGGATCCAAAAACTGGACAAATGCGTGTGCGAGGGTCAAAGCCAGTGGGATGTGGAGAACCAGGGTAACACCACAGGGCAGTGGTTCCCAACATTTTGACTTCTGTGGACCCCCACTTTATCTCTACTGGAACCCAGGGACCCCCACTGAGTCATTATTGGAATCCAGGGACCCCCCCAACTGAGTCACCATTGAAAGCTGGAGACCTGATCTGATAATTTTTAAGCAGTCGTGGACCCTCTGAGGAGGCTTTGCGGACCCCCTGGACCCCCCGGGCGATAGGTTGGGAACCACTGCCATAGTGGGTCAGCGCCAACTAACCGCATTCCTGGTGTACACCAGTGGAGGGTCACCTTCAGGGGTGTAGCATCATGGGGGGTATTTGGGGTGTTACACCCCCTTACTAAACATATTGTGTGATAAATGGTTGGGTACAGGTGCTTTCAATTGGGTTTGTTGAGGAGTCTGTTGGACTTCATCCGGGCTTTTTACATTCACACAACAAAACCGCACACACATTCTCTTCATCTCTCAGTTTTTAAAGTCTTCAAAAATATTCCTTATTTTACTAAATATTGTGGTTTCTCTCTTTGTACCCGTACCAGTCTGAATTCCTCTCCCTTTTCACTGCCCCTTAAGCCCTGCTTGTGGTAAAATGTATTTTAGTTTCCCTGTGCTAAAATAATCTTACTGACCGAGCAATGCCCCTGGTCACCTTCACCCGGACATGGCCCTGACCCTCTGACTCTGTACTTAGGTATGATGTTGCTATCTGTACAGCACTCTGCAACCCAATGGGGTTCATCCTAGACCAAACTACGAATAAAGTGTGATAAACGTCATAGGCTCTTGATATTCCGGACTTTGAGGTACCTACCATATGGGGTGCTCATTCGTGGATGGATGGATGTGTTTTGCTGCGAGGTCCTTCCAAGGTGAGTTCCCAGACAAGTAGCCACGTGGCGGCTGCAATGTCTACACACACTCCTTGACGATGTTCATAATATTCAGAGCCACTGAAATTATGCAATTGTGCGGCTGCGGGTGTTTTTGCATAATTATAGACTTGCTGCATTTGCCACATAATCCATCATCTGTTGCATAATCTGCAGATTTTAACAAAATAAATTGTTTTGAGGTCGAATGGTTCAAAAGTTACTAAAAATGCAGCAACGCGTGTTGCCTTGCTCAAGAAGGCCCTTTGCAAAGCTGGACTGGTCACCTATGTTTTGCTTTTTGCTATATTTGTGCGTTAAAATGGCACTAATTGGGTGCAACCAGTGCTCACAAAGTTTAATAAAAATGCTGAAATAATGAAGAAACACTATTGCAAAATGTGCAGCGTTATGCCGCATAATTTGCCTTTTCTTGACACGTGATTTCCCCAGCCGTGCCGTGTTATGTGGCTCGCTCCTGTTGCATAATCGCAGTGGCCCTGATAATATTACATAACACAGGCATGTGTCAGTCTGCACCTTCTTGTAACAGTCAGGGTGGTTTGGAGGCCGCCTCTGTAAGCACCTCGGTGCGACCCCTGGCAGCTATGCAACTGCCCCCAGCACCGACTACACTCTCTTGACATGTTTCCTCTGTAAAAAGATGCTTCACATAGCGTCCTCTCCGCCTGGGCACAGCCTCCAGGCGCTAACACATTCTCACAGTTTCCTAAGTCCTGGGAAGGTGAGTGGCTGCCTCTGATTGGCTGAGCTCCGGGGGGACCTCACGTGCCCAGACTTGGAGCCCCCACGACCCCCCTCTTACCAGAGCCTTCAGAAATGCGTTTAGGGCGGATTCCTAACATTTCCCATCCCTCTGTCCCCGCCCCGCAACGCACTCGCTGACGTGTGGCTCAGTTTTGTTAACCTTTGCCTGCGAGTTCAACCGCATATTTTTTCACATTTTTTCTCGGCTTAAGACGGGAAGAGGAGAAAAACATTCCCCCGGAGGCGGAGCTGCGATCCGAGGATGCCTTGAGCCCGGCACTCGGTGGTATCCAGGCGCATCCCTGCTGGTGCACGCAGGCTGCAGGACCACAACTTGTTGGGACCCAGTTGTGTTTTTCAAGTGCTGACTTCAATATATAATCCCATGTGGGTGCTGTGATCCTCCCCGTCAAGTTTCCCGGGTCCATGTTCTGATCCATCCCAGGTTTTTTCCTTTGAATTCTGGGACTAATAGTCTTGATTTTAAATTTTAAATCTGGCTCCCAGTTTTCCCTTTTTACTGATTTTTACAGATAAATACATAAACAGTGTGTTTCCTGTCTGCATTTATTTTTAAAAAGCCGCAAAATATAGAACAAGCATTTGTAATGCAACCGGTCTCGCGTTTGCTCGTCATAGAGCTGATCGCGTTGTGAACTCCTAACCCGACTTTTCAATTATCGGCAAAAGTGCATTTATGTACGGAAAACGAAAAAGTGTAATTAACTGTGTAAAGCGCTTGACTTCTGCCAAGCGAGATCGCGCTGGGAAAATAGAGAAAAAGTAGTCCACGAGCCGGACAGAAAACAGCGAGCCGCGCATGTTTTCTGTACTTGGTCGATGCGCTCGAGGAGGGCATGACGTATGCGCGCCTTCCACTAATGAAATCAAGCAGATTCTAACAGCCAAGCCCACAAGCCAATGACAGACACTGACGTGACGTGGACAGGGCTCCGAGCCCTTTTTAATTACAAAAGCGTCTCGCTTAGCGAAACGCGTGCGCAAGCGCATGCGACGCAGGCTCGACCCTAAAAATGAGCTTCTTGTGTGTGACTCTCCCTGCTTTCTTTTTGATTTTTGTGATTTCCAAGGCAACAGCTGAGCAGATGGACAACATGTGGGAGGAGGTGTTAAAAAACAGGTTGAGATTTCCCTAAGTGCAAGCATGTGTTAACATATATTTGTATTATAATGATGTTTACGTGTGGGTGTAATGTTTTGCTATATCTGGCTGCTTCATTTACTAAAACGCGACAGGCGGCAAAGTATGGGTACAGATTCATCTGTTAAATCAATGTGGAAAAATATCATTTTACAACTCTGTTTATTCTCAAAAACATAAAATAAATATGGATAAATGCCAATAAGATGGCAAAAAATAAATTTGGAAAAATACAGACAAAAATGTTAAGAAAATAAATACCGTAAAACCAGGCGCCCTAATTATAAAACAGGACTACAACTCCCAGAAGTCAAAGAAAAAGCCTGTAGTGGAGCAGCACATCACGAAATGACCTGGGAAACGTGGCAGCTACGATTGGTCCGCCTTTGTAGGGTGCCTAGACAGCACATGTCCATGCCCCCAACCCTGTGCCTTTTACACATCCTTTTTAGGCGAGGAAGGCTACATCCCCCAGAATACACTACTTGCTACATGAAAGCCCATGATGGGATGGTGACATGGTGTCACCTGGTAATGCAAAGCCAGGTGTACAAATTGTGTTTTTGTTGTGGTCGAAAATCCTGCTACGCACACAATCCCAGGGTGCAGTTTGTTTTTTCACCCCACAAAGCCTGCCGGGGGGTGCAGCACATGGTAGGCCTTGTGGCAAGCTTTTCTCTCTTCGGGCCCTTGCTGTAGCCAGGATGACTCTTTACGGGCGAGCGCAAAGCGCTCTGTCCCTTGTTGTAATCTCACTTTGGGCTTCAAACCACGGCCATGTCACGTCAGTCCCTTACATTGGTTTGTGAGCTTGCCTTTTAAAATCTGCTTGCTTTCATTAGTGAAAGGGCAACATAAGTCATGCCTTTTCCGGTGTTTAGCACTCCTCGAGGGCAGCAACGAAGTACTGAAAACATACGAGGCTCCACGTTTTCCGTCCGGTTTCTGGTCTACTTTTTCTCTTTTTTCGCTGCGCGATCTCGCTGGGCAGAAGTCGAGCGCTTTGCATGACATTGACCCTGTTACATAGTTAATTGCACTTTTGCCGGTTGCGACGATAATTGCACTTTTGCTGGTTACGTAGATAATTGCACTTTTGCCGGTTACATGGATAACTGCACTTTTGCCGATAGGTTTCTCTACGAGTGAACTTTTATTTCCCTTTGCGAGTCTGCTTTGCACTGATGGCGGCCATCAGCTCACCTATGTGAAACTTTTACTTTTCAGTTTACATGGCAAGAAAAGTCCAGTTAGTCATGTAAAACTGTTTCATTTTCATTTTCAATTTATGTGGCAAGAAAAGTCCGGTCAGGAGTTTACAATGCTAATTGCTCGAGCTCAAGCAAACGCGAGACCTCTTGCATTGCAAATGCTTGTTTTGTGCTGGACTCTCTGCTGAAGGGGAGGGGGGCAGTGGCCTCACTTTGTCGTGTTATTGCTTCTCTCCTTGGTTATTCCTCATTATCAGGGATACATGGCACTTCACCTGTAAATGGTGGGATTTACAAAGCTTAGTTATACAATTAAACAGCAAGTATTGCCTCTGGTAAGTTACTCTACCGTGTGAACAAGTCAATTTAATTAAAAAAAAAAACGCAAACATGGTTGGTTTAATGAAGCATGTTTATCCTGTCAGAGGTTGTGCGTCTCACTGGCCCATAGCTTACAAAGTTTGATGACTTTACCAACTGCACCCTGTAAACTTTGTACTTGTATAGCACACTACTCACCTGTTAGGGTCTCAAGGTGCTGTACGCATACCGCTGTGGAACCCCTCCTGGCTTTTCCCTGTGAGGTGCCCACTCCTGGGCAACCTCCAAGGTGAAGCCAGGCATCCCAGCACTGTTGGGGCCGTTGTGGAGATTAAGCAAGCTATTGCCCAGAGTTACAGAGTGGGACCCATGAATTAGATTAGGCATCAATGCGAGAATTATCAGGTCCGAGGAAATTGAGCCCAAGACCCGGCAAGGCGGGAATTGAACCCTGGTCCCGGGCCAGATTTTTGCATCAGGGTCTGCTGCTCTAACCATTGAGCCACACTTCACCACTCCTTTGACTGAGAAAGTTTTCCATGTACAAAAAAGTTTTTTGCGGGAGGATTTTCATGTTCGGATTTTCATGTTCGGAGTCGAACTTTGTAGACCTACGTTTAGTGGAAGTTTCCCTCCCTAATTACTTTTAAAAAACTTTCTATACTTTACGCCAGTGTCTAAAATGCTCAAGGTTTTAATAACAATTTAACATAGTTATGGAGGAAGCCCCTTTGCTGCATTGCACATCCCTGAAGTGTATATGAATGAGTGTCCTTGTGAATGACTGAGTGAGTGCTCTGAGGGTGAAAGGCGTGAGAGATTAGACTGAGAAAAGTAAGTTGTAGATGTGTGTGACAATGTGGTCTAGACATTGGTGGAAAGACCTGAAAGTACTCTCCTGCCAGCTGTATGATCTATGGCCTTTGACCTAGCTGACGTCATCTGCTAGAAAATGTATTGCAAATTGATGTTAAGTGTTGGGGTTATTTAAAGATACTCAAATACTACTTTATATCAGCTCACTTCCTGGTGGTAACTTCATTTTGAACATTCCTACTTAAGGATAAATATTCTGGCAGCCACTGAAATGTATGATCGCAGCTTGTGTGTTGCGGGAAGAGATCTGGTAATGATAATTTGACCGCTCAGTTATAATCCAGGACAGGAGCTAGTACACTACAATTAGTGTTTATGTTCGCCAGTCGCGGCTGGCGACAGAGCAGAGCAGCGGGGGGAATAAATAAAATAAAGAAACGTTTAAAAAAAACTTACCTTCCTCGTCCCGCCGCTCTCTGCTGCACTGCGGATACAGGCTCCCAGCCTGCCCTGCCGCCAATCATGACGCTACTCAGAGCAGCGTTACGATTGGCTGGAAGGCCCTGGCGTGGCGCTCCAACGCAGACTAGGAGCCTGGGCTTGCTCTCTCCAGCCCGGCAACACAGTGCCAGGTTGGAGAGAGCCCTTGTGCGCGTGTGTGTTTGGCCGGTCCAAGACGGCTGGCCAAACATACATGCGACGGAGGGGAGTGCAGAGTGCACTCCCCTCAGTGCTCGTCACCCCCATGGCCCGCCCATTTAAAAAAATAAAATGATAATATCCATTGTTTATTATCATTTTATTTTTAGGGTTTGCAGCTGCTGCTGGCAGGGGGACGCTCCTCCGCCATAGCAGAGGAGCCGCCCTTGATGTTCGTACTAGATTTCAGGTAAGTTGGGACCACATGTAAAAAGGTAATAGTTTGAGATTACCAAATAGCAAATTTTTGTGATTCGCTATTTCGTAATCGCAAATACCAATGTACAAATGTGTCTTTGACACATTTTGCAATTCCCAGTGGGTCTCAGATAGAACTACCTCATGAATATAAATGAGGTAGGTCTCGGTTTGTGACCCACTGGGAAGTGCTAAAATAACAGGGATGGTGGCTTGCTGGGTCAGGAGACCACCATGTCTGTGATTGCTTTTAAATAAGACAGTGGTTAAAAAAAAAAAGCCCATGTTCATTAAAAGAAAACAGGATGCAGTTAAAAAGAATGAAAATATTTCTTTTCATTTTTTTAAGAGTAGGCAGTAGTCTGTGGGACCGCTATCTGCTCTTAAAAATGTTATTACAAATATCCACAGAGGGGAAGGGGTCCTTTGGGGACCCCTTCCCATTTGTGAATGGGTTACCACCTACTTGAAGTAGGTGGTAAAATGCAAATGTTTTGTGACCGCATTTTGGTCACAAAACATTCACATACCATTGCGATTCGGTATCAGGAAGGGCCTCCCGAAATTCCTAATTCCAAATCACAAACCCAATCGCAAATAGGGCTTTGTACATGTGAAAAAGCCTTTTTGTGTTTGCAGACGGGTCGATTCTGCAAATCGGTCTGTTTGCAACCACAAAAAGCCTTTGTAAATGTGGCCCTTAGTGTCCTAGTATTTGCTAGAATGGTAGTTAGTTTAATTTAGGGTCTTATTACAACTCACACACATTTTTCACAATATTGCCAAGAGCAAATGGAGAGTCAGCCCCAGTACTTAATTTGAGCCGGTGGTTTCCTGTGGGGGGCACGAGCACTTATTTGTGAGGGCTGGCACTTTTTTCTGCCTCAAGCATTTACTGCGAGCACAAGACATATGGGAAAGGTGGAGGAAGAGAAAAATGAAAAAGCGTCACAAAGGGAGAAAGCAGAAAGTTGCAGGTGTGAGCTGAAGGGGCAGGGAGTGGCTGTAAATGGATTAAAGAGGCCTGAGATGGCTTCAGGATTACACTGCCTCAGTTTTTCCCTCTCATAATTGCAGCAGCCACATGTTTCAGAGGAGCACTTTGGGCACTAGCACGTTTTTATTTACAAATTAATCATTGCACAGGGACCTTAGTTGAAACATGAGCAATGAGCCTGTTTATTTCTATTTTTCCATAACACTGTGAGGTATTGCGGGAGAAATGAAATTAATAGCAGAAAGTTCCATGCAAAAGACATCCCTCTTATTGAAAAGAAACCTCTCACCCACATATTGTGGCATGCGTTATCACCGCGCCTCTGCATCTGCTGCAATCTAGTCAGGATTCGTCCAACCACTGAATGTGAGCTCCTTATATTGTACTTAACAATCAGAATTGTTGCTCCGTGGAAAAAAAATCTATGAAATTGTCTAGACCATAAACCAAATGAATGTTTTATTGGTGGTTACTCTGGTAAGGTTTAAATACATATCGTCAAAGTGTAATAGGGTTGTATTAACTCCCATCCTGTAACATCTCTCAGACAACATGTTTCAGCCAGTCATATGGGCTGTTAGGGATCAATGGCCTTCATCAGGACTATTTGATCCACCCCTTAAATTGCCCCACATCAAGAACACAACTGTCTGTTGGGTGGGAGGGCACACAAAACCAGCATAGAACACAGAACATGCAATAGATGCTTGCCTGCATCTTTATATCAAAGGTGTTTTCCTGCTTGACTTAGGACCATGTCACATAGGAAAGAGTGAGGGGAACATCTCCTTGTAAACAAACAGCTATCAAGAGATGGGCGCTTTTCTCTTCCCCAAAAAATGTTCCCCTCTCCCTTTCCACTATATTTATGTCTGACAATACTTTTGTTATTTATATTCTGACATACAACCAAGAAAGCAGATGGAAAGCTGGAGACCTTGCAGTGTGTACCTGTCCAGGTGACACAGGGAGTGGTAACACAGGATTGACTCGCAGGTCGGCTGCCACCCCAAAACTTAGTTACCTTTACCTAGTTTGCTGGGCCCTGAAGAAGAGTAATCCAGAGACAAAGGAGTACTTCATGGTTTGTGGTTGAATCAGATCGTTTGTTTGTTGTTGGTCACAGCAACCACCAGACCATCCCTCCCGGAAAGATTTACTAAACCTTGGCCAACTAAGGAATAGGAAACTATGACCCCTTTGACATCACCCTCACATCATCAGCTCTCTCTCCAGTCAGAACAGTCATCAACTTTATTTTGGCTAAGGTACTAGCAGAGAGGTCATCAGAGCAACAGATGGAAACATCTTCTGAACTCTGACAAACTAAGGGCCTGATTTAGTGTTTTGGGGGGTTGGGTTTAATCCGTCACAAATGTGACAGATTTCCAGTCCACCGTACTGTGATTCCCATAGGATATAATGGGATCGTAATATGGCGGACGGGATATCCATCACGTTTGTGATGGAGTACCCCGTCCATCAAACTCTAAATCAGGCCCTAAATCACAAGACAATGGGATATGAACAAATCATCTGTTTACCCTGATCAGCCTGCCAAATTATTGAAACCTTAAATCTATCCCTAACGTCACAGGGACCATATGAAGCAACCGAGGACTTACCTACTAACATTTGTCAAAATAATGCTGTGGTAAACAACACAATATCTATACCCTCTTCAACAAGCAAACAACAGGAACAAATAATCCCATCTCACTTGCTTGGTCAGCCCGAAGACGCAAGAGACTAGAGTTTCAACAGCATCCGATCACTGCCACTTGCCCCTGCAGCAAGAGCAATTATCAATATTACACAACCCACCAAGCATCAGAACCTCCACCGGGTAACACCATCCATCCTGCGGTCTAGTCAACGCCAGATCATGAAGCAAACAGAGAATACACACATACATAAGCTCTCAGCTTATCTCAACCTGGACTTTATCTTGATAGGAGTATCCTTGCTAGGATATGATGCTGAAAGTGTAAAAATGATGCAATCGCTTATGGACACTTAACCCTGTACAGAAACTTCCAAAATAATAAGAGTGATGGACAACTGATGCACTACAAAATCGCTTCAGAGATCACCGCCACAAAACCACTCAGTCTCAAAAAAGCATCATTACTTGTTTGGTGCTTGTCGTGCTCAGCTTTCGCCATCGATTGACCTCCACCACTGATCTCAGATTCCATTGATACCCTGCTGCTCTTAATATCTTTGCTTTTGAACGTCCAAATTTCTGTATCTTAAGAGATGGCAACAGCCGGCCTGACAGATCCAACCTACACCAGACCTCATGCTCCCTCGCTCGCTTTGAAGCACTCATCTCAAGCAATTAACACTAGGGGCCAGATGTACAAAAATGCAATTTTGCATTTCTTAAATAGCGACTTCATAGAAATTGCTATTTAAGAGGTGCATAGTGCTACGTACAAAGATACCGATTTCCTAATACCAATTTCTACAAAGTAGGAATCGCTATTAGGAATTCGGTATTAAGAAATCCCATTGCATTTGAGTCAGTGGGCCGGATTTGCATTTCCTAAATAGCGATTTCTTATTAGGGAATCGCTATTTAGGAAATGCAAAACTAGGGATGGCAATGGGGAAAAGGACTGCCCTGGTGCACCCCAAAAATAGGGGTGCACATGTAGAGCACACATATGCCCAAGGGGCATGTGTCTGCTCTATTGCAATTAAAAAAGCACCTTGGGGTCCTTTTTTAAATTGCACCTGATTACCATCGACTTCAAGTCGGTGTTAATTGCATCTCCCAAAATGCCCAAATCACATTTTGGAAATGCCTGGAAATCCCTATTTGCATTTCCTATTCTGGGAATTGCAAAGTGTGATTTCTACAGGATAGAAATCGCAATTTGCAATCCCTTAAAGGGCTTTGTATATTAGAAAAGCCCAGTTTGCATTTCTTAATGGCCCGAAATACTGATTCGGCCTGTAAAGAAATGCAAACAGGCTTCGTACATCTGGCCGTAGGCCTACCTGTTCTGATGGATAAACTCGCACCAATATCTTCTCTGAAGAGGGCTCATTTCGGTCAGCGACAGGGGCCTGGTCAGTTCAATTTGTACTTAAAACTTCAAAACTGAAACCAGACGCCTTGAAGGACAAATGAAGAAAAGTTGAGAACTCAATGATTAAAGGGTGTCTTCAAAGACACTACAAAGGCTTCTAGGCATCCTAACAAGGGTAAGGGGCTTCACTAATGCCTTTGCATCTAAGATGCTACAAGCCCAACTAAAGGACCCTTTTAATGGTCTAGATTTGTAACTTGGCCGACAATTCAACTTCAAGCTGATAATCTCATCTCACACTTCCTGGATACAACAAGGAATAACAACCTCCCCCTGCCAGCCTCGCCAGATCGACCCGGTCCCATCACACAACATAAGCTCTTCTTGTTCAAAGTGCTGATGGGAAAAGAGCCAATCACCTAACTGATGGTTCAAGCATTGCAGATTCTCCAGTGGAGCCTTCCCACCCACCTGCCTCAGACCAAGGACCTCCTTACCTTCAGGAGACTTCTCAAGACCTGGCTGTTCGAGCAGTAACAGCATCCATCCACCTCCCCAACATCCCCCCTCCCTTCAGCGCCTAGAGTCCCTCACGGGTCAGTAGTGCGCTTTACAAATTTCTTGATTCACCCTAGACACTTTCAAAGCCGTCCTTCTAGAATCCTTCAATCTAAGAAGTCCCGGGAAACCTGAAAACATTTTACTGACCCTGAGGAACAATTACTTGACCAGTCAGACCCGGGAAACGAGAGACCTCAATCAAATGGAATGTAGCAATATAGACCCATGACAAAGGTGCCTTCCCTCAGATGTTTAGCGTCATTGAAGAAAACAAACCCCTGTCTGACAGACTAGATCCAGGCTTGGAAGAAGCCGTGGACCTCATTCAGGGGTCGCAGCTGCGCCCCCTGTCTTCCCCTTTGCAACCCCTGGCATTCCCTCTGAGACCCCTGACTTCAGAGGTGGCAAAATCAGTCCCAGGAGCACAGGGGCAGCTCATCCTTATGGATGTCAGTTGGGCTCCACCCTCTTTGTTTTCTGTCAACTTTTTATCACACTAATAGTGAATAATAATATATTACACACTATTGCTGTAATTAACCCCTGGCACTGCCTCTGCGACCCCTGACCTCAGAGGTGGCAAAATCAGTCCCAGGAGCACAGGGGCAGCTCATCCTTATGGACGTCATTTGGGGCTCCGCTCTCTTTGTTTTCTGTCAACTTTTTATCACACTAATAGTGAATAATAATATATTACACACTATTGCTGTAATAAAAATGCTGTACAGTTAGCTAGAATATGCCCTTTGCATGGCAGCTGAGATAAATAAAAGATGCTTTTAAATGTATGTTTGTGCACGCTTGTGGGGGACTGTGTTTATGTAAGTATACATTTGCGTTTATGTGTAAGTATGTGTGTGTGAGTGAAAGTGGAGGTCAAAGGGCGTGTGATGTCACTTCCGCTACCCTGGCATTTCGCTGCATTGACGTCCACGGAAGAAGCCAGTTAAGATGCGCTGTTTCTGACTCTCTCCCTAGTGAGACCGCTGGGTATCTGAGGTGGCTTTGGGGGGAGGTTAAACGTCCCTCGTGTGTCTCAGTCATGCACGGACAAGTAAGATGGGACCAAGTGTCCATGCACATCAGCCTGTGTGAGGGGAAGGCACGCCGATGCACAGCATCATCTGAAGATGCTGGTGAGGCCCCCACCCACGAAAAGCCCCTCATGGTGCAGTTGTCGGTCTAGATTTGAAAAGAGCTGCACGCTAAGTCCAAAGCTAGAAACATATAGCTTTGTCTTCTCAAAATAAATGCGAAGTGAAAGCTCTGACCATAGTAACTCATGACCGCCATGTTTCCTGCGCATACCATCTCTGTCCCCCGGATGTGCTCGACTTTGAGGGGAGGCGAGAGGAGACGTTGCACCAGAGGTGTGAATTTTGCAGTTCTGCTTGCTCAGCACCAATCATTGACGTTGCCAGTTTCCTCTCAGCTCCTCTATGCAGCTCCTTGTGTTCTTTGTGATTGATAGTGCAAGCTGTGATAGGCGCTATATATTAGCTTCTCGCCTTCCCCCAGGAGCTTGTCTCTATTACCTGTGCAGAAGGATCCCCTTCTTGGTTCGCTCTGTGACTCACAGCCTATTAATTGTCTCAATAAATTACTGCTTGAAGTGGGCGGGATCTAGTGGGACCCTGAGGTTCCCAATCTTTTTTAATTTTCACTAGCAGTTCCCATACTTCTTGTTGCCTCGCCTCACATTCACAGATCTCACCCCCTCATTGCACCTATAGCAAGCATTTCCTGTGACTTAATTATGCACTTGAACCTCTACAATATATTTTTCCCAGGCTCAACTTGATAAATATTTTTGACATAGTGAAAGGTATTACCACTGCTTAATTTGAGCCGGTGGTTTCCGGTGCGGAGCACCAACACTTATTTTTGAGGGCCAGCACTTGTTTTTTGGCATCAGGCACTTACTGCGAGCAAAAGGCACTAATGGGAAATATGTGGGAAGAGAAAGACAGAACAGCGCCAAAGGGAGAAAGCAGAAAGCTGCAAGAGTGAGCTGAAGAGGCAGGGAGTGGCTGTAAATGGATTAAATGGGCCCGAGATGGCTTTGGGGTTACCTGCCTCAGTATTCTCTGCTCGCACATTTAATTGCAGCAGCCACGTGTTTCAAAAGAAAGCTTTGGGCAGGGGCGCATTTTTATTTACAAATTAAGGACTGGGTATTACTTAGCCACAGTTCAATCAGTGACCTACATTTACTTAACATAAAGTGGGTGTGGGGAACCCATATTCCTTCTAATACATCACACATCGGCTCCTTTGCATTAGAATAAAATCAGATAAACGTTGTGTTGCATTAGACTTACATGTTTCGACACACTCGGGATCTTCACCCAAGGCCTTCTGCAGTATTTGTGCAGTGTGTGTAGCAGCTGGTCCTTGAGGCATGAAACTAGTCTGCAAGGCCCTCCTTGGAACCTTCAAGGGTTGCGTGAGAGGTAGCAGCCACTGCTTAATTTTGTTTCTCAATTAGGGTTAAAGGTCAAATTCCATGATCTTTGACCTCCAGGCAGGAATGTGGACGTCATAAAGGACGACTTGAGTATGGAAAAGAATGCAAGGTTTGCAGAGCAATGTCTTATGAGGCTTGTCAGCTGAACCAGCTGTGTTCCAGGGGTTCACAAACCTTGAAGGTGACGCTCTCCTGGTTCACATCTGGGAACATTTATAGCTCAAATCTAGTGGTGCAGCAATGTGAAAAAGTTGCATCCTTAGCTTAGTTACAAGATCTAGTTAGAACGTGGTTATAGTTAGATAAGTACATCTTCTTTGACGCTCACGCGAGAGTACATCCTCGATCCAGCACATTCCCCGGGTGCTCCAGTCCAGAGTTTTCTGGCTCCATTGAGGAACATTGAGAGAGCTTCACTGATAACAGCCAATGTCGTCTCAGCTCCCCTCACGCCTCTTATGCTTCCCCCAGAGTGTTCAGAACCCTGATTCACCATCAAAGATGTTATTGTGATTTTCTAGAAAGTTCCTGATGGCCAGAAGTCCAAACCATTTAGTGTGACACAGGAGGGGAGGTTCGATACAGGGTGTGAATGTGCTGGTCTTTGTGATCTGCTGCTGTTGTTTTTTTAAATCATAAAACATGACATCATGCTTTGGGTTTAAGAGTGCACTTAAGGATGTCTTGGGCACTTTATGACGCAGGGCAAGGGCGATCCACCCTTGGAAGCTCCTCGAAGGGTTAGCCCACTGGGCACCAAGCTTTGGGCATGAGTTCTCTGGGGGCACAATCGACCTCCAGTTCAGTACTTTGCCATTTAGCTGCCATAGTCTATGCCAGTCCTAGCAGAATGCCCCACCTTGACAGTCCTGAGGTAGGAAAAGCAAGTAATGTTGTTCCCGTGTTTTGTGAAAGTCGAGGAACCATAAACTTATTAAAAGCCTCCAGCGTAGACAGGTTGTCCGCAGTTAGGGCCTGATTGAGATCTTGGTGAACAAGTTACTTGACCATAATATATAAATCCCATAGGAAATAATAGGATTTATCTTTCTGCAAACGGGATATCCGTCATGGTTGTGACGGAGTAACTCATCCGCCAAGATCTTAGTGAGGCCCTAAGACAAAATATAAACA
The DNA here is from genome assembly GCF_031143425.1 of Pleurodeles waltl. Lineage (NCBI taxonomy): Eukaryota > Metazoa > Chordata > Amphibia > Caudata > Salamandridae > Pleurodeles > Pleurodeles waltl. The sequence continues at coordinate 30,544,945 of NC_090448.1, read as the reverse complement.
CAAATATTATTGATATTTCTTAGTGCAACAAATCTGCAAAAGGAATTAATTCCTGCTTTGAACAGGTTGCTTGGGAGCTGCTGATGACCAAGCCTGGGGACATCACCTCATCACGCTCGGCCTCAGCTCAGGCCCATTTCCCATCTGGTAGAATTTCAATGCTGTTTTCAAACCCACCAAGCCAACCCCAAAACTATAGGAGAGGAGTTCCTCCAAATGGAAGGGTGTGAAGTAGACTGGAGGCCCAGAATAAACCTTGCCCCCAGCCAGCTAGGCCCCATCTAAACCAGTTCAACGCAAGAACCTTCAAGATGTGAGGATGTGAGGCTGAGTGGAGGCCGAGAAGTAACATCCTCCTCTTGCCAGCAAAATCCCATCTACACCAGCTCAAGGCAAGAACCTTCAAGATCAGAGGATGAGAGGCTGACTGGATGCTGAGAAGTAACATCCTCCTCCTGACAGCCAAGTCCCACTGAACAATTGGTGCAAGGAAGCGAGTCTGGTTTGAGGTCCCGCAGAAACCTCAGGTCCTACCTGAACCAGCTTAACACAAGAGTCTTTGAGATACAAGGATACTGGACTGGCTGGAGATCACGAAGAAACCTTAGCTTCTTCTCAGCCATGTGGCTGTGAACCAGGGTGCAAGGATGGGATACTCGTTGGAGGATGAGAAGAAACCTTGGCTTCTAGCATCTAGCAGCCACATCCCACCCAAACCAGTTCAATGCAAGAGGCTTTAAGATATGAGGATATGAGGCTGGCTGAAGGCCAAGAAGAAACCTCGACGTCTACTCAACCATGTCCCTATGAACCAGGATGCAAGGATGGGAGGCTCGCTGGAGGATGAGAAGAAACCTCGGCTTCTGGTCAGCCAGGTCCCACCCAAGCCAGCTCAATGCAAGATTCTTTAAGAAGCAAGGATACTGGGCTGATTGGAAGCTGAGAAGAAACCTCGACCTCTGCTCAGTCATGTCTCTATGAACCAAGATGCAAGGATGGGAGGCTCGCTGAAGGATAAGAAGAAACCTTGGCTTCTAGCCTCTGGCCAGCCGCGTACCACCGAACCAGCAATATAAGGTGGCAAGGCTGGCTGGAGGCTCAAAAGAACCCTTAGTCTCTAGCCAGCCAGGTCCCACCACAACCAACTCAGTCAAAAAGACGTGTGCACGAACATGTTTACGTAGTGCCTCATTTAGACTTATGGCACAGGGTTGAAAATGGCATGACATGGTATGGGTATCTTTTTAGCACTGTTGTTCATTTAGACCTGTGCACAGATTAAACTTGCAGTTCCGAACAATTTTTATCTGATAGTATCTGCAAAAACACAGTGGGAGGCAAGTAGAAACAACATAAACAAAACTTGGAGAACAGTTATTGCAAGTAGTAAACGCCGTGTGCTGGCAATTCAAGCATAGTGCGTTACCATGCAACACAAGGTGGTATTTTCATAGGACACTAACCAACATCAAGCACAACATGTAAAAGTAGTTGCAGAAACCGCAGCACTCAAAGAGTTCATCCACAAAACAAGTTCTTCAATAAAGTTCTGAGGTAGTAGGTTCTCTTATTCTGAGACATCAACATAAAATCCATCCAGGAATCATCGTGTCATAGCCCCAGCCATCGTAAAACAACTACCAACAAAACTCCTTTCGAATTCCTTTGACGTACCTAGTCTACTTTGGACATGCGCCAGTTACCCTTCAGCTTGTGCTTACTTACACTAAGCCTTGAGAAAGTCGCCTTGTGACGAAACACGTGTTGGCTTACCTCTACAATGATGTTCTTCTATTTGAATACGATGGCTGTGTGCTGCGGTTTGTGCGCTGCGGTTTCTGCAACTACTTTTACGTGGTGTTGCCCCTTGCACACCACCGTACGCTGTAAGGTAGTGGAGCTTATTCAACAGCCTAGCGTCCGGTTACAGACGTAGTATTATCTACATACTATTAAAACGTTTGGGAAGTGCACTGTTTTTTCCACCATTACCCATTCTTCTTGCTGTGTACATCAAGCACAACACAACCAGATAGAGTGCAAAGACACCCACAAATCCACAACTGAAACATGTATCCAATCACAACACCACATCCCTCCCACACACATCACAAACAACACCCATAAGTTGTATATGTATGGCTGTAATGTAAGCAGCAAATAAGCAAAAGCAAGAATTACAAAAGTATAGTTAGGACATCCAGGAATTACCAATGATTGTTTCTGGGAAGTGGCTCTCATGTTAGGACCAGGGCTTATTTTTCATCAGGTGAGTCCGGTACTGATGAAGAGAGAGAAATGCAGAAAAGGATAGAAAGGAGGGAGAGAAGGGAAGGAAAACATTGGGAAAGGATGAACGCATGGATGAAAAAGAACCTGCAAGAGTGAGTTCAAGTGAGGCGGAGTTGAGGGCGGTGGAGAGAAGGAGCACGAATCAAGAACAGGCAGCCAGGGTACTCATGAGATAAAGAGACATGAAGTGCAGGGTGGTTGACATGAGCTAGAACAGGCTTCTCCGAAGAGTAGCTCGTAGATTGTTTGCAGCATCAGTAAAAAAAGAAAACAAGCATTGGTAATTCTTGCTTTGTCATGGCTTTTGCAAACCTTTGTTGTTTGGGAAGCTGCAGAGCATTTGTCAATCAAAAAAAAAGAATTGGCTAAAGACAAACATGTTTTTTGGTCTAGAAAACAGACATTGCCACAGTACTTTTCTGGCACTGAAGGGACTGCTTTGTGTGCGTATATGATCCTCATGAAGGGGCAGCTTGTCGTAACTGGTAGTGAAGTCAGCCAGTAGCTAAACTGGGGTAACGCCTTGCCCCTGATGCACGCGTCAGTGGGTTGGAGAATACTGTGGATGACACAATGACAGACACATAGATGAAGAGACCTAAAATCCAGATGAGTAACCGTGCTCCACACATAATTTTAGTAACATTCAAAGGTCTTGGCTAAAAAATACCCAAAAGAGCCAATCACTGTGCCATTGGCTGCCAGCCTCTTGCTTTTGAGAAAGGAAGCAGGGAAGAAAGAAAGAAAGAAAGAAAGAAAGAAAGAAAGAAAGAAAGAAAGAAAGAAAGATGAAAGAATTAAGGAAGGAAGGAAAAAGGTAAGAAAGACAGAAGGCAAGTAAAAAAGAAAGAAGTAAAGAAGGAAGGCAAGAAAGAAGAAGACAAGAAAGAAGGAAAGAATAAAAGAACGAGGGAAAGGAAGGAAGAAAGAAAGAAAGAAAGAAAGAAAGAAAGAAAGAAAGAAAGAAAGAAAGAAAGAAAGAAAGAAAGAAAGAAATAGGGAAGGCAAAAAAGAAAGAAAGAAGGAAGTTAAGAAAGATGAAAGAATGAAGGAAGGCAGGCAAAAGGTAAGAAAGACAGAAAGCAAGTAAGAAAGAAAGATTAAGGAAGGCAAGAAAGAAGAAGAAAAGAAAGAAGGAAAGAAAGAATAAAAGAACGAGGGTAAGAAAGAGAAAAAAGAAAGAAAGAAAGATAAAAATAAATGGAAAAAGGAAAGAAAGAAAAAGAGAAAACTGACTGAAATAATTTAGGAGAAAAAGAATTGAGAAAGAAAGAGAAAGGAAGAGAGAAAGAAAAAGAAAGGAAGAAACAAAAAAGATAGACAATATAAAAGTAGGAAAGGAGCAATAAAAGCAAGACAGAAGGAAAGAGGGAAGAGAGAAATAAAGAGGGAAAAGAAGGCGAAAGAGAAAGAAAGCATAAAGAAGGAATGAAAGAAAAAAGAAAGCAAGAAAGAATGAATGAAAAAGAAATAAGCAAGAAAGAAGGAAAGGAGGAATGAAATATTGAAAGAAAAAGGAAAGCAAGAAATAAGGATTGAAGAGATCGTTAGGGAAATCGAGAAATACATGAAAGAATGAAAGAAAAATTGACAGAATAAAGGAATTAAAAAAGGAAAAGATAGAAGGAAAAAAGAATGAAAAGAAATGAAAGAAGGAATGAAAGGAAAGAAAGAAGCTATTAAAGAATGAAAGAAAAAATGGAATGCAAGTAAGAATGAAAAAGGAATAAAACTATGCAAAAGCAAAGGAAACAAACAGAAAGAAGGAAAAAGAAAAGAAAGGAAGAAAGAAAGAAAGAAAGGAAAAAGAAAGGAAATAAAACATGATAATGGCTGAAGGAAATTAAACATGGTAAAGGCTGATGTTCTTCCTGAGCTAACTTTATGACAGAACCATTGGCGAAATTGAGTCAAAAATAAATGTGTTCTGAAGAATTGTCTGCTTATGAATTCACATCTATAATATTGAAGCTTTTGATAACTTAATACAGAACAATTACAAATGAACGCAATCTCTTATACTGTGAAATGCCAGCAGTCAGATAAAGGACACTCCAAAGGGAATTTACAACAGCACTGGCAGGAGACTGGTGCTGAAAAAGCCTGGAATGTGGCCTGTGCTCACATCTGGTATGAATCACCCTGCTGTAACATCAGACTCTAAACACAAAGGCAACCTCAAGTTAATATATTAAAAACAAAAACATTGCTACAGAAGGGAACTGGCTCATGTGTGGATGTGCTCCTTGTGAAAAAGCAAAATGCATACACCAAGCAAAATTATGCAATGGGGAAGGGGCTGGTCCCCTGCCTCATGCTGTATGCTTAGTGGGTGGAAGCAAAATGTGAATGACACAGGAACAAACCAATGGATGAAGAAAGATGGCTGAACCCACCTCTAAATAAGTATATTGTACATATATTTTTTCAAAAATCAAAACAAATATCACACATGCATATGTATGCCTCATGACGCTGCAGCAGGTCACGTGTGATGTAGTATGTAACGCATGCTTCACCATGCACATGCCGTATTCATCATCAAGCAGCTAACATTTTTTTTAGAATTTACTATTCAAAGATGGTGGATGCCCTTTGAGTAGTAATTAAAACATACATTTTAAAAAGGTGCATGAAGACTTGGTTTCAGTAAATTAGCCACACAGTAGCAAATTTCCACTGCCGAACCCTCCCAAAACCCTCCTAAAAAGTTTTTAAAAATAAATAAAAAATGGAATAGAGGGGTCTATTGGTGGAGAAGTGGGTTTGGGGTGTGCAAGTAAACTCTGCCCATGGCCGGTATGGTGAGCTGGGAGGAGGTGGATGGCACAACCAGAGGCAACTGTTTAAAAAGTCACAATGGATGTAGAGCTTAGGGTAAAGCAATGGACGAGCCGCAGGGGATGGGAGACCTTCACTGAGAGTGTGGTGGGCTGGGGCGACTGGAGAAGCATCACATGGGACAGCAAGAGACAGCAAGAAAAGACATGCACTGTCAATGCTAAAAGCAAAATCAACAAACATTGACAAAGCCCTGTCAAAGACCTGTTGGTCTCACCCTGGTGACATATTGCCTCTGTCAATGGTTTTTAGTCATTCTGTAGAGCATCTCCAATGATGTGGAGCATGACTACATAATTAAGAAAGTTTATGATGCTGGTTTTTGTTCATTTGCTGACCTGAAATTAATCAGCAAATAAAAATAAAAAAATGCGAGAAAGCTATTTTTTAAGGGTGGGAGGGGTACACCACACAGTGTGTGGACGGGGGTAGTAACACAAAGGGCGTGGGTGAAGATGAAAAACACAAGCCACAGGTGGGGAGTAACATGGGTCGGTAGGGAGGAGAAGTGTTGGTGACAGAGAAAAAGGGAGCGGGTCATAGAAAGGCATCATGAAGGGCGTGAAAACCAAAGCATACAGAGGGCGGGGTGGGTCGAAAAAACATGTGAAAAAGCAACATGGAGCAAGCTGGGGGGGAGCAGACATATCAGAAAGCAAGGTGGGGGAGGACACTACAATGATCACTGCGGGGCAGGGAGAAGCAAATGGGTGACAGTGAGCAACACATTCTGCAGGGGAAGAGAAGTGCTCAAGGGAGACACCTGAAAAACACATGTTCTTTCGTACAGTATTTAAGCAAAAAGAAAAAAGTAGTGCTTGAAAAGCAAGGTGTGGAAACATAGAAGCCAGCCAATCCAAAGATATGGAAAAAAGGCTATGCTTCATTGGAGGGACAAACACTAAACTGACAAGTTGGGAGACCAATGACAGGTAGGGATATGAGAGTGAGAGGAAGGCCAATTAAAGGTAAGCAGTGGGCGGGCTCCTCATCCCTGTACGGTCTTGGTAAGCCGACAGTATGTCTTTTGAATCAGATAGCTGTGCTGTCAGACAGGCACATCCTAAGAAGTTGTTCTCTGAAAGCAAGCAGTGGAAGGATATAAGTCATTCAATCAAAAGGATGGTAAAGAAGCTTTGCTTTAGGGGCGGGACAAATGCAATAAGATGAAGGAAAGCCATTGAATAAGACGCACGCAAATGAAATTTGCAAGAAAGCCAGCCAATGATATGTACTGGCTGACCCAAAGCCCACTGTCAGTATTAGTTTCCCCACAGTGGCTTTTTGATGCCAGACAGCTTAAGCTATCCTAAGGCAAGACCCAAAGAGAATGGTGCAGCCATGAGACACACAATCCCCTTGATAGTGTTGTAAAGCCACAAAAACACTCAAAATGTCTAAAACACATTTGCAAGTATACAAAGTCATTTTTAAAAGCAGAAATGAAACCTTTTATTGAAAATATAATATATACATTTTGAGCTCTGACAAGGTACAAACATGTTTTTTGTAGCTTGGAAGGAAAAAGGGACCAGTTTGTGATTTTTTTTCTCATGAGATATTCATAGATGCATCATTCATCTGTAGGGTTAATGCAGTATTTCTATGAAATCTAAGTATTAATGCAGACCTATCAATCTAATTTTGTTTCCCCATGTAAGGGAGGAGGTGGGTCCTGGAGGGGGCTGGGCCTAGTGCCCTCAGCGTGTGATAGAGCCATAGACGGATGGTGCCATGTAGAGGTGGTGTGACTTATTGCCAATCTCTAGTTGAAAATGAATGAATGGTCAGGGAAGGGGCGGGACTTAGATGGGCTAAGATAGGGCGTCATGTTAATGGACCCATCTGTCAAACGTATAGCTCATTTCCAGGAGTCACATGGATGGAGGTTCCTGAAAATACAAGAGAAATCCACATGGGCAGTGGACATCTCTAAATATGGGGGGTGGAGTACCCTCGCCATCGGGGGAAGTAATCCACCATGGCGACGGTAATTACTCCATCTGCAGAAATTAACTGAGCCCCTAAAGTGTGACGTGGAGCTTCAGTAGAGGAGAGCTCACGCATTCTTGAAGAAGTGGTTTCGCTGTAAATTTGCCGTAGCACTGGAGACCATGGTAGCAGAAATGTCACCACAGACTGTTTGACTCCTGATGACATCAGCAGTTTGACCTATTTCAACTCTTACCTCCTATTTTCTAATGAGGAGTTAGTGGATGGACAAGGCAAGGAAACTACAGAAAGCAAAGAGCCCCGTCCACTTCCTGTTCCTGACACTGCCTTCCTAACACCTGAGACCATGGTAAGCGGGGGCAGCGCCAGGGCACTAAAGGGCTAGCCATGTACCAGCACTCGTGACTAACCCCAGTGATGTGTAAGAGCCCCGCCCACTTCCTGTTCCTGCCTTCACGACCCCTGAGACCATGGTAAGCGGGGGCAGGGCCAGGGCACTAAAGGGCTAGCCATGCACTAGCACTCGTGACTACCCCAGTGATGCGCAAGAGACCCGCCCACTTCCTGCCTTCACGACCCCTGAGACCATGGTAAGCGGGGGCAGGGCCAGGGCACTAAAGGGCTAGCCATGCACTAGCACTCGTGACTACCACTGTGATGTGCACGAGCCCCGCCCACTTCCTGTTCCTGCCCCTGCCTTCACGACCCCTGAGACCCTGGCAAGCGAGGGCAGCGCCAGGGCACCAAAGGGCTAGCTACGGATAGCACCAGTGACTACCCCCAGTGAGGCACAAGAGCCCCGCCCACTTCCTGTTCCTTCCTTCACGACCCCTGAGACCATGGTAAGCGGGGGCAGTGCCAGGGCACCAAAGGACTAGCTACGGATAGCACCAGCACCCGTGACTACCCCCAGTGATGCGCAATAGCCCCGCCCACTTACTGTTCCTGACGCTGCCTTCACGACCCCTGAGACCATGGTAAGCGAGGACAGAGCCAGGGCACCAAAGGGCTAGCTACGGATAGCACCAGCACCAGTGACTACCCCCAGTGAGGCGCAAGAGCCCCGCCCACTTCCTGTATCTGGCTTCACGACCCCTGAGACCATGGTAAGCGGGGGCAGGGCCAGGGCACTAAAGGGCTAGCCATGCGCTAGCACTCGTGACTACCACTGTGATGTGCACGAGCCCCGCCCACTTCCTGTTCCTGCCCCTGCCTTCACGACCCCTGAGACCCTGGCAAGCGAGGGCAGCGCCAGGGCACCAAAGGGCTAGCTACGGATAGCACCAGTGACTACCCCCAGTGAGGCACAAGAGCCCCGCCCACTTCCTGTTCCTTCCTTCACGACCCCTGAGACCATGGTAAGCGGGGGCAGTGCCAGGGCACCAAAGGACTAGCTACGGATAGCACCAGCACCCGTGACTACCCCCAGTGATGCGCAATAGCCCCGCCCACTTACTGTTCCTGACGCTGCCTTCACGACCCCTGAGACCATGGTAAGCGGGGGCAGGGCCAGGGCACTAAAGGGCTAGCCATGCACTAGCACTCGTGACTACCACTGTGATGTGCACGAGCCCCGCCCACTTCCTGTTCCTGCCCCTGCCTTCACGACCCCTGAGACCCTGGCAAGCGAGGGCAGCGCCAGGGCACCAAAGGGCTAGCTACGGATAGCACCAGCACCAGTGACTACCCCCAGTGAGGCGCAAGAGCCCCGCCCACTTCCTGTATCTGGCTTCACGACCCCTGAGACCAGGGCTAACAAAGGCACTAGCAGAGGTACGGCAGCTGCCCCCCAGGTTACCCCCAAAGGGATATTAAAGAGCCCTTAGAAAGTGTGCACTACTGGCCCAGGTCCTGGCCTTCTAAGGGCTCTGAAGAAAGAGGACCAGAATAGAATTCCGTGGAACGTGTGAATGTTCTTTGAAATGTCTTAACAATGAGGAAGTTTAGAAATACCTTCCTGGGGAAAGTGTTTCTGAGAAGTTTGTGGTTGAGGGGAAGTGAGCAATTTGTCGTCCCGGTGAACCACTCGTGTCAAGTGAGGTTTTCCGACCCTTGCGCTGGATCTTGCGTTGGATTTGCGTAAGAGGCCCTGCTAATGGATAATAAACACGGCTGAGGTGCGTGAAAGAAGTGTATGAGCCGTGATCCCGCGTGCATGGGCGAGGCCAGTGACGTGGCTAGACAGAACAAAATACGCTGCGGCTATTTAATTTTCAGGTCCTCCTGGCAAATGCACAATATATGCAAAGCAGCTGGGGGGGGGGGGGGGTCAACATTCTGTGTGTGTCCGAATTCTGGCTGCTGCTGTGCTTTCAAAATGTGCATTTTTACTAATACACGAACTGCACCAAGCACATTTTTTAAGAAGTTTCCATTAGGACGCATTAAAGAGCTAAGCTGCTGGCACCCTTGTGTTGCCTTTCAAAATGAATAAAGCAGAAAGCCTCAAAGGACTCCATAAATTAAAGCTATTCTTGCTTCCAAACAGCCTTTACATTTGGTGATGAACCAATTGCACACATTTAAACTGTAAACTTCGCACCCCTCACACGTTAGGGTCTCAAGGCGCTGTACGCATACCGCTGTGGAACCCCTCCTGGCTTTTCCCTGTGAGGAACCCACTCCTGGACACCCCCATTGTGAAGCCAGGCATCCAAGGCTGTCAGGGCCCTTGTGGAGATTAAGCAAGCTCTTGCCCAGAGTTACATCCATTAATTAGATTAGGCACCAAGGCAAGAATTATCCCGTCCAAGGGAATTGAGCCCAAGACCCGCCAAGGTGGGAATTGAACCCTGGTCCTGGGCCAAATCTCTGCATTAGGGTCTGCCGCTCTAACCATTGTGGCCCACTTCTCCACACACGTTAGCATTTGTTTCAGGTGGATGGTGTGATGTCCGTGCTGGGAAGGTCACTGGCAAGCTATGCAGTGAGAATGTGCCGGTGGTGCAGCCATAATGGGAGACACACTGTGACCTGTAGTTGGGTGGAAGATCCCGTCCGGTCATTCCCCCATTCATTTATAGCCTCTGACCATGCCGGGCCAGCAGATGTACTTAGTGCATATCTGGGTAAAGAAATAACCAGACATCCCTCCCCTGCTCGGCGTCGATGTCCATTCATTTGTGCGACACACAAAATCCCATAGTCTCTGACTGGGTGGTGGATTGGGTCGGAGACGAGAGTGGCTCACCTCTTCTTGGGTATCTGGAGGGCTGTCCGGCTGATGTTCTGGTGTGCCCCGTCCAGGGATAGGGTCACGAGGTATCGGTTCTCTGGATTCTCATTCGTACTGTGGTGGTTCCCAATTTGTGTCATCGAAGTCCGAAGCAGCACCTGGGGATTCAGTGAAGGTTGCTATCCGAAACCTTGAAACGTTTCGGTCACTTTCTCAACTCCCTTCTGTGCAGTCACCATGGTGCCAGCCACGCCAATGACCGTCCATTTTCCAGGTTCATAGGGCGTTCTGAACTTCCATCCAGGCCTCCTATCCTTAAAGATCACCTGATCGCCGGGATGCAGGTGCTGCGTCGCTGCACATTTTCATTTGCTCGCTCGAGCATTCGTCTCTCGTCTTCTTTCCTGGGTCTCTTCCAGGCAATGTGGAGGCGTCCGCCATCCTGGATAGGTTGGAAGGGTGTCACCGCTTTTCCCATTCAACATGAGCGACCACGGGCCCATTTCATGGTGCAGTGGGAGGGGGGTTCCTCAGTATTCCATCAGAAAACAGTAAAGCATGAGCTCTGGGTCCGCAGCTTCAAGTGTGGCGTTCTGGAGGGCTATGTTCAACGTGTGCATGAGGTGCTCGACTTCACCATTCGTTTGCAGGGTGATGCGTCGGTGTTGAATGCCTAATGTCCTCAGCAGGTCTTGGAATTCTGCCCCTTGGTAGGGGGTCCCATTTTCGGTTTTAATCTCCTCAGGGAGTCCAAACGTTGCAAATACCTTCTCTATGATAGGTGCGACGTTGTTGAAGGCAGTGGAGTCAATGACTTCGACAACTTCATACTTCTAGTATCCATCTATCAGGGCCAAAGTGGTCCTCCCGTCTGGGAAGCTCCCAAAATTGAGCCTGACCTTGGACCAGGGCGTGGTGCACTGTTCTTCCATTATGACTGGTGCTGGCACTTCAGGTGTACGTGTCAGTTGACGGGCTGGGCACTGCCTCACGATGTCATCTACTGCGGTCTCAAGGCAGGGAAACCATACTTTTTCACGCATGCGTGCCTTCATCTTCACTGTGCCCTGATGCCCTCCATGGGCTAGCACTGTCACTCATTATTGGAGGCTGTTGGGGATCACCAGCCGGTGACCCCACAGTATAAGACCATCCTGGGTTGCACTGAGTTCATTGGGAACCATCTAAAATGTTATCAGTCTTTCCTCGTCTGGGCTTGTCTAGTCATTTGCATCTTAGAGGAAGTCTTGCCAGGAGCCCCCGTCTATAGTGGGTCTCACTTTCGCCAGGACGGCATCATCAGCGGTGGCATCCAAAATCTCCTTCGTGGCAAGTGCTCTGGGCCAAACGCTGTGGACCAGCACTTGCACATATTCCTTGACCGCCTCGTCAGTCGTTCTCTTCAGCAAGATGCGGTGGGTGTAGCGACAATAAGTCTTCCGGTGTTCTCGCGTTGGGTTGGTATGTTACATCCAGGCGGTAGGGTTGAATCTGGATGGCCCAGCATTCTATCTGCCGGGGAGGATGTGGTGCAGTGCCATTGAACAACGGAACGAGTGGTTGGCGGTCAGTGACCACTCTGAACGGCTTTCCAAAGACCTAGAGGTGAAAATGTTCACAGGCCCATTTTATAGCGAGGGATCCTCTCTCAATCTGTGCGTAACACTTCTCAGTCTGTGTGAGAGCTTTGCTTGCAAAAGCAAGTGGCGGCCTCTTGTCAGTCTCTACTTCTTGGGTCAAAACAACTCCCAGGCCTACTTGGCTGTGGTCCACTATGAGCTCTGTCTTCTTCTTCGGGTCAAAATACGCCATTTTGGTCTTGCACAGCAGTGCTTCTTTGAGTGCTTGAAAGGCCTCTTCTTCTCTGCACCCCCATGACCCGGGGTGTTGGTTTTGGTGAGGGCTCAGAGGGGCTCCGCCAGCATGGATAAGTTTGGTCTGAATAATCCGCAGTAGGTGATCATTTTCAAGAAGCTCCGCACTTCACATGGGTATAGTTCTTAGTGCCAGGGCTGCTTTATTGCCTTGGATTTCCGCAAGTCAACTTGTACACCTTCTTGGGTGAAAATGTACCAGAAGAATTCGATGGATGTCTGGAAGAAGGACTTCTCCATGTGAAGAGTAAGGCCATGATCTGATTGGCGCTTGATGTGGCCCTCATATGCTGGTGGTATTCCTCTGCAGTGGTGGAGTGGATGAAGCTGTAATCACTTACGTTCATGACACCATGAAGTCCTGATAGTGTCTCGCGGATGGCATCATGGGATACTTACGCTGCTGAGGAGATGCTGAAACTTAAACAGTCCCAGCTGTGTTGAGAAGGTGGTTATGTACCTACTCTCCTCAGACAGGCACAACTGATGTGATCCAGCCTTTAAGTCTAGCTTGGAAAACCAATGGGAGTCATTTAGATCAGCGATTATGTTGCCTACGGTGGGCATTATGTGTCTCTCCCCATGATTGCTTGGTTGGGGAGACGCATGTCAATACATAGCTGCATCTTCCCCGGCTGTTTCCACTATCACCATGGGCGATACCTACAGGGTTGGCACTGACTTCTTCTCTATCACTCCTTGCTTCTCCAGCTTGTCCAGTTCTTGCTCCACCGGTGGACGGAGGTGAAATGGTATGTGCCGGTGTAGTAGGGTGGTGAACTTTACTGACTTGTCAATGTGCAATTTGATAGGTGGGGCTTACACCCTAGGCCAACAAACGTTCCAGGAACTGGCTCAGTAGTTCTTCTATCTGAAATGCTTTCACGCTTTAGACAAACAACACTATCCCTAGATCTTCTTCTGAGTGGCTGCCGAGAAGGGTGTCGGCTTCCCTGTTGATAATGTGGAACGTGGCTTGAATCTCCTTGTCATCGGTTTGATGCTTACTGCCATTCGTCCCTTCAGTGGCAGGGGTGTGCGGCTCCCACACATGAAGATCTTTGTGTTAGAGGGTATTAGTGTTGGGCGCAGTTGAAGGCGCCAGTATTGTTGCACGCCCATCACGTTGACCAAGGCAACGGTGTCTATGAGTACTTGGGACCCCGCTACTTCGGTTACACAGGTTGGCTGAGCTCTCCGGTGGCGCTTTAGGTAATTTGTGAACAAGATGAGGAAGACTTATTTTTCATTACGGGATGAGTCTTCAGGGGTGTACTTCAATGCATGGTGACTTGCCTCCAGGACTGAGGTACTTCCAGCGACAGTTGTTTCACCGCTCTCTCATGGGGCACATCTTCCTCTTGCCCCTCTCCCTCGGGTGCCTCCTCTGCAGACGGTCGCGAAGTGGTTCACTTTCCCACAGTTGGAGCATACCCATTGTTAGAAATGGGGTTTTTGGTTGGCAGTCAGGTTACCCTCTGTCCAAGCAAAAGCCCTCACTCTAGTCAGGGTAAGTCACACACAATCCAAGATTATCCTGTGCCCACCCTCTGGTAGCTTGGCACGAGCAGTCAGGCTTAACTTAGAAGGCAATGTGTAAAGTATTTGTGCAATAAATCATACAATACCACAATATACCACCAGAAAAATACACCACACAGTGTTTAGAAAAATATAATATTTATCAGGATAATTGTAGGTCAAAACGAATAAAGTTGCAATGTGAATTTGTAGAGATATCACTGAAAAGTGATATAAAGGGGGTCATTCTGACCCCGGTGGTCTCTGACCGCCGGGGCCAGGGTCGGCGGGAGCACCACCGACAGATCGGCGGTGCCCCGCAGGGCATTCTGACCGCGGCGGTTCGGCCGCGGTCAGATGCGGGAAACCGGCGGTCTCCCGCCGGTTTCCCGCTGCCCTGCAGAATCCTCCATGGCGGCGGAGCGCGCTCCGCCGCCATGGGGATTCTGACACCCCCTACCGCCATCCTGTTCCTGGCAGGTCTCCCGCCAGGAACAGGATGGCGGTAGGGGGTGCCGCGGGGCTCCTGGGGGCCCCTGCAGTGCCCATGCCGATGGCATGGGCACTGCAGGGGCCCCCGTAAGAGGGCCCCACAAAGTATTTCAGTGTCTGCTATGCAGACACTGAAATACGCGATGGGTGCAACAGCACCCGTCGCACCTTCCCACTCCGCCGGCTCAATTCTGAGCCGGCGTCCTCGTGGGAAGGTTGATTTGCCCTGGGCTGGCGGGCGGCCTTTTGGCGGCCGCTCGCCAGCCCAGGGCAAATCCCAAAATACCCTCAGCGGTCTTTCGACCGCGGAGCGGTATTTTGGTGGGGGAACTTTGGCGGGCGGCCTCCGCCGCCCGCCGAAGTAAGAATCACCCCCAAAGTGTCTTAAGTCTTTAAAAAGCAAACAAAGTCTCTTTCAAGCACAAAGTACCTGGTTTGGAGTGGAAAATCTCCTCAGAGGGCCACAGAAGAAGAGATACGCAGAAAAATGGTGTGTGCGTCGATTTCTCCCCAGCACACACAGACTTGCGTCGTTATTTTTCATGTGGGAAAGTCGTGCGTTGTTTTCCGGCGTGCGGACAGTCTCTTTCTGTGGATCGTGGGGATTACCAGATGTCCCGGGTCTGTGCGTGGATTCTCCTGCTTGTTTGCCGGCTGCACGTCGTTCTGCGGGGCTGCGCGTCGAAGTTTCGCTCTCACGGCAGGCGTCGCGTCGATTTCTCCTCTGGAGGTCGGGCGGCGTTGTCCTTGCGAGGCCATGCGTCGAAGTTCCGGTTGTCCCGAAGGCGTCGCGTCTATCAGCGTCGCTGTGCGGCGTTTTTCTCGCCGCGTAACAAGCTGTGCGTCGAAAATTTCGGCGCACGAAGCATCCAAGTGAAAAAGAGAAGTCTTTTTGGTCCTGAGACTTCAGGGAACAGGAGGCAAGCTCTATCCAAGCCCTTGGAGAGCACTTTCACAGCCAGACAAGAGTTCAGCAAGGCAGCAGGGCAACAGCAAGGCAGCAGTCCTTTGTAGAAAGCAGTCAGGTGAGACCTTTAGGCAGCCAAGCAGTTCTTCTTGGCAGGATGCAGGTTCTGGTTCAGGTTTCTTCTCCAGCAAGTGTCTGATGAGGTAGGGCAGAGGCCCTGTTTTACACCCAAATGTGCCTTTGAAGTAGGGGAAACTTCAAAGAGTGGCTAAGAAGTGCACCAGGTCCCCTTTCAGTCCAATCCTGTCTGCCAGGGTCCCAGTAGGGGGTGTGGCAGTCCTTTGTGTGAGAGCAGGCCATCCACCCTCCCAGCCCAGGAAGACCCATTCAAAATGCAGATGTATGCAAGTGAGGCTGAGTACCCTGTGTTTGGGGTGTGTCTGAGTGAATGCATAAGGAGCTGTCAACCAAGCACAGCCAGACGTGGATTGTAAGGCACAGAAAGATTTAAGTGCAAAGAAATGCTCACTTTCTAAAAGTGGCATTTCTAGAATAGTAATATTAAATCCAACTTCACCAGTCAGCAGGATTTGATATCACTATTCTGGCCATACTAAATATGACCTTCCTACTCCTTTCAGATCAGCAGCTACCACTTCAATACTGTATGAGGGCAGCCCCAATGTTAGCCTATGAAGGGAGCAGGCCTCACAATAGTGCAAAACGAATTTAGGAGTTTTACACTACCAGGACATGTAAACTACACAGGTACATGTCCTACCTTTCCCCCACACAGCACCCTGCTCTAGGGGTTACCTAGGGCACACATTAGAGGTGACTTATATGTGGAGAAAGGGGAGGTTTAGGCTTGGCAAGTACTTTTAAATGCCAAGTCGAGGTGTCAGTGAAACTGCACACACAGGCCATGCATTGGCAGGCCTGAGACAAGGAAAAGGGGCTACTTAAGTGGGTGGCACAACCAGTGCTGCAGGCCCACTAGTAGCATTCAATCTACCGGCCCTAGGCACATATAGTGCACATTACTAGGGACTTATAAGTAAATTAAATAGTCCAATCAGGTATGATCCAAGATAACCATGTTTAAAGGGAGAGAGCATATGCACTTTAGCACTGGTTAGAAGTGGTAAAGTGCGCAGAGTCTAAAAGCCAGCAAAAACAGTGTCCAAAAAGTGGAGGGAGGCAGGCAAAAAGTTAGGGGTGATCACCCTAAGGCTGTCAGGTCTAACATGTGTCCCCCCCCAGCTGAAAGTGGGGAGAGCTACCCGACCTCCTGGGAGCTCTCATCGCTAAGGCGGAAGTATCTGGAGAGACCATCAGCATTGGTGTGGTCAACCCCTGGGCGATGCTCCACCGTAAAGTCCATCCCCTGTAGGGAAATGGACCACCTCAAGAGTTTTGGATTCTCACCCCTCATCTGCATGAGCCATCTGAGGGGCCTGTGGTCTGTCTGAACCCGGAAGTGAGTCCCAAACAGGTAGGGTCTCAGCTTCTTCAGTGCCCAGACCACAGCAAAAGCTTCTCTCTCAATAGCACTCCACCTCTGTTCCCATGGTAATAGCCTTCTGCTAATAAAGACTACTGGTTGGTCTAGGCCCTCCTCATTCAGCTGTGCTAGGACCGCCCCTATGCCATGCTCTGAAGCGTCTGTCTGCACGATAAATTCCTGGGAGTAGTCAGGGGCCTTGAGCACGGGGGCCGTGCACATGGCTTCCTTCAGAGAGTCAAAGGCTTTCTGACAAGCCTCTGTCCAATTCACCAACCTAGGTTGTTCCTTGGAAGTGAGTTCTGTCAAGGGTGACACAATGGTACCATAGCCCTTGACAAATCTGCGGTAGTATCCTGTGAGGCCTAAAAAGGCTCTCACCTCAGTCTGTGTTCTAGGTGGTTGCCAGGCCTTGATAGTTTCAATCTTGGCCTGGAGTGGCTGCACCTTGCCACCACCCACTAGGTGTCCCAAGTACACCACGGAACACTGCCCAATCTGGCACTTACTAGCCTTGATGGTCAGGCCTGCCTGTTGCAGGGCTTGAAGCACCTCGTTGAGGTGGAGCAGGTGTTCCTCCCAGCTGGAACTGTAGACAGCTATGTCATCCAGGTAGGCTGCACAGAAGGCATCCTTGACAGCTAGGACCCCGTTAACCAACCGTTTGAAGGTAGCGGGGGCATTTTTCAACCCAAATGGCATCACCCGGAACTGGTAATGGCCCTCAGGGGTTGAAAATGCAGATCTCTCTTTAGCCCCCTCAGTCAGGGCGATCTGCCAGTACCCTGAAGTAAGATCAAACGTACTCAGGAACTTGGCAGCGCCCAGTCTGTCAACGAGCTCATCAGCTCGGGGGAAGGGGTGAGCATCAGTCCGTGTGACTGAGTTGAGACCCCGGTAGTCCACACAGAACCGGAGTTCTGGCTTCGCACCTGGGGCAGTAGCCTTAGGGACCAACACCACCGGGCTGGCCCAGGGACTACTGGATTTCTCGACAACCCCTAAAGCTAACATCTTGGAGACCTCCTCCTTGATGCTGGCCTTCACCTTATCAGATAACCTGTAAATTTTGTTCTTCAATGTCATGAACACAGAGGTGGGTCAGTCCAGGAGTAAGGGAGAACAGGGGGGAGAACTGCTCCAACAGCTCATAGCAGTCTCCTTTCTGGTTTAGAGTCAGGGAGTCAGAGAGAATGACCCCTTTCACTGACCCATCACCTTCTTGGGCAGATAGGAGGTCGGGGAGAGGTTCACTCTCCTCTTCCATTCCTTCATCCGTGACCAGAAGCCTGTTGACCTCAGACCTCTCAAAATGAGCCTTTAGTCGGTTGACATGGAGCACCCTTAAGGGGTTCCTAGGGGTTTGGAGGTCCACTAGGTAAGTGGCCTCCCCTTTCTGCTCCTTTACTTCAAATGGGCCAGACCAGCGGTCCTGGAGAGCTCTAGGCTCTACTGGCTCCATTACCCACACTTTGTCTCCAGGTTGAAACTCTACCAGGGTGGCCTTCTGGTCATACCAGCGTTTCATTACCTCTTGACTGGCCTCAAGGTTACTTTGGGCCTCTTTCCAGAAGCGGTTCATATGGTTGCGGAGGGCCAACATGTAGCTGACCACATCCTGAGGGGGTGCCTTTGGAGCTTTCTCCAACCCCTCCTTGACAATGCTTAAGGGTCCCCTGACAGGGTACCCATAGAGAAGTTCAAAGGGACTGAACCCCACCCCCCTCTGGGGGACCTCTCTGTAAGCAAAGAGAAGGCATGGCAAGAGGACGTCCCACTTACGCCTCATGGCCTCAGGGAGGCCACCAATCATGCCTTTCAAGGTCTTGTTGAATCTCTCCACAAGACCATTAGATTGGGGGTGATAGGGTGTGGTGAACTTGTAGGTTACACCACACGCATCCCACAGAGACTTCATGTATGCAGACATGAAGTTAGTGCCTCTGTCAGACACTATCTCCTTTGGGAATCCCACACGGGTAAATATCCCCATCAGAGTTCTGGTCACCACCGGTGCAGTTACGGTCCTCAGAGGGATTGCCTCTGGGTAACGGGTGGCATGGTCCACCAAAACCAGGATGAACCTGTTGCCTAGGGCAGTTTTGGGGTCCAATGGACCAACAATGTCAATGCCCACCCTTTCAAAGGAGGTGCCAACGACAGGAAGTGGAATCAGGGGGGTTTTAACCCTTTTTCCTGCTTTACCACTGGCCTGGCAGGTAGGACAAGATCTACAGAACTTATCTGAGTTTGTCCTCATTCTGGGCCAATAAAAGTGGGTGACAAGCCTGTCAAAGGTCTTGCCTTGCCCCAAATGTCCTGCCAGGGGAATGTCGTGAGCCAGACCCAGTAGGAAGGTTCGGTAACACTGGGGGACCACCAGCCCACACGCTGCCCCAATGGCCGGAACCTTAGGCTCACTGTAGAGGAGATCATTCTCCCAATATATGAGGTGATTGCCAGAGGCTTCACCTGCCGCCTGGTCTGAGGCTTGCTTCCTCAGACCCACTAGATTGGGACATTCTTTCTGCGCCTTGCAGAATTCCTCCCTGGTGGGTCCACCCTCAACTTGCCAGCCAGCAAGCTCAGGTAGGTCACCTAGGGTGGCAATGTCTTCCCCAGTTGGTTCGGGAGCCTCCTCCTCAGGAGCCCCGTCAACCACTGCGGGAACTTCTGGGGCCGGTTCCCCGCGCCCCTTGTCCCTCCTCTTGGCAGTTCTCTGGGCCATTGTTCCAGGCTCCAGACGCCCTTGACTTCCCTCTCGGTCAGCCATGGACCGTGTGGTCATGCAGACCCACTCAGGTAACCCTAACATCTCCAGGTGAGATCTGAGCTCTACTTCTTTCCAAGCAGTATGCTCAAGATCATTGCCTAACAGACAATCTACAGGCATGGCAGGACTCACAGCTACTTTTAGAGTACCAGAGACCCCCCCACTCAAAGGGAACCAGAGCCACCGGTAGGTGACTCTCACGATTGTCAGCGACTATGACCTGGTGGACTGTATTAGGGACTATCTGCTCTGTTGACACCAGCTGACTCTTGATAGTAGTCATATTGGCTCCTGTGTCACGCAGAGCCTCCACCTTCTGCCCATCAATGGTGACCCACTGCCTGTACTTGGAAGTATTTTGGGGCATGTGGGCTTTGGGCACCATCTCTCCTTCTCCCAGGGACACTAGGGAAATCTCTACCTGTTCCCCAAAGCTATCTGGGTCCATCTCCCCACCAAGCGCTACACTAGTCAACCCAGGTGTCTGTCCGGTAGTGGACGGTGCCCTCTTGGAGCACTGGGGGTCGCCTTTATAGTGACCATACTGGTAACACTCCATGCATTTGGGGTTGGATTTCCCTGATCTATCATACGTCCCTGGCTTTTTCCCAAATCTGGAAAAGGAATGTGTGAAGATGGCTTGGTACTCTATGTACTGTAGGAGAGCCAATACTTGAATGTGATGAGGTAGATGAGTTGTGAAATGGAATGTGTGAGGGGAGTTGAGAGGTGGAAGGAAGAAAGAGACGGAAGGAGCTGTGCTGGAGATGCTGTATATTACATATGAAATAAAGAAGTGGAACTAAACCAAACTGAGAGATTCATCTTTACATTGGCGACGAGGAGCCGTGCAGGAGACGGATTAAGTTGAACATCTCCACTCCTGGAAGCTAAAACAGCTCAATAAATCATCTATTCAACAGAAAGGAAAAGAAACAAAAGGAGAAAAAGGAGAAAAGAAAAACTCACAAAAGAACTTAAACCTTAATTTAGAACTGGTGAGCACAATTATTATTAGTATTCAAATATCGCAATTTCAAATCGGTTAAGTTACTCCTTGATACCGTAAATACGTATATGAAGATATAAATGTTTTTTTTTTAATCAACTCCGTGTGACAAGCTCAATTGCGTGATAACATTCCTCAAGAAAACAATAATAATCTTTATTTTATCCCGACGCAAAGAAGACGCCTGCCTCTAACGAACTGTGTGTCTTTTTTTTAAAAAGAAAACGAGCGGACGCGCAAGGTGTATGCGACAGGAGCGCGTGATCCATTTAGCGCTCTGAAGAAATTCTGCTGCAAGCAGAACGCGATCCTGGGCACTAGCGAGCAATTTCCATCACGGCAGTTCATGCCGTGGGTGGAACATTGCCCGGCTTTCTGCCTGCTTGACGCGGCAACTAAAATATAAAATAAGGGGAAAACAAGAACCTTACCTGCATCAGCAGTTCACGACGTACTCTGCACCAGTCCTGCAAAAGCGAGGAAGGACTTGGTAAAAGTTGAGTAGTGAAAGGAAAGAAAGACTTTAAAAAAAAAAAAAAGCAGGAAAAAGGCAATGTGAGTGGAAAGAGAGTGAAGAAGTACAAATATTAAATGCATACGACATAACAAATGTTAAAGTGGAAAAATTGAGGAGAAGAAAACTACATATGATATTAGGA